>NC_080850.1:5927896-6255709 GCF_030435755.1 Ochotona princeps
CCAAATCTTTGCATTTTGTATAATTTCTGTTAATTAGATTATCAGACGTGGATAATCCCCCCAGCCAAGGGCTTTTTGCAAAAAGACTACATATCCACACTCCCACCAGCAGTGTATGAACATTGCAAATACCAAATTGCACAGCATTTTTTTCTTAAATGGTTCAGTTAACTTTTTAAAAATGTATTTATCTTTTTGGAACTGATTCACTCCCCAGTTGCCCACAATGGCCAGAGTTGAGCCTCTCCAATCGGAAGTCAGGAGTCAGCAGTTTCTCCTGGGTCTCCCATGTGGGTGCAGGATCCCTTGGCTTTGGGGCCATCCTCTACTATTTTCCCAGGACATAAGCAGAGAGCTGGATGGGAGGTGGAGCAGCCAGGACACGATCCAGCACTCATAGGGGATCCTTCTGCTTGCAAGGCAAGGATTTAGCCATGGAGACATCACACCGGGCCCTAATATTTTAATGCTAACCAAAGCCGACCCAGGATTATCAAAAAATAATAGTCTGACATGAAAATGGAGCAGGCATTTAAAACAGCTCTAGGCCAGAAATCAAGCTTTAAAAAGGCCCAGGCAGGATGACAGAATTTTAAAGGCATCATAGCAAGAAAAGCAGCCTGTTCTTAGAGGGTTCATTCACAATCTGCCTTTAGGCTGGGAGAGAAGCCGCCAAAGATGCTGGGTGTGGTCAATACAGTAAACTCAAAACCTTCAAAAAAAAAAATCTGAGGTGTTCTTTTTTCTTCACTCCGTTCTGAAGGCGCTTTAAGAGATTGAAAAGTAGGATCTTCGGAAGCAAACGGAATAATCAATCCCAGGAAAATGCACCCGCGTCCCCCTAGAACTTCGGCCAAGCCCCAGGGTTCTCCACGGGACGCCTCACCCTAGGAACCCGAGTGCAACTTCACAACCACATTGACCGGCTTCACCTCCGCTTCTAGGGGCACAGTGATGGCAGGGCTGAGGAGAGCCAGCCTCGGGGGAGCAGCCCACAGACTTCACACCAACCCCAAACTACCGGAACCTCAGCGGACAGCCAGGACCTTCTCCCTCCAACCCCTCGTTGTTGAGGACAGCAAGCGTCCCGTCCGCGCCGGCGGGTCTTCCATGACAACTTCTCGCTGTCCTCGTCCCTTAAAAAAAAAAAAAATTCCTTTGGACTTCTCCTTTCTGACTTTTGTTCAGCTTTTCCCGCTTCCTCGCTCTTCTTGCCGGCCCCAGAGCCCCTCCGCCTCGCCGCCCCTCTCTCCCTCTCCGCTCGCCTCGCCACCCCCGTCCTCTCGTGGCCAATCGCAGCGCGGCCTCCCCGACGCACCGCCCCTCGGCGGCGGCGGCTCCCGGCGGGCCGGGCCGAGCCCAGGCGGCTGGTGCGGAGGGCGGCGCCGCGGGGCGGGGGCCGATGGGGCCTGGCTGACGGGCGGCGTCGGCGCGGGGCTAGCCGCGTTCGGGTGTGGGCAGGGGGCGAGGCGGGGGCTGCGGCGGCCTCCCGGGATGGGCCGGCTTCCGTGGGGTGCGGCCGAGCCGGAGGCGCAGGCGGCGCGCGGCCCAGGCCTGCCGGGCGGACGGCCCGGGGGCTGAGGTAGAAGTGGGCGCGGAGGAAGGGGCCGAGCCTCGGCAGTGGGTGGAGCGGCGAAGGGGGCGGAGGCTGGGCCGCGGCGGGCGAGCGGCGCGGCGCGCTGTCCGGAGCTCGGTGGTGGTGGTGGTGGTGGTGACGGTGGTGGCGGCGGCTGCGGCGGCGGACCGGGACGAGCGCCCGGAGGTGGCGGACGAGGCGCCCAGGGCCCCCATGGGCGGGTGTGTGGGCGCCCAGCACGACTCCTCGGGCAGCCTCAACGAGAACTCGGAGGGCACCGGAGGTAGGTGAGCGCCAGGGGGCAGCCTCGGCCCCCCATTGTTCCCGGCCAGGCCCGGCCACCTGTCCCGACCCCCGCGGGCCGCGCGGGCGGGCCCCCGCGCCCCTTTGTCATCCCCCAGTTCCACGTCAGCCCGCCCGAGCTCGGCTTCCGGCTGCCCTGCGGGCTAAGGGGGTCGCCCCCATTCCCGCCCCCTGCGCCCCGGAGGGAAGTCTTGTGCGTGCCGGGGCCGTAGCCTTCGGCCTCGCCGACCGCATCCCCTGGGTTCGGGAAAGTCGGACCCGAAACTGCCCTTCTGGCCCCCTCACTCCTTCTCCAGCGCGTTTAATTATTCAAGAACAGGATGGCGGCGCTGGGGTTGCAGAAAGAGAATTGATTGGGGTGGGGGTGGCGGGGAGGAGACAGGAGGGGACGGGGGAGGAAGCCTAATGCGTTCCCTCCGACCGGCCCGCCGCAGCACTCGGCTCCCTTCCCCGAGCAGCACGGCCGGCTGGTCTCAGCTTTCCTGAGTTTCAGATGACAACTGCCCTGGTTGGCTCCAGTTTGGCCATTTAAACCTGCGAGTTTCTTGGAGCTGGCCTGGGGAAGTCTCAAGTGGCCACAGGCAATAGGGAAGGAGGGAGGGGGAACGGTCTGCCCGGCTAAAACGTGGCTTCTTGCTGCTGCTTGCTGCAGCTGTTGCAGCTGCGGCGTGGGGTGGGGATAGGGGGGTGTGAGGCCAGTGTGCCGTCTGGGTGGGCTAGTCAAATTCCGATCCGACTTGCTTAAAAGGGAAGATACATAAAATGAAAGCGCGCATACAGGAGAGTTTGACTTAGCCGTGTAGTCCTGAGTACTTTGAAAGTTTGGTACCACGGGGCGCACTGGTACTTTACAGAAACTAGGAGTGTGTTGCGGAGAGGTGTTTTCATTCCATCGGTAGCTGTAGAATGGCAGTGTGAGCAAAGTAATCCTGGCTGCTGAAGCTCGGAGTCCCTTCTGTAGAACTTGTGGAGGTGAGAATTGTAGTTAAAACAGCTTCTAGGAACAGCACTTGAGGACGCTGTGATGGTTTGATTCCACTTCATGTTAGAAGCCACAGAATGGTGGGAGTATTTATAAGTGTCTAAAATAGGCTGTGTGAGTATGAGAGGGCTTAACAACTTGCTCTTAACATGCTAGCATTTGGACTAGTTTGTTTGCTTTGTCATGCCCAGTCCTTAAACCTTGTACTGCTGATGTATTTCCTGGATGATGTGTTGAACCTGCCTCTTCGTTAAAGTGTTTGGGTACCTTGGATGACTAAATCGTGGCGAAGCTCAGTGAAAGTTGTCTAGAACGTGAAAATGCTACTTCATACTGGGTTTCCTGTGATAGGTAATTTATTGATGGCACTCTAATAAGATGCTCCCCACAACAAAGGGGGAAGATCAAAAGGGCATGATTTAAACAGCCTCGGGTTAAGGTCAAGTTGGTGGTCAAAATGATTCAGTAATTGAGGTGATCATTAATGGTACTGAAATATATTAGTACTTGTTACAGGTAGTGTTTAGTTTTAATTATGTTTGTCATACTTATTTAGAAATTATGTTAAGTGTTTTCCTGTTAATAAAGTAGGACCAGTTTATCTCAGCCTTTTGGTAGTGTGACCTGTGACCAGCATTATTGCTAAGTGTTTTTAAGGCATGAAATTTTAGCTCTGGGTAATTTATTTAAGGTTTATTTTTATTGGAAAGGCAGATTTACAGAGAGGAAGATCTTCCATTTGCTGGTTTACTCCCCAGGTGGCCACAATGACTGGAGCTGAGCTGATCTGAAACCAGGAGCCAGGAACTTGTTCTGGATCTCCTACATGGGTGCAGAGTCCCAAGGCTGTGGGTCATCCTCAACTGCTTTCCCAGGCCACAAGCAGGGAGCTGGATGGGAAGTGAGGCAGCAGGGATTAGAACTGACGCAAAAAAAAAAAAAAAAAAAAAAAGAACCGACGCCCATATGGGATCCTGGTACATGCAAGGCAAGGACTTTAGATGCTAGGCATGCCGGGCCCAACTTTGGGAAAGTTATTGCCAATGATATTTAGTTAGGTGACTGCAATACTAGTTTCTTTGTGGATCTAGTTCTCTGGACCACAAGCTTTTATTCCTTCCAAACAAAGGATTGGAAACAGAATGTTAACCATCAAACTGATTTTCTTCTGGAGAAAGCATGGCCATGATGTAACAGGTCTTGTGCTAGAAGGATTATTGTGGAATTTAATTATAAAAGCCTTTAGCCTCCATTGTCATAATAACTATCTATGGGTTAATTGTGGTTTAGTGAAATCAGTTTAGCTGTGTGCTTCCTGTTACTACATTAAGGAGTTCTTATTAAGAATTTTTGTTGGGAAGGAAGAGATGTCTTCCCAAAGCCCTTGGCTTAGATCCTTACCTTATCAAATATATGATGATTATTAGCTTTAATGCATATGTATTTGGGTTGTGGGAATTTGTCAACAATGCTTCTCGTGACATTTAATTACATGCACAATATTATACAAACATCACAATGGCTTAACCCTCTAAACAGCCAGCCTTTGTTAAGAATTTTTTCTCTTGAAAGGCAGAGCAAGAGAAAAGAAAGCAAATGAGAGAACCTGAGTCGCTCCTCTCTCCTGGTATACTCTCCAGATGCCCACGTTATCTGGGATTGTGCCAGGCAAGGGCCAGGAGCCTGGAACCTCAGCAGGGGCTCCATGTGGGAAGCAGGGGTCCCAGGGCTTTACTCAGTCTGTTGCCTCTCAGATCCATTATCAGGAAGCAGGATTGGAAGCAAGGAGTAGTTTGGATTTAAACCACGTACTCTGATATAGGATGCCAGCATCCCAAAGTGGCAGCCCTACCTACTGTACCATGACCCACCTGAAATTTGTTAAAAAGGCGAGGGGAGGGGTTGTGATGTTCTTTCCTTTCCCTATACATAAAAATATCTATCTGTCTCAAAGTTGTTTATTTAGAAAGCAAGAGACAGAGCTGCCTTTCTGCTAGTTCATTGCCCAGATGTCCATCATAGCCAGAACTGGGCCAGCACAAAGCTGGGAGCTGAGAAATCAATCCAGTCTCTCACATGTGTGGTAGAGGTCCAGCTGCTTGAGCTGTCACTTGCTGCCTTCCAGGGTACACATTCACAGGAACTAGAATCAGGAGCCAGGCCACAACTGGCACCTGGGCACACCAGTGTAGGGTACGGACATTCCAAGCAGTGTCTAAGTGACTGGGTCGGGCGCTTGCCCTGCCCGACTCTCACATACATACACCACAACTGTTTTATCCAGGAAAACTTTCTTATTGGGTGAATTACCTCTTTGAAGGAATTTGGGGAGTATTTGCGTGTTTTGTGAAATATAGAAATAGTTCACACAAGATTTTTGTTACCTTGTTTTGGATTTGTTTGCAGTATCTCTATGGTATGGCTTGCCTGTAATTCAGGATTTCGGTTTTGTTTTTGCTTTTTAGTTTGAGAGACAAAGTTCCCATCCAGTGGTTCACTATTCCAGATGTCCACAATAGTTGATCTGGAACCAGGCCTGGAGACAAGTGCCAGGTGCCAGAAAAGCAATCTAGGTCCCGCTAGAGTTGAGCAGGCACTGCTGCTTCTCAGAGTCTGCATTAGCAGGAAGCCAGGGTTGGAGTGGAGTGTGGAACCCAGGTGCTGTATGTAGACTCCAACATCTTAACTGGCATCCTCACTGCCAGGCTGAATGCCTGTGCCTGGAATTCAGCATTTTGGGTTCTGCTACTTTGGATGTTCTCTTTTATGCCTAATCAGGACAGATATATCATGAAATCCATGATTATTTAACTGTTCTTTCTAAACTTTTGTTGTGGCATTTGTAGACAGTAACTGTACAGTTGGTTATCCACCTTATTCTTCTGACAGTGTGAGGCTCAGGTCAGCATTAAGTACCTCCAGGCAAGATTTTACTGAGAAAGTAGATCCTTTATAACGTGTTTGAGGGGAAAAAAAGTGTGTAGAGGGAAAATCATTCATTGAAGAAGCCAGTAAGTTTCTTTTCTTCACTTCTTTAGTGAAAGTGCATACTTTATTATTATTATAAAGTATGGTCTTATTTCCTGAGTGTGTGGTTTACAATGAATATTCAGTGGTAACCCAGGAGAATTGGTCCTAAGGGTCACTATTTTCCAGTTTTATAGAAGAATAGCTGGAATATTGGGCATCATTTCTTTAGTTGGAACTTCAGGTGTCTTGGGAACATCATCAAATTCTTTCAGGCACCCATTTATAGCAGCCTTACAGACACCTACTTGATGAGTAACAGTGGTTTTTTAAATAATATCACCTACCGTTTATCCAGCATTTATTACATAACAGGTTCTGTTGTAAGTGATTAAGTTCTCTGATTTAGTCCTCAATAACCCTGTGAAGTGAATAATGCCTCTCTTTTATAGAGAAAGAGACTGAAGCCCAGAGAAATGAGATAAATTGCTCAGTATTACACAGTCAGGATTTAAACCCAGGGCTATAGTAAAGAGTACTAGCTTCCTTATTCTTTCTGTTTTCACATTTTGAAATTGTGAAGACATTTTGCCGTTTTAACCGTTATTAAGTACACAGTTCAGTGACATTGATTATATTTACAATATTACACAACCTTCACTACTGTGTGATTCCAAAATTTTTCATTACTCCATACAGACTCTGGGTCTGTGAAGCAATATCTGTTCCACACTCCTGCTTGTGGTAACAGCCAATCTTTTTGTCCCACTTGAAGGAGCTGAGAATCTGTGAACTAGAGGCTTATCACAAGCCAAGAACACCTGGTGTGATGGTTTATCTTGGAGCAGCCAAGTCCCAGTGCTATCTCTCCTTCTTGTCTGCCTCCTGTTGTAAATTACGGAAGAAGGCCCCAGCCCCAAGGCTATCTCCTCTCTCCCTTTGTTCAACTTGCATATCCTGGCCTTTGTAACAAGAGCTTTGTCACCCTGGTTTTTTATGATATAAAAGGCTGTGAGACCTTGTTTAGTGACCTAGTGCCTTGGGCACGCTAGGATTCCATATGTTTCTAATTTTGGTGGCCCCACTTCCCATCCAGCTCCCTGCTTGTGGCCTGGGACAGCCCAAAGCCTTGGGACCCTGTACCCATGTGGGAAACCTGGAGGAAGTTCCTGGCTCTTGGCTTCAGATCCGCACGGTACCAGCCCTTGCGTTCACTTGGGGAGTGAATCTTCAGACAGAAGATCTTCCTCTCTGTCTCTCCTCTCTGCATATCTAACTTTGCAGTTTTAAAAAAGTCTGTATGTTCTTAGACAAAGTGTGTCATTTTCTCTGTTAAGCATCTTTGATCAATCCTGATACCTCCTGAATGTAACTATTTGAGATATTCTGTATAAATGGAATCATGTCTGTCCTTTTGTTTTTTAACTTAATATGTCTCCCAGGCTCATCTTGCTCTAGCATGTATTAGGCAGTATTTAATCCCTTTTCTGATTGCCAAATATTCCATTGCATGTACATTTTGTTTACCTGCCTGTAGAAGCTCATTTGCTTGTGAATAATGTAGCTGTAAAGTTTGATGTTTTAATCCATTTTTGGCTTTTTTTTTTTATTTGGTTGTATGCCTTGGTGTGATGAAATGGTTGGTTCATATTGCTTTTTTTTTTTTTTTTAAAGATTTTATTATTATTGGAAAGTCGGATATACACAGAGGAGGAGAGACAGAGAGGAAGATCCTCCGTCCGATGATTCACTCCCGAAGTGACCCGCAACGGGCCGGTGCGCGCTGATCCGATGCCGAGAACCTGGAACCTCTTCCGGGTCTCCCACGCGGGTGCAGTGTCCCAAAGCCTTGGGCCATCCTCGACTGCTTTCCCAGGCCACAAGCAGGGAGCTGGATGGGAAGTGGAGCTGCTGGGATTAGAACCGGCGCCCGTATGGGATCCCGGGGCTTTCAAGGCTAGGACTTTAGCCGCTAGGCCACGCCGCTGGGCCCGGTTGGTTCATATTGCAATTCTGCTTACCTTTTGGAAGAACTGCTAGACTATTTTCTGTGGCGATCACACCAACAGAATGTAAGGCTTCTAATAACAGGATATCAAGGTTCTAACTTCTCCAAATTCTCATTAGTACATGCTACTTTCCTTTTTGTTTTTAAAGATTTCTTTATTTTTATTGCAAAGTCAGATATACAGAGAGGAGGAGAGACAGAGAGGAAGATCTCCCCTCCACCAATTCACTCCCCAAATGAGCGCAATGGTCAGTGCTACGCCGATCCGGAGCCAGGAGCCAGGAACTTCCTCCAGGTCTCCCACATGGGTGCAGGGTCCCAAGGTGTTGGGCCCGTCTCGACTGCCTTCCCAGGCCACAGGCAGGGAGCTGGATGGGGAGGTGGAGAGGTGGAGCTGCTAGGATTAGAAACAGCTCCTATATGGGATCCCGGGGCATGTTCAAGGAAAGGACTTTATCTGCTAGGCTATGGCGCTGGGCCCTCATTTTTTAAAAACAGAATTCTGGTGGGTTTGAATGAAGTGGTCCCTGTTTCTTTAATTTGAATTTCTGTAATGGGGTTAAGGATAGCTTGATGGCCATTTATATATCCTTATTTTATTTTTAAATAGAGAGGGCGAGATCTTCCATTTACAGTTGGCCACGGTGGCCAACCAAAGTCAACAACACTATCTGGGTTTCCCACGTGAGTAGTGGGAGAAGGAATTGGACCATCTTCTGCTGATCTTTCCCGGACCTTTAGCAGGGAGTTAAATTGGAAGCGGAACATCTAGGACATAAATTTGTGCCCACATGGGTACAAATATGTATCATATATCTTTGGGAAATTGTATTTTACTGTTTTGCCCATTTTTAAGTTAGAATGTTTGGATGTTTTTGGAATTTTGATATAATTTATGTATGTTTTAAAAAATATTTATTTTTACTCAAAAGGCAGTTACAGAGGGATTGTTCATCTACTGGTTCACTCCCCAAATGGTAGCAGCATCCTGAGCTGGGCCAGTATGAAGCCAGGGGCTTCTTCTGGGTCTCCTACAGAGATACAAGGGCCCAAACACGGCAGCCATCCTCCACTGCTTTCCCAGGCCCTTAACAGAGAGTAGATTGGAAGTGGAACAGCTGAGACTTTAGTTAGCAGAATAGGGGGTGCTGATGGTGCAGGTAGAGGCTTAATCAGATAAGTCATGGTCCTGGCTCAGGGGTATTTGTATATTAAAGCCTTACCAGGTATGTAATATACATCCGGTGGATTGTCTTGCCACTTCTCTTGATGGTGTCCTTTGTTGTACAAGTTTGTGACTTTTTTTTTTTGAAGATTTATTTATTTTTATTGCAAAGTCAGAAATACAGAGAGGAGACATAGAGGAAGATCTTCCATCCACTGATTCACTCCCCAAGTGACCGCAACAGCCAGTAATATGTGGATTCAAAGCCAGGAGCCAGGAACCTCCTCCAGGTCTCCCACACGGGTGCAGGGTCCCAAGGCGTTGGTTGGGCCGTTCTTGACTGCTTTCCCAGGCCACAATCAGGAAGCTGGATGGGAAGTGGGGCTGCCGGGATTAGAACTGGTGCCCATATGGGATCCTGGCATGTTTAAGGCGAGGACTTTAGCCACTAGACCACTGTGCTGGGCCCCCAAATTTGCAATTTTAATGAAGCAAAACATGTTTTTCTTTGTTGCCTATACTGCCAGTTTATTTTAAATACATATGGATATATTATTTTTAATATGTTAATATATTATCCTATACTGATGGAATAAAGACTATATCTATAAGCGATCATTCAAAAATCTTGTAACATTTGCTTTCTCAGCTGTGAATACACACTTTTCAATTTATCATCTAATCTGGTGAAAAGTTACCAGCAGTGAACCAGAGGATTGACGAGCTCTTTCTGTAACTCCGACTTTCAAAATAAATGCATACACCTAAAAAAAGTGGGGGTGGGAAGTCCCCAGTCCAGCAAAATTGACATCACCTGGGAGCATGTTAGGCAGCACCCCTCAAGTCCCTCAGACTGAATCAGAGTGTGCATGCTGAAGTTGTAGAAGCACTGCGTCGCACTGCTTAACCTGAAAAGGGGCTGGAATTGGCGGGTGGTGGGGGGAGGGTGGATGGCATGAGTTGATTTACTTTTTACAGTGATTTAAAGGAGAGAGAGAAGTGAAGTATTTCCATGTTTGTGCACCTGAGTGACCAGGAATCCGCAGGCAGCTTGGCAGGATTGGGCAGCTGAGAAGGAAGTAGCTGGTGGAAGCCTTGGGCTGGTGTTCAGTTTGGAAAACAGAAGAATTCTGAACTGGAGCTGTCACTCAGGATGGTACAGACTTAGGAAACATGTGCGTGTTCACGATTATGAATGTGGCTTTGGGAATCAAATAGGAGGAAGATAAACTGGAAGTGTAAATGTGATTGCTATAAATAAGTGAGAAGTACTGACTTGAATTGTCAGAGCTTCACAAAAGATAAAGAAGTAAGAGAAGTCACCTCTAGTCAGGGCCTGAGACACACACAGTAGGCTGTTCGTACACCAACTGAGTAAATTAGTGGAAAAGAGGAACAAATTCCTCTGCCTGTGAAATTGGTAGATCTAATTGTGTTTGAACAGATAAGATTCTTTTAATTTCTGAAAGTAATTTGGCTCAGTAACTGCATTCTAAATATGATGCTTATAGAAATTCTGACATTGGTTCGTTACTTTATCCTAAGACAACATGGAATCCTTGGGAATTCAGCCCCAGCATGTACTAGCAGCCTTGTTGAGGTTAATTTAATTCAGGGCAGACATTTTTTATTCAAAAATGTCACACACACCCCTTCCTTGTTTATTTTTCATGACCTGTATATTATTTGTACTCACCTAACTTGGTCCTACTCATCTGTGTTGTTGATTGCATTTTCTTATGCTTCTTTTTTGTTTGCGCTTATAGTAAAAAATGAAGCAAAACCGAGCATAAAAAAGAATGAAGATTTAGTCTCCCCTTTCTATTCCTGTAATGACAGTGAAAATAATTCAAATTATCTGGATTGATGAGCTCTAGAGCTTTGATTAGAGGGGGACATAAAATTTCATACCAGTTTGGAAAAGAATTTGTATTTCAGACTGTGAAATAGGAAGCATTTTCTTTTTTTTTTTTTTATAAAGATTTATTCATCTTATTACAGCCAGATATACACAGAGGAGGAGAGACAGAGAGGAAGATCCTCCGTCCGATGATTCACTCCCCAAGTGACCCGCAACGGGCTGGTGCGCGCTGATCCGATGCCGAGAACCTGGAACCTCTTCCGGGTCTCCCACGCGGGTGCAGTGTCCCAAAGCCTTGGGCCATCCTCGACTGCTTTCCCAGGCCACAAGCAGGGAGCTGGATGGGAAGTGGAGCTGCTGGGATTAGAACCGGCGCCCATATGGGATTCCAGGGCTTTCAAGGCTAGGACTTTAGCCACTAGGCCATGCCACCGGGCCCGGAAGCATTTTCTTAATGTGAGGCAGTAAGTGGAGTGAAGCTGTGGGGGAGGACCTGAGCGAGAAATGTTTCCTGAGTTAGTGACTGATTTTTCCCTGTACAGGTCACTTGAATGGTTTGTCTTCATTCGGTGGACCAAATGCATTGACTCTTGCGGCTACCCCTCACTTTATTGAGCAGGGCTAGGCTACCAGGTTTAGAATTTAGACTTTACTATATGTGCATAAAGATGCATGTGTGTGGGCCAAGACAAGTCAGCATGTGTTCATTTTATATCAGTTTGACTTGGAGTCAGCAAAAATCATTTGTTTTTAATATAACCGTATGCTGGCTGAGAGGTTAAATGTTGCTGAGTTGTACATTACGTGTTGTAATGCCATGTTCGTGCATGGCGTGTTTGTAATAAAACTTGGAGAAGTTTCCATTTTAGCTGTGTTTTTAGAAATGGAGTTTCTGTTGAAGTTAGACATCTAAGGAAATGGAATATTTGTGTGTGAAGGTTTTTTTTTTTTATTTTACTTGAGTGTGAGGTGTTAATGATACATATTTGCTCCAGATTTGACTAAGTAATGATTAAGTGATGCCTTTTGCTTTTCTGGTTAAGTTCTTGCCTTTAACAGGAAAATCTTTAAATTATTTTTTGCCTTTGTTAGAATTGGCCTTTAGGTATTGAACAAGGTCAGACTGCTCTGAATTGGTTGAGAGTGTTCATGCTTGTGGGCTGTGTAACAAGACCGTGTAAAGGGAGCAACAGTCCGGTTCACTTAGTTATGAATCTGCTTTCAGTGCAGCAGATATGAAGTGTAGTAGTTATGAAGCACTTTCTCAGATGAGGGAAGATGGTTCTCATAGTGGGAGGCACGCATTCCTTGTTGAAGCACCAGAGTCCTGGATTTACTTCTAATTCTAGCTTCCTGCTAAAGCTCCCCTTGAAAAGCAGCAGGTTAGCAACTCCAGAGATGAGTTGCTGCCACCCACCTGGTGAACCTGGCTCTTGCCTGGCTCCGCCCCAGCTAATGTGGACCTTTGAGGAGTAAGCCGGCAACTGAGAGCTCCCTTTCCCTGCCTGTCTCTCTGCATGTCAAAGAAATGAAAATAGAGTTAAGAAAAAAAAGATGCTCATTCCTGAAACTTTGAAAAACAGCCAGCCCCATTATTCTAACTCTATGTGCTTGAAACCATTTGCAATTAGAGCTAGAAATAAGTGATTTAAGTAATTAGGCAAAATTTTAAAACTCTTGTATTACAGTAAAACCATTATTATGAAAGTGCAAGGAGTTGTTTACTGCAGGGTCAGAAATAAACTTCGCTGAAGACATTGGTCTAAGAAGCTGGTCTTGGTGGCTGGTGTTGTGGGATAGCAGTTAGCCGCTGCCTAAGAAGTGAGCATCCCTGCTGCTCCACAACCCATCCAGTGCCCTGCTTATGGTGTGGAGAAAGCAGCAGAAGATGGCCTACGTGGCTGGGATTTCCCTGGGGGCTTGGGTGCCCAGGGCTGACCTTTGACCAGGTAGTAAATCTCATTCAGTGTGTGTATTTCTCTGTGAAACTCTTAAACTTGGAGAAAGGCTAGGAGTATTCTTTCTCTGATCAAAAATATTTTTAAAAAATTGAAATAGGCCTGGCATGATAGCCTGGTGGCTAAAGTCCTTGCCTTGCACTTCCCGGGATCCCATTTGGGCACCAGTTCGTGTCCTAAATGCTCTACTTCCCATCCAGCTCCCTGCTTGTGGTCAGGGAAAGCAGTCGAGGACAGCCCAAAGCCTTGGGACCCTGCACTCACATGGGAGACTTGGAAGAAGTTCCCAGCTCCTGGCTTTGGAATGGCTCAACTCTGGCTGTTGTGGGCACTTAAGTGAACCAGCAGACAGAAAATCTTTCTCTTTGTCTCTCCTTCTCTCTGTAAATCTGTCTTTCCAATAAAAATAAGTAAATCTAACAACAACAAAAAAAGGACTTAGTTATTTGAAAGACAGTTTTAGAGTGAGAAGAAGAGATGAAGAGAGAGAGGTTTTACCCTTCCAGATCTGCTGGATCACTCCCCAAATCACCACATTGTCTGGAGCTGGGCTGGTCAGGAACCAGGAGTTTCTTCTGGATCTCTCCCATGAGTGCAAGGGCTGGAGCACCTGGGACATCCTTCACTGCTTTCCCAGGCCATTATTAGCAGGGAGCTGAATTGAAGTGGAGCAGCTAGGACTTAAACTGACACCCATATGGAATGCTGGCTCCACGAGTAGAAACGTAGGGTGCTATGGCGTGGCGCTGGCCCTGTTTGTCAATGTTTTCAAAACTAAGACAGCTACTCGTCTCCCTTATGATACTGATCTTTTGAAGTCTCACAGAATGTGCAGCAAGCTGCATTTGTCTGAATGTTAACGTGTGGTGTCATTTAATGTGTGCCTGTGACTTCTGTGTGTTAAGCTGGGAATCAGACTCAGTTTGAACAAGTTTCCTTCCCAGTTCTCTTCTGCTGTTAGGAATACATTTTCAATACTGAACACAGTTAGAGCTTTTCTCTTTTTTCACCCAGAAGATAATCATGTCATCTTCTGAACTGCCATTGTACTATTTGTAGGTCTCCCTCTCCTGTCTTTTAAAAAAATGATCAGTGAGGTTATTTTTGTACATTTCGTCTCAGAGTTTATACTGCATTTAACATGGGATGGATAGTTTGTTTCTCCTTTCAGCTTTCCGCTGGACTAATTCTTGTGTGGAACACATCTTTGATTTTATAATGGTGATGGAAAGAATATAATTTTTTTGGAAAAAGATTTATTTAAGGCCCGGCGGCATGACCTAGTGGCGAAAGTCCTCACCTTGAACGTGCCGGGATCCCATGTGGGTGCTGGTTCTAATCCCAGCAGCTCCACTTCGCATCCAGCTCCCTGCTTGTGGCTCTAGGATTTTCAGTAAGTCTCTTGAACTCTCAGTTTAGTGAGAGGGAGAGAGAGTGTGTGTGTGTTAGCATATTGGATGAGACCTATATCAAATGCTAAAAAAATTTTTTTTTTTTTTGAGAGTTAGCACTTTATCACTGGTATCAGATGCCTACAGAGGCCAAGGCTGAACCGAGCTGAAGATGGGAGCCAGGGATGGCGGCAACATAGGTGTTGCGCTATCACTACTGTCTATTAGGAAGCTTGTTAGCAAAAAGCTATAATCAGGAGTGGGGCTGGGTGTGGGCTCTGGCACTCTGATGTGGACTGCAGGCATCCAAACCCTGTTTTTGTTTTTGTTTAACATTGATTTCTAGTTCTTTGAAAGGCACAATGACCAAGAGAGAAAAAGACAAAGAATCCATTGGTTCATACCCAGTGGCCAGAACCTTGAACTCCATTTAGTTTTCTTGTGGGTGACAGCGGCCCAAGTACTTTTGCCATATTCCACTGCTTTCCCAGGCACGCTGCAGTGAGCTGGAGCTGAGACTTGAACTGGCACTTTGTTATGGGATGGCAGCGTTGATATAGAATGCCAGCATCACAGGCAGTGGTTTAACTTGCTGGGCCACAAGGCTGGCCACAACCCCTGTGTCTTCATCACGGTGCCAAACATTTGCCCCAGATTTGAGGGTGTGTGTCTGTGTGTGTGTGTGTGCGCGCTATTCTCACAAATGGCTTTATTCATGCCACAGAGTACCCAGCGCTGGAGCAGGAGACGGTGACCTTCTACGCTGCCCCTGACACAGCATGTTCCTTGGCGGCGGCCTGTCCTCACCTGGGCATGCCCAGCGGTGGCTGTGAGCAGGAACAGGACCTTTTGAAGCTTTACTTTTTTTTTTTTAAGATTTATTTTTATTGGACAGTCATATATACAGAGAGGAAGATTTTCCATCTGTTGATTCACTCCCCAAGTGACTGCAACAGATGGAGCTGAGTCGATCTGAAGGCAGGAGCCAGGAGCTCTTCCGGGTCTCCCACACAAGTGTAGAGTCCCAGGCTTTGGGCTGTCCTCAACTGCTTTCCCAGGCCACAAGCAGGGAGCTGGATGGGAAGTGCAGCCACTAGGATGGGAACCGATGCCCTTATGGGATCCTGACGCATGCAAGTCAAGGAGTTTAGCCACTGGGCTATTGTGCCAGGCCCAAGCTTTACCACCTTTGTCAGCACTCCTGATCTTGTACATGATGAAGCTCCTGAGCCCCATTCTGGCCCAGATCTGCCAAACGTGGGTGTAGTAGGGCTTCATGGGAGTTCAGACATTCCTAACAAAGCTATAAAGTATCACCAGCTTCCATGGACCTTAAGAAGTTTAGATAGGAAGTACTGTGTCATAGGCAGGAACTTGTGGTGGAATTGTGTTTGACAGGCATGGCTGTATCTTACGAAGGAGGAGCCAGAATTCGATGAGAAAGCCGGGGTAGGTATCCGTCATGTTTGTTAAAATTTAATACTGTTGCTTATAAAAGACTTGGTGGAAGTGAAACAGAAAAGGTGTTAGTGAAGTCTCCCCATCTTCCTATATAGGGCCTTTGCTCTCTTGCAGTTACTTGGAATGTAAGTGTTTCACTACAGTTCTTTAAAATAGCATGTCCCAGGCCCAGCGTGGGAGCCTAGCAGGTTAAGTCCTTGCCTTGAACATGCCGGGTTGCCATATGGGCACCGATTCTAATTCTGGCTGCTCCACTTCCCATCCAGCTCCCTGCTTGTGGCATGGGAAGGCAGTTGAGGATGGCCCAAAGCCTTGGGACCCTGCACCCGTGTGGGAAACCCAGAAAAGTTCCTGACTCCTGGCTTCGGATTGGCTCAGCTCTGGCCTTTGTGGTCACTTGAGGAGTGAGTCAGCGGACGGAAGATCTTCCTCTGTCTCTCTTCCTCTCTGAATCTGATTTTCCAATAAAAATAAAATAAATGCTTATTAAAAAAAATAGCGTGCCTGTGGATTCCATGTTTTTTTCTTTAATTGCCTTTTTTTTTTTTTAAGATTTTTATTGGAAAGGCGGATATACAGAGAGGAGAGACAGAGAGGAAGATCTTCCATCCGATGGCACACTCCCCAAGTGGCCACAACGGCTGGAGCTGAGCCAATCCGAAGCCAGGAGCCAGGATGGAGCCAGGGTGGCAGGGGCTCCAAAGTGTACCAGCCAGGACTCGAGC
This sequence comes from Ochotona princeps, assembly GCF_030435755.1. Taxonomy (NCBI): domain Eukaryota; kingdom Metazoa; phylum Chordata; class Mammalia; order Lagomorpha; family Ochotonidae; genus Ochotona; species Ochotona princeps. The sequence continues at coordinate 5,944,294 of NC_080850.1, forward strand.
CAACTCTGTGACCATGGCATTCAGTCGTCTTCTGTATCGTTCCAATTTTAGTATATGTGTTGCTGAAGCGAGCATGGCGTTCTTTAAACCACTACATTTCCTGTTTGGGGAAGATGTTGTATTCTAAAAGCTCTCTACCTTTAAGAGACCTCCCTTGTGATAATTAACTCTGAGATAGATGCTTATTTGCCCTGTGACTAAAGGAGACAGTGATCTAATTTGCTTGTTAAGTTCTATTTTGCTTTGTGTCTGTGTTTTATTTCACCTGTCATCCTTAGTAGCCCTGATGGTGATTTGACTTGCTTTGAATGTGAACAGAAGATTAATTATGGTTACAGCTTACCCAATCCAATGGAATTGTGTTGGGCCACCCTTGGGCTGATTCTGCCCTTATTAAATGTAGCAGATATTCAAGTTTCAGGTGCAGCCCATTGGGTACTGTATAAGTAGACAGCGATGAAGACATCTTAGAAGTCTCTGAATTAAAAGAATACTTAGGACCCTGCACAGTAGCCTAATGGCTAAAGTCATTGCCTTACACACACCAGGATCCCATGTGGGCACTGAATCTAATCCTGGCTGCCTCGCTTTCCATCCACCTCCCTGCTTGTGGCCTAGGAAAGCAGTCGAGGACGCCCCAAACGTTTGGACCCTACTCCTGCATGGGAGACCCGAAAGAGGATCTGTGCTCCTGGCTTAGGATTGGCTCAGCTCTGGCCATTGCGGCTGCTTAGAGAGTGAATCATCGGATGGAAGATCTTCCCATCTCTCCTCTTATCTGTATATCTGCCTTCCCAATAAAAATAAGTAGATCGGGCCCAGCGGCGTGGCCTAGTGGCTAAAGTCCTCGCCTTGAAAGCCCCGGGATCCCATATGGGCGCCGGTTCTAATCCTGGCAGCTCCACTTCCCATCCAGTTCCCTGCTTGTGGCCTGGGAAAGCAGGAGAGGACGGCCCAAAGCTTTGGGACCCTGCACCCATGTGGGAGACCCGGAAGAGGTTCCTGGTCCCGGCATCAGATCGGCGCGTACCGGCCCGTTGCGGCTCACTTGGGGAGTGAAACATCGGATGGAAGATCTTCCTGTCTGTCTCTCCTCCTCTCTGTATATCCGACTTTCCAATAATAATAAAATCTTTTAAAAATAAATAAATAAATAAATAAATAAATCGATCTTTTTTTAAAAAAAAATCTGAGTTCTGGTTACTGCCTGAAACTGTTTTGCCTTTTTTTCCCTTAAGGTTTATTTATTTTTATTGCTTCTGTCTTCCTAAATGAGTCTGAATAATTTATATGCCCTTTAGAATTTCATATGCTTTTTTTTAAAAAAAGATTTATTCATTTTATTACAGCCAGATACACAGAGAGGAGGAGAGACAGAGAGGAAGATCCTCCATTTGATGTTTCACTCCCCAAGTGACCCTCAACGGGCCGGTGCGCGCCGATCCGAAGCCGGGAACCTGGAACCTCTTCCGGGTCTCCCACATGGGTGCAGGGTCCCAAAGCTTTGGGCCGTCCTCTCCTGCTTTCCCAGGCCACAAGCAGGGAGCTGGATGGGAAGTGGAGCTGCCGGGATTAGAACCGGCGCCCATATGGGATCCCAGGGCTTTCAAGGCTAGGACTTTAGGCGCTAGGCCATGCCGCCGGGCCCGAATTTCATATGCTTTTGAAGCAAAGAAAGTGAAATGTGCCGCTAACAAGTAGGACATAGTGAAAAGCAACTTCAAAAACAATAAAACACACCCCATATTTCTGGAATGAACATTGGATAAGACACTTGAGATGTAACAAGAGTTCTTAGAATGGGAAGGATTGTTTATCTGTTACTGAATGAAATTAGATAGTCTGAGAAGCAAGGAGGGGGGACTTTCTACATTAGATTCATCTTAGGGAAGAAGAAGACTCTTGGGTTTGCACTCTGTACTAACACTAAACGGTACTGTCCCGAGTGTAGGGCATAAACTGTGCAAGGCCAACCAGTGACTGAAAAATACAGCTCCTGTGTCACAGCGGCTGCGTAAGCTGAGAGAGCAGTCATGCACAGCGCTGGTAGGCCTTCAGTTCAGGACAAGGAAGAACGCTGGAACCTGGACACATCAGTGTTTCACCATTTTTCAACAGGGTAGAAAGAAGGTTCCAGATAAAATGTTGAGGCAGGTGAATGAGAATGTAAGCAAAAATTTAGTTTCTGCCAAGATATAGCTCTGGTTTAATAGTAAGTCAGAAGTGTTAAACACATTGGCCAGTCATTTTTATAGAAAAACATCTTAGCGAAAATGCTATAAAATTTTGTGAATAGAAAACGTTTAGTAATAGATGTCTTGCATTTATTCTTGATAGTCAAAAAACGTAATATTGCTAAACTAAATATCTGATCTTACGTTCATATTGGAGCACTTGCAGGATCATTTTTGTCTTGGAAGTGGTAACAGGAAATAACTAAATCTACATACACATTCATTTTAGGTGCATAATAGATACATTAAACATACAGCAAAATAAGTACATGTGTCCCTTTAAAAGCTTGTTTAGAACTGGTTTTTCCTTTTGTATTATTAGAACTTTTAGAAAATTGGGGGAAAAAATCACAAAATATATTTATGAAAAAAGATCACACTTTATAATAACTAAAGGCTTTTGGGGTCAGCACCATGGCTTATCAGGCTTATCCACCCCCTGCCGTGTTGGCATCCTGTGCAGGTGCCTGTTCTAGTCCTGGCTGCTATACTGCCCATCCAACTCCCTGAATATGGCCCGGGAAAGGAGCAGAGGATGGCCCAAGGCCTTGGGGCTCTGCACCCACAGGGAGACCAGGAAGAAGCTCCTGGCTCCCAACTTCAGACTAGCCCAACTCTGCCTTTTGCTGCCATTTGTGGAATGAATCAGCAGATGAAAGATTCTCTCTCTCTCTGCACCTCTCCATCCCCACCTCCAGTAACTCTAACTTTAAAGTAAAATAAATAAACCTTTACCAAAAAAAGTTGGGTGCAGCCACTGTTTACTTAGTGGTTTGCTGAAGACTGAACAGAGATTTCCACACTTGTCAGGAACAGTGTTGTGTGTTGTTAAGTGGCTCTCTGTTAATATGGCTACACTGAAAATCCAGGCACTTCCTGCTGTGTAGAGCATTTTCACACAGAAATCAAACCTTGTGGCTTTCCTGGTCTTTTGTGAACATGTATGCATTGTATGCACTCAGTCCTGTGTAAGTGTTTGACGTTTTAGAATCCAAGGGATGGAGTCCATGTTGTAGCAAGCTAAGTCACCACCTGGGATACTGGCATTCCACATGGCCACCACTTTGTATCCTGGCCACTCCATTTCCAATTGAGCTTCCCACTAATATGCCTGGCAAAGTGCTAGGGCCCCTGCCACCCCACGGGAGACCTGTATGCAGCACCTGGCTCCTGACCTAGCCCTGCCTTAACCATCACCTGGGGAGTGGGAGTGGACCAGCAGACCCAATTGAGCTTCCCACTAATATGCCTGGCAAAGTGCTAGGGCCCCTGCCACCCCACGGGAGACCTGTATGCAGCACCTGGCTCCTGACCTAGCCCTGCCTTAACCATCACCTGGGGAGTGGGAGTGGACCAGCAGACGGAAGGTGTCCTCTGTTTCCCTGTCTTTAATTCTGTCACTGCCTCCTGCAGGTGGAATATTAAACAACCACTGCGATTGTTGTTGACAGATGTTCCTTGGGAAAAGGCTCTTCATACTAGGAGAGAGTCCGGGAAGGTCAGAGACAATCCTGCTGAGTGGTGTTTTCCAGGGGAATTTCCAGATAGGCCACAGACTGCCAGTTGTCTGGAAATGAGCCTTCCAGGGAGTTCCAATCCTCTTCTGACCCTCCTGTGATTGCTGTCTGTTTCAGAGCCACTCTTGGCTGTTTTTGTTGAATAAGTGTTCCCTGTGTTACAGACCTTTGGTTCCCAGAGTACGAAAGAAGTTTATTTTGAGAGATTTTGCCAGTGCTTCTAAGTGCATTTATGGAAGAGAAGATTTCTAGACGTCTCTACTCTGCCTTTTCTTGATGGTTTCAGTTATATTTTAAGAAGATTTAAATAATTTAAAATTGTATTATTTAGCCATGTTTTTAAACTGTTTCTGACACTGCATTCCTACGGCAGATACAGATGTTCACCTATTATTCTAACTGAAGTACTTTAGTATTTCCTGTGAATCAGGTATGCCGGGGATAAAAGTCACTTATCTTCCTGTGCATGTCTAGGAGACGTGCTGGTCTATTGTTTCATGCAGTGCATTTGTTGTACTATTAGTGTTTTCTGGCTTCATAAGTCAGGGAATGTTTTCTAAAAAGCTACTATGAGGAGTTAGCATTTATTCCTTATAGTCATAGTTTTATATAAATAAAATATAGATTTATAGAGAGATAATGGATACATAGAATTCAGTAGTGAAATCATCTTGGTCTAGAATTTTCCTTTTGGGGATGTTTGGAGGTTTTGTTTGTTTTTAAATTTATTTGAAAAGTAGGAGGAGAGGGAGAGTCAGAGATGTTGCCCTGCTAGATCACTTCCCAGTGGCTAAAACAGCTGGGCTGGCGCAAGCCAGAGTCAGGAGCCACAACTCCCTCTGGAACTCCATGTGGTGGCCCCCGGGAGTTGGCTCATCTGCTGCTGCTTTTCCTAGGCACAGTGTCAGGGAGCTAGAGCAGAAATAGAGCAGCCTGGACTTAAGCTGCCACTCTGAAATAATATCCCAGTATTACAGGCTGCAGTTTAACCTACTGTATTATGATAACAGTCCCCAGTTTTAGATTAAAAAAAAATTTTTTTAACTTGAAAGTATTTTTCTTTTTTCTTCTTAAAGATTTATCTTTTTTTTTTTTTTTTTTTTAATTGGAAAGGCGGATATACAAAGAGGAAGATCTTGTGTCCGATGGTTCACTCCCCAAGTGGCCACAACGGCTGGTGCTGTGCCGATCTGAAGGAGGAGCCGGGAGCTCTTCCGGGTCTCCCACACTAGTGCAGGGTCCCAAGGCTTTGGGCCATCGTTAACTGCTTTTCCAGGCCACAGGCAGGGAGCTGGATGGGAAGTGGGGCTGCCGGGATTAGAACTGGCACCCATATGGGATCCCGGCGCGTGCAAGGTGAGGACTTTAACCACTACGCTATCGCGCCAGGCGCAAAAGTATTTTTTATGTTTTTTATTTGGAAGGGAGAGACAGGTAAGATCGTAGCCTGTTGGTTTACTCCTCGAATGCAGACAGGAGCCAGGAGCCTGGAACTCCATATGGAGCTCATGGGTGTGTGACGGGGAGCCAAGTTGTGCAGCCCTCATCTGCCTCCTGGAATACACATTAGTGGGAATCTTGATTGTGAATTCAGGAACCAAGACTTAACCGAGGTACTCTGATAGAGAACTTAGATGGTCTGGTTGCTGATTAAATCACCACCTCAAGTTTCTACGCTTAATGGGAGATTTTAAAAGATAAATCTATTATCATCAGCAGATACAAAATAAATCATGTTATCTGCTTCCTGAGTAGATAGATTGTATATAGTGTGTACTGGTCTGCAGTGATCTGTCTGTTAATCTTGCTACTACTAAGTTTTTTTCCCCTTGGTAAATCTAGCTAGAAGCTTAGCAATTAAAATTTTTTATAGATTCAGCATTTTTGGTGATTTTTTCCCTTTTTTTTTTTTTGGAAGAATTTATTTACTTGATTTACAGCATAACAGAAAAAGGTAGGAAGAGAGATCTTCCACTTGCTTGGTCAGTCTTCACATGCCCACAGGCCAAGCTGAGGCCAATAGCCAAGAACTCCCTCCATATGTCACATGTGAAATGCAGAAATCCAAGTACCTGGCTGTCCTCCACTGCATCCCGGGCTCATGAGCAAAAAGCTTGATTGAGAGTATCAGGTAGCCAGGACTCTGAGCAGGCATTCCAACATGTGATGCACATATCCTAAGCCGTGACTTAACATGCTGTGCCACAGTGCCCACCGCTGTTCTTTTAGAATCTTAAAGTAGAAGCTCTGTTATTGATTTGATGCTTTTCTGATGAAAAGCATAATCATTCTTTGTCTAAGAAATGCTTTTTAGCAGTATCTCTGAAATTGTGTTACATTTTTTGTCTTCATTCCATTCCAGACATTTCCCAATTTCCCCTTGACCGTGGTGTAGGTGAGTTATCTTGTGTTGCCAAATTTGAACTTGATTCAACTGAGATTATATAACATAGTTTTTGTGATTCCTTCATTCTGTTGGCCCTTTTTTATTGAGAAGGAGTGTAGCAGAGAGAAACGGAGAGCTGCCATCATCTGGTTCCCTCCCCCGCTCTCACAGCATCCAGGACCTCAGTGCAGGCTGCAGGAACCCAGTGACTTTAGTCATGGCCCCTCCCTCCCAGGGTCTCCATCAGCAGGAGGCTGGAGTCACCCGCCAGAGCCAAGAGACAGTCACAGGCACTGTGGGATGTGAATGTGCTAACTGGCTAAACACTCCTCCCTAAATATTCTCCTAAGGTTTGGCCTGGGGCGGGATATGCTATGTCTTGGGGAAATACTCTGTTTTGTTTGTAAGAATATAAATTTTCTTGTTATTAAGTGAGATGTCCCATCAATGGCCTTGTGGGTCAAGTTGCTTTTTAATGTATTTTTGCTGATATTCCATCTCCTTGTTCTGTTACTGGTAGGAAAATATTAACATATCCACTTAAAATAGTGAGATGATATATTCCTTACAGTTCCTACATATTCTTAATGAATTGATTCTTTTTAAAAAGATTTATTTGTTTGTTTATATGAAATACAGAGGGAAGAGTAAGATCTTCTGTCTGCTGCTGGTTTACTCCTCAAATGGCCACAACAGCTGGGGCTGGGCCAGGGCCAGGGCCAGGATGAAGCCACAATCCTGGAACTCCATCCTGGGCTCCCACATTGGGTGCAGAGTCCTGGGAACTTGGGCCATTTTCCGCTACTTTCCCAGGCTTATTAGCCAGGAGCAGCTAGGTCTCAAACCAGTGCCCATATGGGATGCTAGGATACCAGGTGAAGACTTAACCTCTACCACAGCACTGGCCTGGAATCGACCCCTCATAATCATTTGTCTCTCTGTTTCCTGTTTTGAAATCTTTTTTGTCTAAAAGTGATACAACCACTTAGTGATTGTGCAATACCATTCCTTTTTTTTTAAACTCCATTTATTTTTGCTAAGTTACTAACATCACAGAGTAGGGAATTCATGATAATGAGCGTGGAGTGTGTCATAGAGAAAGAACGATACGTTATCACTTACCGGTACGACTCAGTGAAGGATTATTTATAACTATTCCAAGTGATGACATTCATACAATTTTTATACTCTTTACAAGTCAGAGGAAAAATTCTAATTGTCTTACTGAACCTGGTTTTATTCCACCCCATCCACTGTGTCGCAGCTATGAGGATTTGATTCTTTTTTATTGGCTTAGTAGCATTCCATTGTGTATAGATACCACATTTTCTTTACTCAGTCTTCGCTGATAGACATCTAGGTGGTTCCATGTGTTTGCTGTTATGAATTGAGCTGCTGTATGTTTAATTTTTTTAAAGTTTTTATTGGAAAACCAGATTTATAGAGAGAAAGGAAACAAAATCTTCTATCCATTGACTCACTCCCTAAGCAGCTGCGGTGGCCAGAGCTGAGCCAATCTGAAGGCAGGATCCAGGTCTCCCACATGGGGGTGCAGGGTCCCAAGGCTCTGGGCCGCTATTGACTGCTTTCCCAGGCCATAAGCAGGGAGGTGGATGGGAAGCAGGGCCGCCAGGATGTGAATTGGCACCCATATGGGATCCTGGCATGTGCAATGCGAGGACTTTAGCTGCTAAGCTACCGCACTGGGCCCGAGATTTTTTTTTTTTTTTATTAAATGTTTATGCTGTGGATTTCAGGGTATATGTTAATTTTCAATACGCCCGAAGTTATTATTTTAGTGCTTGAACTGAAATGTAGAAGTGTTACAGATGTGTGGATCCCTTTATTCTTCCTTCACTAATTGTTGCCATTCGTGCTTTATCTGTATACACTAAAAATCCAACTGTATAGTTTTACTTTTGCTTTTTGCACTCATGCATAATTTAAACAATTTAAGATGAGAAACATTGTGTTTTATTTCCCCATATAATTAGTCTTTTTGTTTTGCTTGTTTATTTCTGTTTTTTACCACTATCCCAATTCTCAAAGTTCTCAGCTCTTTGGGTATCATTTCCCACTGGCCTCCATACCGCCTTAATTTTTTGTTTGGTTTACAGTTTTCTGGCATTAAAGTTACTTCATTTGTCATCATTTTTTAAATTCACTTATTTGAGAGACAGAGAGCTCCCATCCATTGTTCAACTCCCCAGATGCCCATGACAGGCTGGAGTGGGCCAGAGTGGAAGTCAGGAGGTCAGCCAGGTGCCGGCATGGGTGGCAGGGACCCACATTCTTGAGCCGTCTTCTGCCCCTTGCCAGGGTGCACATTATCTTGAAGCTAGAATTGGGAGTGGAGCTGGAGTTCAAACCCAGGCTCCAGCGTGGGCTGTTAGTGTCTCAAATGGCATCTTAACCACTAGGCCAAATGCTCTCCAGTTTCTCATCATTTCTTAGTGTAATTATCTTGTTATCCTACCTAAGGGCTATTTTTATGGGATATATAATTCTGAGTTAACAGTTCCTTTTGCGTGTTAATAATGTTTCACTTTTGAAGACCTCTGTACTTTGTGATAAAAATCCCTAGTCATTTGAATCATTGTTCTATATGTAAAGTGTTTTTTCTGCTGTCCTCTTTCAAGAGTTTTTTCGCCTTCACTTTTGGGGTTTGATGGTAATGTGTCTAGACATCATTTTCTTTCAGTTTCCCCCTTTTGAGACTTGCTAAACTTCTTTAATCTATAAATACAACTTTTACCATACATGGGGTGGGTTCAGCTCTTACATCACCATGGACTTTTTTTGTACCAATTTTTTCCCCATTTGGACCTCCAATGTTGTAAACTTTGGATTCTTTTTTTATATTGTGTCTGTTGGAATGGTCCTTGAGGCTGTTTAGTTTTTTAATATACTTTTTTTTTTTAATTTTTTTATTTGAAAGTGATAAAGGGGAGTGAGAGAGAAGGAGAGGGAATCTTGCATCCATTTGTTCATTCCCCAGATGGTCACAACAGCCATGGCTGAGCCTGACCGAAGTGAGAAGCCAGGAACTAACTCCAGCTGGCTCTCCGGCATCAGCGGAGGGTGGCCCAAGCACTCGGGCCATGTTCCACTCCATTCCTAAGAATATTAGCAGGGAACTGGATTGGAAGTGGAACAGCCAAGACTCCAAACAGCTGCTCAGTGGTCTGTGCCACAATACCAGCCCCTAAAAACAATGTTTGGATCTTTTTTTTAGATAATTTATGTTAATCTTTTTTTCTAAGATATATTTATTTTTATTGGAAAGTCAGCTATACAGAGAAGTGGAGAGACGATGAGAAAGATCTCCATCTGCTGGTTCGCTCCCCAAGTGGTCAAAACAGCTTGAGCTGAGCCGATCAGGAGCCAGGAGCTTCTTCTTCCCAGTCTCCCATGCGAGTGTAAGGTCCCAAAGCTCTGGGGCGTCCTCTACTATTTTCCCAGGTCACAAGTAGGGAACTGGATGGGAAGCAGCCGGGATATGAACTGGCACCAATATGAAATGTCTGTACTTGGAGGTGGAGAATTAGCTAGTTAAAGCAATGTGCTGTGCTTTCCCCAATTTTCACATTTTAGATGCTGTTTTTTCATTTCTAAAATTTGTGTTTAGTGCTGGATTATAGTTTGTTTTATTGCTAAGAAATTCTTTTCATTGAAGTGTTTTTTTCTCTTTAATCACATGAAACATGGTTATAATAACTGCTTTAAATCTTGATAATTTCAACATCTGAATCATCTTAGAGTTTTCCACTTGTTGATCATGTTTTCCCATGAAAATCAGTCACATGTTCCTGGTTCTTTGTGTGTTGAGTAATTTTGGACTGTTTCCTGGACATTTTGAGTATTATATGAGCCTCAGAGTACTTTACAACATCTACTTTTGGGAATCAGTATATGTGCTTTATTTTAGCAGCCATCAGCCCTGCTAGGTTCACACACAAGCTCTCTAGCTCTGTTTTCATCTTACTAAGAAAAGTTTACTTAACTTATACTTCAGGAGATTGGTGTCTCTTGTTTGTGGCTCTGATGTCAATTTAATTTTCAGAGGCTTTGCTGTGCTTTGTTGTAGCATGAATCAGGCAGCTGTGGGGCTAGAGTGGTGATCTAATCCAGGTTTATTTTTCAGACCCATTGCTGTATTATTTTGGGACAGCCTCCATGAATATACATATTAGGAATCTGGGTCTGCAGTTGGTTCAAACCAGATTCTTTTTTTTTCCTAAGAGACGTATTTGCTTATTTGAAGGGCAGAGTAACACAGAGAGAGGAGAGAAAGGAAGAGATCTTCATCTACTTCCTCACTTACCAAATGGCTGCAGCAGCCATGGCTGAGCGAGGGTGAAGCCAGAAAGAAACCTAGAACTGTCTGAGTCTCCCACACGGGTGCAGGGGCCAAAGACTGGGCTGGCTTCCGGTGCTTTCCTTAGTATGTTAGGGGAATCTGGGTCAGAAGTGGAATAGCTGGAACATGAACCAGTGCCTCTATGGGATGCTGATATTGAAGGTGGCAGTCCGAGCCACTGTGCCCACACTGGCCCTCCGACATGGAATTTAGGGTTTGATGTTGTCTGTTTCTGCTCTGCAATTTCACCTGTGAGTTCAGTTTTCAAGGTTCCTTTCCAGTACCTTAGAGCTGGAAAGACAGGATCTTGTCAGAATTACTACTGCCAGCAGTGCCCCCAAATTCTACGCAGCCCAGGACTGCCTCTGGGATCTGATATCTTAAAAACATTATAAGAGAGAGAGAGAATAATCCTACTTTCATCATATTACAATACCCCATTTTTCTGGCTGATGTGTTTAGTAAAGCAGGGTTTCTTAGCGATTTTGTGTGTCCACCCCACCATTAGTATTGCTAGGAGATTCAAACAAACAAGCTGACTAAAAAACAGAGGTTTCCCTTATTTCTGGCTTTTTACAAGGATTGCTTTTCTTATTCAACAAGACAGACTTTCTTTCAAAGTTCTTCCAGTACACCCTGCTGTGCATTTTCACACAGGAGCTGCCCTCAGCTCTAATCTTAGAGAAAATAGAGAATATCCACGTGAAGCCCACCCCAAAGGAGAATGTCCTTCAAGATCTATGGTACGGTGGCCTAGTGCCTAAAGTCCTTGCCTTGTACGCCCCAGGAACCCATATGGGCACCCATATGGGAGACGCGTAAGAGGAAGCCCCTGGCTCCTGGCTCCTGGCTTCAGATTGGCTCAGCTCCAGCTGTTGCAGCCACTTGGGGAGTGAACTATGGGACGGAGGATCTTCCTCTCTGTCTCTCCTCCTCTCTACATATCTGCCTTTCCAATAAAAATAAATAAATCTTAAAAAAAAAAGATATGAACCCTCCCCATCCATCTATGTGTTTTAAATTTTTTATTATTTATGAGACTGGCGTGGACGGAGCTCCCATTCTGTGGTTCACTCCACAAGTGCCTGCAATGGCTGGGGGTCTGAGAACTTAATCCCTGTCCTCCACATAGGTGACATGGACCTACCTCCTGGGGCTGGCATTGGGAGGCAGAGCTGGTGTGGGATGGTGCCTTAGCCACTAGACCCAGTGGCTGCTGCTTGCCTGCTGTTGCTGTTGTTCAGTTTCCTCAGTTACTTTTTGTATTTCGTCCCAAGTTCTGGTTATTATCTATGAAATAGTTAAACACTTACTGACTTAAAACATTTTGACCTATACCAGATGTCCAAGATATTTGAACACAACGGGGTGGGGGGATAAACAATCTTGCACCAAGGAACAATCTGTTAAATAAAATTTAGAATTATTTAGAAATATTATTGCTATTTAATTTACTCCTTTTTCCCCCCTAAATAAGCGGTACTCTAGAGAGGAGGATTGTTTTTTCCTTTTCTGCCTTCTTTGGTTGTTGAGTTTTATTGTGTCCAGCCAGCTTCAGTGCTATGTGAACATGAAACTAGGCAGCAGGATGAGGCAAGGCCTCAAAGCCTCCCAGAAATAGAACTTCCAAACTGGGTGGATGCTGTCTGGCTTATCAACCGCAGGTGATGGCCTCCAGTTTTGAAACCAAGGAGGGAGCGCCTTTGATCTGATTCACCTTTTGGTGTCATTCTTCCCTTGTCTTGAAGAGTGCATGTTTTCAGTCCAGTAGCTATAAACTCCTTCTATCAAATCTGTACCTTCTTGACAGCTTTTCTTTCTGACCCATTTCCTGTTCCCACTCATTTCAGACTGGCAGAGTTCCTGCTGGCGTGGCCAATTAAGTCCCAGTTCACACCTATACTAATTTCCTTATGAAATGGCTGGTCTGCCACATCCTGTACTTCGATCTTCTAGTTTCTTTTTTCTAATACAGCTAAACAGTTTCCAGATCTTTATAAGTTCTGTTTTTCTGTTATTCGACAGTTATCTTCATTTGCCTTTTTTCTTTTTAAAGATTTATTTATTTTTATTGGGAAGTCAGATATACAGAGGAGGAGAGACAGAGAGGAAGATGTTCCATTTGTTGATTCACTCCCTAAGTAGCTGCAGTGGCCGGAGCTGAGCAGATCTGAAGCCAGGAACCAGGAGTTTCTTCCAGGTCTCCCACATGGGTTCAGGGTCCCAAGGCTTTGGGCCATCCTCGACTGCTTTCCCAGGCCACAAGCAGGGAGCTGGATGGGAAGTGGGACTGCCAGGTTAAGAACCAGTGCCCGTATGGGATCCTGGCATATGCAAGACGAGGACTTTAGCCACTATGCTATCATACCTAAGCAGTCAGGGAGAACCCCAGCTGGTTCTTCAATACTTTGTTTAAAAATCACCTCAGTTGGACCCAGCACAGTAGCCTAATTAATGGCTCAAGTCCTCACCTCGTGTGTGCTGGGATCCCACATGGGCACCGGTTCTAATCCCGGTGGCTCCGCTTCCCATCCAGCTCCCTGCTTGTGGCCTGGGAAAGCAGTCAAGGCCAGCCCAAAGCCGTGGGACCCTGCATTCATGTGGGAGACCTGGAAGAGGCTCTGAGCTCCTGGAATTCAATCTGTTCAGCTCAGCTCAGCTCTGGCCATTGCAGCCACTTGGGGAATGAATCAGTGGATGGAAGATTTTTCTCTCTGTTTCTCCTTCTTTCTGTATATCTGCCTTTCCAATAAGAAAAATAAATCTTTAAATAAAAATTTTTATAGCTCCCGGGTAAATTCAGTCATTGTCTACAGTTTTCTTTGTTGTATGTAGTATATGTGTATATTGTGTTTACGTATGTAATCTACATGGCACCCTTTTTCCTACTTCCTGCATAGTAAACTGACATTAAATGCTACACATATACTGTTTAAAAAAAAGATTTGCTTATTTTCATTTGAAAGGCAGGTTTTACAAAGAGAGAAGGAGAAACATAGGTGAAGTCTTCCCTTCCAAATGGCCAGAACTGAGCTGATCCAAATTTGAGAGCTTGGAACTTCTTACGGATCTCCCACACGGGTGTACAGGGTGCTAAGGACTTAGGCCATTCTTTGCTGCTTTCCTAAGCCATAAACAGCAAGCTGAAGCTGAAGTGGTCAGCTGCTACAGGAACCAGCACCGTATGGGATGCTGGCACTGTGAGTAGTGGATCAGCTTGCTGCGCTGTACTGCCCCAGTCGGATACTCTAACTCATCTGAGGGATATATAGCAGAAGCTGTGACCATCGTGCTGCTTCTAAAAATGTCTGCATCGCTGTTCTTTATGGATTGGATTTTCCCGTATCACTATAATACTGTTGCCACATCTAAGAAAATTGAAAAGTCATTTCTTAATAGTAGTATCTGATCTTGTGCTGGTCCAGTTTTCCTTAAGTGTTTGGTGAATGTTTCCCATCTGAAATTCGAATCACAGTCTGTTTTGTCTCAGTTGATAGAGACCAGTGGTTTACCACTGAGAACAGTTTTTCAATATCTGAAAGTATCTTACCTTATCTATTCTTTAAATTTCCTATAAACATTTCCTTCATTATTACTTGCATGCTTTAGTAAGAAAGAATCTCCCTTATTCCCTTAACTCCTTTTTAGTGATGGTAAAAATTTGTAAATTTTTTTTGTTCCCCATATGAAAGTAAGTTTCGGTCACTATGTGTTCTCCAAAGTTGACCCAGATGTTGCCTGCTTCAAGCTGTTTCCTTTGTGCCTTTGAGATGACCTCTTTAGTCTTTGAACATTTAATAGTGTAAAATGTAATTCATTTGAGAATATATATATATATGTGTATATATATATATATATATATATATATATATATATATATATATATTACATGTACTGGGGAATGAATCAGTGGGTGGAAGGTCTCTGCTTTTTAATAGATGAAAGCAAATCTAAATATATATATATATATATATATACACACACACACATTTAAAGAAAGATTTAGAGCCAGAGATGCAGAAAATAGGATTTTCCATCTCCAAGTTCTTTGCAAAGTGGCAGATACTATGGTTGATATTAAGTATCTGTCTCTCAGTATTAGGAATCAAAAATATGTGACATAGATAAAGCTGACAATTGAAGAGCATGAAATGTAATTCAGTTTAGTGTGTGTATACATACTAAATACACACTATATGTAAACGTACGTGCATACAGCATGTCATATAATGAGAAGTTATTAACATGACATGTACAAAAACTTCTTAGCTGTAGAAACCCGAGATTCAGTGAATAAATATGCTTACAAATGCACAGGATGTGCCTGGCAATCATACACCACTTATTTTTTAAATTAAGGAAGGGACTTTGCTATAAATTTTTGGAATGTTAGGTTCTATTCAGAATTTATGAAAAGGAAGAAAGGACTCTGCTTCTATATTTTTGCAAAAATGTTTCAAGAGTTTGTCTCATTCAGTACCTCTGTTTTTACTTAACACTTCTGTGACAATTTATTGTTCTATGTGCTTTACAAATACTGAATCCTCATAACCACTAATATGGTTTCATGTGTTAAGAGAACAATGTAAGTGCTTTTTCCTAAATACCCATTTTTTCCTGTGCTTTTATTTATAACAAAAGTAGATTAGATAGAAGCCAAATTTAGTTTACCGTGAAGCTCTTAAGATTGTATAAAGAAACTTCTGTACTGCTCAGTTTCACTAATTAATGTTGCAAAGATTGAAGTATTTTAATAATGGAAATACAGAGACAGAGACTGTGTTTGACACGTTTATGATGTAGAGAAAAGTAGAGACCTAGACAGAAATAAAAGTTTCTTTCACATCACCGGCCATTATTTTGTCTTACCCACTTCTGCACAGGGTAATCACTATGGAATTTTTGATGGCAAATAGACTTGAAAATGTATTTGGAATGACAATTATGCTTAGCAGCACAAACCCATCATCTGTCCTTATAATGAGGCTTTGTTCTTGTCCTGCAGCAAATAGGGGGAGATGAAGTACAGCTGCTTAATGGGAAAGTGCTTGCTTTTCTTCCATATTTTCTATTTTATTATAAACACTGTTTTCTGTTGGCTTTGCCTGTGGGAAGGCTTTTTTTTTGTTGTTGCTTTAGTTTCCAGCGCTAAGGTTATGTGGGGTTTATTATTTTTTATTGTTTTTGCGTTTGCCTTGTGGTTCTCTCACAGCAACAAGAAAAATCCCATTAAGTTTTCTGTTTAGTGCATGCAGTGCAAACGAGGCTCAATAATTCTCCGAAGTACTTCAGTAAACTGACCCTAAGCAGATAGATACCTTCCTGGGCCCCTTGCTTACCAGGTTCTGTTTTCCACTGTACTCTGCACACACTCTTTCTGATGCATCTGAGGGATGAAATGGCAGGGGAAGAAAAGTTTACCTGGCATTTCAGGTTTTTTGTGAAACCAGTTTGTGGGCTGTGATTATTGAACATGTTCTGGACACTTTTTGCAAAGTTGTACTGTATCTGCCTTCTGTATTTGGAAAAAGCCAGGAAATCATTAATATAAATTGTATTTCTCACATTTAAATTGAACCTGGTAGACAAATCAGTTGTAACCTCCTTAATATAATAAACAGCATATATTTGTTGACTAAATACAGAGACCTGTAGCTTTGCTACAAAATGGATGTTTTTCCTGCTGAGCTGTCCACACCCGTTTAGAATTCAGATATTTTCCATTTCACTAGGACAGATTAGTGACCCAAAAAGTATTGTGAATCAGCACTAGGTGTGAAGGGGAAACCCCTGGTGGTTGGCATAGCCTGCAACCCTGAAAGCAAAGGATAGAAGAAACCTGATGTGTGTGGCTTTAAGGTACAGTGAACAGGTGAAGAGAGAGAGAGCATGGTTTAATCCAAGTGTCAATGTGGACAAGCTGCATTATGGTGCAGAATTTCCTCAGAGACTGAAGTCATGTTCATTTATTTTCTGTTAGTTTCATTTGGCCCTGACCTAATGAAGGAGTGGATGATTTCATGGATGCTTTAGAACCATTTTAAGTTGGTATTCTTCCTGCAGTTAAATATAGAACATTGAATTTTGACACACACCTTCTCTCCTTCCCACCTGCTCTGTCATTTATTTCCCACCCACTGTTTCACAATACTCGTAACTTTTCATCAAGTTTCAGTTTTCTTTTTAATCTTTCAAAGTTTTTTTTTTTTTTAACCTGGCACCATATAATCAATCCTCCAAAGCCAGAGTTAAGAAGGGCTCTGTAGGTCAGTGTGAACCATGTGCCAGGTGAGAAGTGCATCAGGCTTGCCCTGCTGCGTGGGGTCTGCTCGCTGCTGCTGCTCCTCCTGGGCTGCAAGTGGAGCAGGGTATTGTAGCTGCTCTGTTCCTTGAGCTTAGGAGCCTGTCCCTTGGCACAGTTACCTTTGTAGTTCCTCTGGAAAAGAGGCAGTCCTCCTCTTGCACCCCTGTCTAATCCAGCTCCTACTTGAGGTTCAAAGACAAGTATTCACAGTTCTTTGACGTGCAGAACGGGGGTGATGCAGGAAATTTCCTTGCAGTCGTTTTCTTCATGGATCTGGTGGACGCCAAGAAGCAGCCCATCGGGAGTCTGTCAGTTCCTGCTTCCTGCCTCTAGATGTCCCAAATCCTGAAATTCAGGCTGCTGCTGCCATTTGCTTATCCCTGCGTGCTTTTCTTTGAGGGAACCCTTTAGACTGTCATTCTGCTATTGAGTGGCTAAACCAGTGCTATTATTTGAGTTGGGTTTTTGTGTGTGTGTGTGTGAAACTTTTGTTTTTTAAAGATTTCAATTTTTAGAGCAATTTTTGGTTCATAGCAAGTTAAAACGTGTTAAGAGGAAAATGTACATTTCCTTCGTACTCACACCTACGCACATGTGCAGTCCTCTCCATGATCAACATCTTTACCAAGCTGGTAGGATGATACGAATGTAATTCTTTTCATCATCCTTTGGAGAAGGTATGTCAGAAAGAGAAGAGCTACTGGTCATTAAAAGGTTCACAGAGCACCATCTGATGACTCCATTTGCTCTTTTAATCTAAAATGAGTTGGGGAATTTTTTAGTTTTTATTTTTTAAAGATTTGCTTCTATTGGCAAGTCAGATTTTCAGAGAGAAAAATCTTCTGTCTGCGGATTCATTCCCCATGTGGCCGCAATAGCTAATAATCTGAAGCCAGGAGCTTCTTCCGGGTCTCCCACACAGATACAGGGTCCTACAGGGTCCTAATGCTTTGGACCCCCATCAACTGCTTTCCCAGAAAACTGGATCAGAAGTGGAACAACTGGGATATGAACCAGCTGCCCATATGGGATCCCATTCATGGCAGGCAAGGGTTTAGCCACTAGGCTACCACACTGGGCCCTCAGATTAGTTTTTGAAAGAATGACAGAGAGAGATTTTCCATCTGCTGGTTCAGTGCCCACGTGGCTGCAGTAGCCAGGGCTGGGCTAGGCTGAAGCAAGGAGCTTTTTCCAGGCCTCTCTCATGGGTAGTAAGGGGCCAAACATTTAGGTCCTCCTTCTCCAATTTCCCAGGCCATTAGCAGAAAACTAGATCAGAAGTGAAACAGTTGGGATATACGCCAGTTCCCTTGTGGTTTGCTGGCCTCGCAGGTGGCAACTTTACCCCGAAAGTTGGGGGGAGTTTCAGAATACAAAAATTAGTAGTCAGGCCCACTGCGGTGGCCTTGAGGCTAAAGTCCTTGCCTTGCACATGCCAGGATCCCATATGGACACCAGTTCTAATCCCAGTGGTCCCGCTTACTTTCCAGCTCCCTGCTTGTGGCCTGGGAAAGCAGTTGAGGATGGCCCAAAGCCTTGGGACCCTGCACCCGCGTGGGAGACCTGGAGGAAGCTCTGGACTCCTGGCTTCAGATTGGCGCAGCTCCAGTCGTTGTGACCGCTTGGGGAGTGAATCAGTGGTTGGGAGATCTTCCTCTCTGTCTCTCCTCCTCTCTGTATATATCTGACTTTGCAATAAAAATAAATAAATCATTTTTTTAAATAAAATTAGTAGTCAAAATTTTGGCTGTAATTTTGATGGAAGAAATTGAGAAAGACCGGGTAACTTGTGATACATCTCATTGTGAGTTTTGGATGACCTTGTCTTACTTGTTTTCTCAGTTGCTTTAGGTCGTAACCAGCCTTTGAAAAAGGAGAAACCAAAATGGAAAAGCGATTATCCTATGACAGATGGACAGCTGCGCAGCAAGAGGGATGAATTTTGGGACACTGCACCAGCTTTTGAAGGCCGCAAAGAGATTTGGGATGCCCTGAAGGCTGCTGCACATGCTTTTGAGAGCAACGATCATGAACTGGCACAAGCAATCATTGACGGTGCAAACATCACACTACCACATGGTAGGTGGGGGCTCCCAAGGGCAAAGCACACATGATCGCCAGAAACCAAACGCGAAGACACTTCTGACCTTTTTTTTTTCTTTTGCATTATTCTAACTTTTCTCTTTGCTATAGTAAGAATAACATTCCTCTTTGTGTATATTTCAACTGAAGATAGATTTTACTTATGTGAGTTGAATTTTTTTTTTGAAGTATTTAGGTTCATCCATTTGAAAGGTAGAGTGGCAGAACACACACACAAGTTCTGTGTCCCAATGCCCACAACAGCCAGGCTGGGCACGGCTGAAGCCAGGAGCCTAAAACCCAATCTGATCTTTACATTTTTGTTTATTTAAGAGACAGACTGACAGAGTTGCCATCGCCGACTCCAGCTGGAAGCCAGTGGGTAGGAACTCGGCCGAGGTCTCCTGTGTGTATGTGACAGCCGTCGCTGCTGCCAGCAGCACAGGGAGCTTGTGAGGTTACCTGGTGTCTGGGTCTGCCCACGCAGTCCTTGAGCCTCAGCTGCGGCCTCCCCGGGGTCTGTGTTAGTGGGCAGTGCAGTCAGGAACCAGGTGCTGAGACTGAACGTGGGTACTGCCCTGTTACGGGATGCAGATGGTTCAGCCAAATGCCCACCCCATAGCATGTCCTCAAGGACAGTTTTCTGCTCTTGGGGCTGTGTTCTTAGAAACCTTTCTGCCTCGCTTGAGGATGTAACTCTTGAGGACAGCTGTAAGCCCTGGGTGATTCTGGGATGCGGGTACCCAGACCCATGCCCCTTATGACTCTGGCTTGTTGTTCTGGGTTAGAGACATTAAAATATTTCATATGACATTGATTTTATTTCTATTTTTTATGTTTTTGATTTCTGTTGTAGTAAACCTACATTTTCTCTTCACTTTTTCAAGTTAACATAATTCTAGGTTATATCTTCAGGCCTCTGTAATAGGCAAGCTACCTAAGTTCTCTAGTGTTGTTTTCTGTTCATCGTTATCGTTTTGTTACTGCTTTCCCTAAAATCTCCCCTTGGTTTTCTACATTCTTAGTATTTCTGTTTCTTTCTTTTTTTTTTTTTTTAAGATTTATTTTAGTTTTATTGCGAAGTCAGATATACAGAAAGGAGAAGATACAGTGGAAGATTTTCCGTCCGATGATTCACTCCCCAGGTGGCCACAACGGCCAGTGCCGATCCAAAGCCAGGAGCCAGGAAGTTCCTCCAGGTCTCCCATGCGGGTGCAGGGTCCCAAGCCTTTGGGCCATCTTCAACTGCTTTCCCAGGCCACAAGCAGGGAGCTGGATGGGAAGCGGGGTTGCCGGGACATGAACCAGCGCCAGTATGGGATCCCAGCACTTGAAGGCAAGGACTTTTAGCCACTAGGCCACTGCGCCGGGCCCAGTGTTTTTCTTTTTTATTATTTTTAAGATTTTAATTTTTAACATTGTTTACATAGTTGAGAGGAATGCATGCCCATGTGGGTCTCTGATTAGGGTGAGTAGAGCCAAGGTATGAAAAAAGGTGTGTAGGGGCCCGGCGGCGTGGCCTAGCGGCTAAAGTCCTCGCCTTGAAAGCCCCGGGATCCCATATGGGCGCCGGTTCTAATCCCGGCAGCTCCACTTCTCATCCAGCTCCCTGCTTGTGGCCTGGGAAGGCAGGAGAGGACGGCCCAAAGCTTTGGGACACTGCACCCGCGTGGGAGACCCAGAAGAGGTTCCTGGTCCCGGCATCGGATCGGCGCGTACCGGCCCGTTGTGGCTCACTTGGGGAGTGAATCATCGGATGGAAGATCTTCCTCTCTGTCTCTCCTCCTCTGTGTATATCCGACTTTCCAATAATAATAAAATCTTTTAAAAAAAAAAAAAGAAAAAGAAAAAAGGTGTGTAGGACAAATACTTCCTTTTTTTTCCCTCCTCTTCCTGTGTCCCCAGGGAGGGAGCCCAAGTGTCAACACATGCACTCCAAGGTTGAACCACATATATTGTGATTTTCTCCATACCAGGTTTGAGTCTAGCCATCTGGTTGGGGAGTCATCCAAGAAAACTCCCCTAGGGTGACTGCAAACTTGACATTTGTGCCAGCTAGTGCAAGGTCAGGTTTGGTCCATCACCTAATACCAGCCAACACATACCAGTGCATGCAGATGCATGGTCAATTCTGCCTCTAGCCCCATCTCTCTAGCAAACCAGAAGGTGACTGTAGCCTAGCCTGGTCCAGGTCGTCGCTAGTGGGTGCCATGGCTTAGTCAGGGTGACCCCCAATTAACCCCATCAGGCCCACTCTCAGCACCGATTTTGGCATGTGCTGCAGCCTAACCCGATCATCCTGCATCCCATCTGACTCTTGTGCACACCCATGGGTGCTACAGCTTAGCTCAGCCTGCCACGCCCTCAGACCCAGCTCACACACATACTGATTGGTGTTGCCGCCTTGCCCAGCCAAGTCTGCCACCAGCCCTGGTTCCTGTACTCACTAGTAGGAGCTAGAGCCTAGCAAAGTAGCGCCCACAGTTTGTCTGCCGGACCTGATCCCAGTCCTGGATCTTGCGCATGCCAGAGTGTAGTGTGGTCCAGCCTGCCATAACTTGCGCCCAGTCCCGTCATTTGCCAGAGGGTGCTGCAGCCTAGCCCAACTAGCCTGCACTCATTCTGGCTCTTATACATGCCAGCGGGTGCAACAGTCTAGCCCTGCCTGGCCATTCCCCAGACTGGCCAACCCCCAAGTCGCAGCTCTCTTGTTTACCAGTGGAAGCAGTGGCCCAGCAAAGGAGTCGCTGAAGTTCACCTACCAGGCCTGCTTCCAGCCCCAGATTTTATGTGTGTCAGTGAGTGCTGCAGACCAGTATGAGATGACCCACCCTCATTCTAGGTATTTGCCAGCAGGTGGAATAGCCTGCCTCAGCCTGGCCCACCCCCTAGTACCAGCTGTTGCTGGCAGGAGCAACAGCTTATCCCAGCCTGGCCCACCCCAAACCCTCTTGTGAACTAGCAAGTATCGCAGTCCAACCCTGCCTGGCCTATGTCCTGTCCTGGCTCTTTCTCAGACCAGTATGTGCTGTGGACTGGCCCAGCCCACTCCCAGACATGGCTCACATATATGCCAACAGGTACTGCGGTCCAGCCTGGTCCTAGCCCTTTCTCATGCTCCCCAGCAGGAGCTGCAGCCTAGCAGAGGAGCTCCCCAAGTTCCTTTAGCAGACCCACTCCCAGCCCCAAATGTGCCGGTAGGTGCTGTGGCACAGCCTGATATGGCTAAACCCCAGTCCTGGCACTCACCGGTGGCTGCTGCAGGCCAGTCAGCCCCATTCCAGCTCTTGCTGTTGAATGCTACAGCCTAGCTTAGCCTGACCCACCCAACCTGTCCCAACCTAAAACCGGCTCTCATGTGAACCAGTGGGTGCTACAACCTAGCCTGGCCTGCCACACTCATTTCTGGCCCTCACAAGCACCAGTGGTGTTACAGCCTAGCCCAGTCTGGCCCACCCCCAAAACCAGCCCACATGCGTGCTGATGGAAGCTGCAGCTTTGCCCAGCCCTATCTGCTACAGCCCCAGTTCTCACACCTCTCAGTGAGAGCTGCAACCTAGAAGGGGTAGTCCCCAGAGTTCTGCTACCAGGCCTATTCAGTCCTAGATCTTGTGGGTACTGGTGGGTGCTTCAGCCCAGCCTGGCATGGCCCACCCAGAGACTCAGCTCTCGTTGGCATTGTTGCAGCCTGTCCCAGCTGGGCATTGCCCATGCCTTGTCCTTGCTCTCATGCATGCCAGCTGGTGCTATAGTCTTGCCTGGCCTGACCTGTCCCCATCCCCAGCTGTTGTACTCCCCAGCAGGAGTTGCAGCCTAAAAGGGGAGTTCCGCTAGTTCCCCTACTAGGATCTCAGGCATATCAGCCGTCGCCATGGCCCTGCTCGGCATGGTCTGCCCTTTGCATATGCTGGCGAATGTTGCAGCCTGGCCCAGCTCAGCCTCTTCCCAGCCTTGGCTCCTGTGAGTATCAGATTCTTGGCAGGTGAGTTCTGTGGTCCAGCCTGGCTCAGCCTGTCACAATCCCAGCTCTCTGTGTAAACCAGTGGGTGCTGCAGTCCCACAGAGGGGATCTCACAATTCCCTCGAGAAGCTCTCCCCAGATTCTCTTGTGTTCTGGTGGGATCAGAGGACCAGCTGATATGACCCCACCCCTGCTGACGGGTACTTTGGCCTAGCCCAGCCAGGCGTGAGCCCCAGCTCCACCTTTTGTGTGTCCAGTGGGCAGTGGACAGTGCTATTTAGCCCAGCCCAGGTCTCCCACATGAGCAGGTTTTCTTGGTCTGACCCAAACATACTCTCCAGTTTCGCTCCTCTAAACCATTCCATCTCAGCCACTGGATTTCAGTGCTTCCCCAGATCCCCTTCCTCGGGCAGTCAGCAGCTCCCCAGCCTGGGGCCTGGGTTGCATGTCCTGGGCCGGAGTTCCCCGCCTTCCCCACGTATTTTAAAAAAAAAAAAACAGGCAACTATGCTGGCACACTGGTCTAGTTAATACAGTTTTGGCATTAACCAGGCCCAGAATGCCTGCTAGCCTCAGCTGTGTTTCTCCCACCAACCTAGGCAGTTGCCTACAACTGGGACAGTGTTTTTCATTATTTAATCATCTGCTTTATGTCCTTTGACTCTGTCAAATAAAAGATGTTTCTCTTACTCTGCTTGCCAACTTTCCAAATCTCCATTAATTTTCTGATTAATTATACTTCCAAGAAACATTCTCTCTCTCTCTTTTTTTAATAGCTGTCTGTTCTTGATTATTATCAAAATTTATTAGCACAGGCTTGTGTTATTAACTTTCAAAAAAAAAAAACTTATTTGAAAGGCAGAGAAGTTGGTTGGCCACAGTGGTTTCAGTAATCTGGAACTCCATCTGGATCTCCCGTATGTGTGGCGGGGTCCCAAGTACCAGACCTTCGGCCGATGCTCCTCAGGTGCGTTCGCAGGGAGCTGTGTCGGAGATGCCCAGCTGGGATTCCAGACTGGCACTTCAGTGTGGTATGCTGGTGTCGCAGATGAAAGCTTCAGCTGCTGCATCATGATGTTGGCCCTCTGTATTATTAACATTTGTCAGGCACCCACTGCTGATTTTTTTTTTTTTGCCACACATATGTAAAAGTCTCTCCTGGCTCATTGCAATGGCTTGATTGGCTAATCCTCACCATTTAAGCACAAGGATCCTAAATGGGCACCAGTTCCTGTCCTGGCTGCTCTACTTCCCATCCAGCTCCCTACTTGTAGCCTGGAAAAGCAGTCGTGGATACCCCTAAAAAAGCCTTGGGACCCTGCACCAGCATGGGGGGCCCAGAAGATGCTCCTGGCTCCCATCTTCGGATTGGCTGTGTTGTCAGAATGCATCCAGCAAGATAGGCTGGGAAGACAGATGACAGGCTGGGAACCTGTTGAGTTGAGGCTCCACGAAGAGGAGGTGGAGGATCCCTTGCCAACTGTGCATGCCGCCCCCCTTGA
Source organism: Ochotona princeps (assembly GCF_030435755.1). Lineage (NCBI taxonomy): Eukaryota > Metazoa > Chordata > Mammalia > Lagomorpha > Ochotonidae > Ochotona > Ochotona princeps. The sequence goes on from NC_080850.1 coordinate 5,968,640, forward strand.
GTCCTTACAGGTGTTTTCAATCTCTCCTTAATGATAAGCGAATATCTGTGCTCTGTCTAGTCAGCTAACCAAGGACAGACAAAACTCCTTATCTAGTGCCCGTTTCAATAGTGCTTTGACCAAGGCGCCTTGTTACCTTTCCTTGAACTCCGAGTTCAGACATGACCTAAGTCTGAGTTGTTTTTGAGCTGTTGTTTTACTAATTGTATAAGAACTGTAACCCTGGAAATAAACTTTGTCGGTTGCCCAGAGAGCGCTATCTGCACCCCACTCCCATCGCCCTGCCCTCAACAGGGTTCTTTTCAGCCACTATCCTCCCCAGAGACCCACAAGGTAAACTTGCAGGCTGTGTTCCTGCCAGTGCAGCCACTTGGGAGTGACCCAGCAGATTCATTTTTCTCTCTGTATATCTGCCTTTCTAATAAAAATAAACACATCTTGGGCCCGGCATGGTAGCCTAGCAGGCAAGAGTCCTTACCTTGAGTGTGCCGGGATTCCATAAGGACGCCAGTTCTAATCCTGGCTGCTCTACCTCCCATCCAGCCCCCTGCTTGTGGCCTGGGAAAGCAGTCGAGGACAGCCCAAGGCCTTGGAACCCTGCACCCATGTGGAAGACCTGGAGGAGGTTCCTGACTCCTGGCTTCAGATCAGCGCAGCACTGGCTGTTGCTGTCACTTGGGGAGTGAATCATCGGATAGAAGATCTTTCTCTCTGTATCTCCTCCTCTCTGTATATCTGACTTTGCAATAAAAATGAATAAATCTTTAAAAAAAATTCATCTTCAAATAATCTGTCCCCATGCTTGCTTTGGCAGCACATATACTATAATTGGAATGATACAGAGAAGATTAGCATGTCCCTGCACAAAGATGATACGCAAAATGATCTGTCCTGCATTGAAGAATTTATAGTAGAATGACATTTCACTGAGTATTTTGCAGTTTTATTTTTTATTGGAAAGACAGACTTACAAAGAGAAGGACATACAGAAAGATCTTCCAGCTGCTGGTTCACTCCCCAGATGGCCACAACACTAAGAGCTGAGCCAATCCAAACCCAGGAACTTCTTCAGGTCTCCCACACGGGTGCCAGGGTCCCAAGGCTTTGGGCCATCCTCGACCGCTTTCCCAGACCACAAGCAGGGAGCTGGATGGGAAGTGGTGCAGCCAGGACACAATGGGCACCCATATGGAATCTCATTGCATGCAAGGTGAAAATTTTAGCCACTGAACTGCCATTGTACTGGGTTCCAGTATGAATCTTTAGTTTTAGATTGACCCCTGGCTTTTTTTTTTTAAAGACGTAATTATTTGAAAATCAAGAGGTACAGAGAGAACAAGACAGTGAGATCTTTTGTGCACTGGTTCTCTTTCCAAGTGACCTCAGTGGCCAGGGATAGGCCAGCTGAAGCCAGCAGGTTCATTGGACCTCCTATATGAGTGACAGGGACCCACATGCTTGGGTCACACGCTGCTGCTTTCCCAGGCAGTGGAGCAACAGGGGCATGAGCTCATGCCCATAAGGAATGCTGGGCTTCACCGGTAGCAGCTTCATCCACTCGGCCACAGAGCCAACTCCAGTCCCTGGATTCTTTAACTCTGATGTGACTGGGAGTTCTGGTTAACATAATCTTGTTTCACTGTATCTTTCAGTTTTGTAATGATTATTTTATATAATGTAAAGGACCTTCCTTTATACAGGGCTTTATCATTCTTCTCTTTTTCATACCTGTAGCTTATGTTTTGCAGTGTACAAGCCCACAAGTAGAAGAGTCATGTGTGTTGTTAGTTTCAGTTTTAGAAACCTGAGATTCAGCAATTTTGAATTCCTTTCTTAGTACTTACGAAGTTATCTGTGAGAATATCTGATTGTATTCTAGAATCGTGGCCTTGCTTTCAAGTCCATGGGGGGAAGAGCTCTGCCTCATGGAAGGCAGGGCCCTAGTGCATCCAGTGGGGTGCGGCTGTCGCCGAAGACTCAAGTCCCTTGTTTTCCTTAGCTCTGTAAACCACCAAGAAAACTCCCACCAAGTAATAAATATGGGAGACTTACTCTTGGTAATTTGAGAATATTAAATGAGCTCCCTCTCTAGGTTTAATTATATTTTTTTGCATAAGCATGAAGGAGTCAAGCTGCTGTCTGAGCCTTTTTCCTCCAAAGTGCTGTAATAAATTTATGATATTAACATTGTGTCACTAACTGAATTTTGCTGTTTCTGTCTAATGCTTATCAGTGAAATTTCTTAGATGAGTCTTTTAATTAGATTCTGTAAACTAGCTCAGTACATGTTTTTGTTTTTTGTGTTTTTACGATGTATTTATTTGAAAGGTAGAGTTACAGAGAGAGGGACAGACACAGATCTGTCACATGCTGCTTCACTCTCCCAGATGGCCACAATAGCCGGAGCTGGGCCAGGCCAACACCAGGAGTCAGGAGCTCCATCTTGGTCTCCCACGTGGGTACAGGGTCCCAAGGGCTTGGGCCATTTTCCGCCGCTTTCCCAGGTGTATCAGCAGGGATCTGGATCAGAAATAGAGCAGAGCAGGGCCCTGCACAATAGCCTGCTGCTAAAGTCTTTTCCCTGCATCTGCAAGGATTCCATATAGACACCGGTTCCTATCCTGACTGCTCAGCTTCTCACCCAGCTCCCTCTTGTGGCCTGGGAAAGCAGTGGAGGATGGCCCAAAGCCTTAGAACCCTGCACCCACGTGGGAGACCTGGAGGAGGCTCCTGGCTCTTGGCTTTGGATCAGCTCAGATGCAGCTGTTTGGGCCACTTGGGGACTTACCCAGCAGATGGATCTTTGTGGATCTTCTTCTCTCTGCTTTTCAAACAAAATAATAAAATAAATCGTAAAAAAAAAAAAAGAAGAAATACAGCAGAGCAGGCAGAACTTGAATAAGCACCCTTACAGGATGCCGGCACTGCAGGCAGTGGCATGTCAGAGACCCCTAAAGCAGGCCATGAATTTTTGTTGCTCTAAAGGTCCCCCTAGGAATTTATTATTTAAGAAACCGCATTGGTAATTCTTAAAGCTTACAGCCTCTATGGAAATCAGTATGGAGAATATTCAAACAACTCAAATTCAACATACCGTATGATCCAGCAATAGCACTCCTAGGAATATATCCAGAACACTTGTTCTATGAGAAACCAACATGTACTCCTATGTTCATAGCAGCACAATCAGTAATTGCAAAAACATGGAAACAACCAAAATGCCCATCAAAAGAGGATTGGATAAGAAAGCTATGGTTCATCTATTCCATGGAATACTACTCAGCTATTAAAAAAAACAAAATGCAGTTCTTTGTGGCCAAATGGGCCAAACTGGAAACCATAATGCTAAGGGAAATGAGCCAATCCCAAAAGGTTAAATACCACATGTTTGCCTTAATTTAAGATGATATGATGTTATGTATAAAAAAAAAAAAAAAAAAAAAAGCTTAGAAATGAAAATAAAGGCACTATAATGACATTAGAGATAGAATATTTTTGCCAGTCTTTTGTATTTAGAAATGAAAAAGTCTTTAAGAATCCGATGGCTAGTAAATTATAACTGTTGTGTCATCTTCCTCTATCTAGCCTCAAAGAGACCAAAATGGTTGAGAATTATAAACGTAGGTTTATACACTCCTCTGCTGCTGTCATCCTTTCGCTTTAGTTAGAGTAATCAAAGTCTGGAAATAGCTAGGGTGGGAAGTTGTCCCTCAGTGAGCAGGCTTGTGTGTGAGGAAGACCTCCTTTCCGTCCCATTCTGGGGGAGATGGGAGAAGCAGGGTGTCTGATGAGGCCCCAGGGAGCATGCTATACCAACTGCTACAATTTTTTTTTTAGTTTTAAAAACTTGTTTGTTTGTTTGAAAGGCAGAGTCAGAGAAAGAGGGAAAGACAGAATTTTCCATGCAGCTGTTCACTGCACAAATGCATACAACAGGTGGGATTGGGCCCAGCACAATGGCTCAGTGGTCAAATCTCACCTTTCAAGCACCAGGATCCCATGTGGGCACTGGTTCGTGTCCCAGCTGCTCTACTTCCCGTCCTGCTGTGGCCGAGGAAAGCAGTAGAGGATGGTGCAAAGCCTTGCAACCCCACATCTTCACAGGAGACCCAGGGGAAGCTCCTGGCCTCAGATTGGCTCAGTTCCAGCCGCTGAGATCATCTGGGCAGTGAAGCAGCAGATGGAAGATCTTACTCTATTTCTCCTTCTCTTTGTAAATCTGATCTGCCTTTCCAATAAAAATAAATATATATATTTTTAAATGAAAACAGAGAAGCAAACAAAAAACCAGTTGGGACTGGGCCAGGCTGAAGCTGGGAGCTCTTGGCTCCTGGCCTTGGATCAGCTTAGCTCTGGCCATTGTGGCCACTTGGGGAGTGAACCAGTGGACAAAGCATCCTTCTCTTTGTTGCTCCTTCTCTTAATTTTGACTTTCCAATAAAAAAAGTATAATAAAATATTTTTTTAAAAAATTAATTTTTATTGGAAAGGCAGAGACTTACAAAGAGAGAAGGAGAGACAGAATGAGAGGTCTTCTATCTAGTGGTTCACTCTCTAAATGGCTGCAGTGGTCAAAGCTGAGCTGGTTTAGAGCTGGGAGCCAGTGGCTTCATTTGGGTCTCCCGTTGTGCTGGCTCCTGTGTGAGGGCAAGGGTTGGACAATGCCTACATCACCTGTCTCAGTGTCTGGGTCCAGTTGCAGCTCTGCTTCTGATTCCAGCTTCCTGCTGGCACAGCTTGGGTGCTGATGGTGGTGGCCCTGTCACCCACTCAGGACCCCTGTGCTTGTCGTGGGGTCTGAGAAGTACACCAGAAGTGTCTTACACCATGCCTTTCAAATAAGTAAAAAATAATGATTAATGTTCTAAAAAGAAAAAAAAATCTGTAAAAGCCTTTTTTTTAAAGAACCCGCATTACCAGGAGTTTTCTATAAATTTATTATACTTGCTAGGCAACTTGTTTCTGCAAGTCCGTACAGCAACTATGCAGGCAGGCCAGATACTGTTATCATGGAGGAAACTGACTCAGCATGTCTAAGATCGGGCTTTTACTTTCCTCTAGGTTTGGCCAGATCCCAGCCACTCTGTGATCCTACTGTGTGTCCACAGTTTTGGTTTGTTTCTTCGGCTGCAAGTAGAGCTGCCTGAACCCTCTGCTTCGTTTCTTTACATTCATTCCGTCACTTCACATCCCTGTAACTTACATGTTGATGTCTGCTTTTACCATAGGAGGTTGTAGTTATTGAAAAGTAGATCTCGAGCCCTCTGTGTTAGGGAAGACCAGAGTCCCAGAGCAGACCTTTGGCAGTGTTCAGCTCTGCTTGGAATGACATTGAAGAGCTGCGTTTCTCATTCCAGCCCCCTGCTGCTGCACTCCCTAGGATGCTGTAGGAGGTGCTGGAGTAGCTGAGTTCCAAGAGCACTGATCTTGAACCTGACGCAGCCCAGGCTGGTTGGTTGGATTGCATCAGATGGGCTACCCCTGTTCCCTCCCCACTGTTCACCTTCATCTGGTTTTTGTTTTTCTAAGGTGGAAATGGAGACATCTTTTCAGTAGACTTTAGGAGGGTTAGAGGAGGCTTGGAATTCTAGGCATTGGCCCATCCTTTACTCATTTTGGGAGTGTGATTTTTTTTTCCGTGTTAGTGCCATTGCCATCTGAATGTTTTGGTTTTTTTATATTTTTCCTGTTCTGGTTTTTTGGTTTTTTTTTTTTTTAACTTAATAGAGGTAAAATGAAGTGCTATAATCAGGACATATTTAAACAGTTTCATCAGCTTAAACTGGTCTGTGCCTATGAAGCTACCACTATAATCAGTCTTAATATGTCTTTCTTAAGATTTTTATTTACTTTTATTGAAAAGACAAATATACAGGGAGGAAATACAGATAGAAAGATCTTCTGTCTACTGGTTCACTCCTCAAGTGGCCGCAACGACTGGAGCTGAGCCAGTCTGAAGCCAGGAGCCAGGAGCTTCCTCCAGGTCTCCCACGCAAGTGCAGGGTCCCAAGGCTTTGGAACATCGCCCACTGCTTTCCCAGGTCACAAGCAGGGAGCTGGATGGGAACTGAGACTGCCGGGATTAGAACTGGCGCCCATATGGGATCCTGGCGCATTCAGGGTGAGGACTGTAGCCACTAGGCCACTGCACCAAGTCCCAAGGTAACATTTCATGTGCTTGCAGAAACATTAACTTTTGATTTTTGCAGACCTGTGTACATATGCAAATCTCAAGTGGTAAAAATAATAATTACACTGAGAGCCCACTGCAGTAGCCCAGCGGCTGAAGTCCTCACCTTGCATATGCCAGGATCCCATATGAGTGCCAGCTAGTTCTAATCCTGGCAGCCCCACTTCCCATCCAGCTCCCTGCTTGTGACCTGGGAGAGCAGTTGAGGACGGGCCAAAGCCTTGGGACCCTGCACCCGCGTGGGAGACCCAGAGGAAGCTCCTGGCTCCTAGCTTCAGACTGGCTCAGCTCCAGTTGTTACGGCCACTTGAGGAGTGAATCAGCAGACAAAGATCTTCCTCTCTGTCTCTCCTCTCTGTATATCTGACTTTCCAATAAAAATAAATCTTTCAAAAAAAAAATGTTGCTCACAGTTGCACAAGTGTTTAATAGAGGCTGGAAATGCCATCTGTGTCTCCTGCTTGCATTGGTAGTAATTTGGTACAGTGTCTCTCTAAGGTATCTGTTTATTCAAGAACAATTCTGTACATGTGCCATCTTTGCACATACAGTGATTCTGCAATGCGTGGTCACTACTGTAGAGAGCCGTTCGTGATCACAAGTGGACTTCAAGTAAATCCTCTCCACTGTCATAGCAGTGTTGAAGAGCAACGTACAGCCTGAACAGAGAAGGGGACTTGTGTATTTGCACCTGCTGACTGAGCTGTGTCACCTTAGAAGGCAGACCAGATCAGACACTTGGCGAGTTAGTGACCAATGGCGGTCTCAGTTTGGAGACCTTGTCGTTTCAGCCCATTGCCCGTGGCCACACGCATCGTGTCTCAGCTCGTCTGTCCATTGATGCCCTTTGTTCAGAATCCCACCTCCTGTATTTACTGCCCTGCATGTGTGTTCTCAGTAGGGATGGTTTTATTAATTTAAAAAAAAAAGGAAATGCAATAAAAATATGTTTAAAAAAAAAAAAGGATGGTTTTTTTAATCCAAATTGATGAATGACATTAGCACTTGGGCTTGAGGAAAGGGTATGTTACACACAACCAGAAAACATTTCATTGTTACACTTTTAAGCTTTCCCAGGAAAGAGGAAGTGCTGGGCATTATAATGCAGTTGGTGCTTTATAAGGAAATGAGCCATTAGTAATTGTTTTAAAGCTCTAGGCGCTTTTATTCCCTCACCTGTGCCAGCTCATTACAAGCTTCATGCCCCTTTTGTTCTTGGTCTTTAATCCATAGCTTCTTTACAGTAGATTAACTCATTAGGGTTAAATAAACCTCCTCAGTCATGCGTGTGTTCACTGTGCTGATGAAGTTCCCTGTAAAGCAGTGAGTGCAGAGCTGGCATGGTTGCCTCCACTGGTTTTGTCATCTCTTGGGACCTCAGTACTTGAGCTTAAAATTTCCAGGCAGAGAACTACACTGGAACCCTGCCTCCTGGTCAGTTGGGATTAGGCACTCTTTTTGTTTTGTTTTGTTTTGTTTTTGTTTTGTTTAGAGCAGCTGATTAATTTCTTCAAAAGATAACCTAGTGTCATTTAAATTTCCTTTTAATCTAACCACTAACAGTATGAACTAAGTTGAATTTTATGTTTTCATTTCCCTTCTCATGAAATGTGAATTCAGTGAAAACAGCAGCACACTCACCTGTATTAAAATGATCTTCTGTTTCTGAAGGTGCACTTACTGAGTGCTACGACGAGCTGGGGAACAGATACCAGCTTCCTGTCTATTGCCTGGCGCCTCCAATCAACATGATAGAGGAGAAGAGTGACATAGAGACTCTGGACATCCCCGAACCTCCGCCCAACTCCGGCTACGAATCGCAGCTGCGCTTGCGCCTCTCCACCGGCAAGGACCTCAAGCTGGTGGTCCGCAGCACAGACTCCGTGTTCCACATGAAGAGGCGGCTGCACACAGCCGAGGGCGTGGAGCCCACTAGTCAGCGGTGGTTCTTCTCCGGCAGACCTCTCACTGACAAGATGAAGCTGGAAGAGCTGAAGATCCCAAAGGACTACGTGGTGCAGGTGATAGTGAGCCAGCCCCTGCAGAACCCGCCCCCGGTGGACAACTGAGCGGCCCTCGCAGCTGCTTCCTGCTCGCTCCTGTCTCCCACTCTGTGGCGTGAAATGTGCTTTGACTGCTCCAAATTCCCTACGAATGGATCTAGTTCTGAGGAATTACCAGTGAAAAATTCCATCTGTGATGGAGACCAACGAAAATCATAAAAAACACAAAGAGCCAGCCTTTGAGACTCATGTAATTACAATTTCTAATTTGAGAGGCAGTTAAGATATAGATAACCATTTATTTTAAAACACCGACTATGTAATTGCTGTATTTAAATGATTGGGACTATAATGGGAACGTTGCATCCGTGAAGAACAGCACCAAGCACCTTTTGAATACAGTTTCCAAAAATACGTACATCAAATCATATCATTTCCAGATATCATCAATAACAGCTATAAGACAGAAGCTTTGATTTTTTTGTTTGTTTGTTTGTTTGTTTAATGAAGTCGGAAAAGCCCAGCATTGGAGGTTAGCGTCCATCCTGCTCCAATTTGTTCGTGTTAGCTCGTGTCATACGTAGTCCTAAAGGCCTGGAGACGGGCAGACTGTGTCTCAGTGCTGCTTGCCCCACGCCCACTTGTGGAACTCCTTACTTACATTCACACTAAATGCTGGTGCCTTTCAGCACGTTGGTGGCAGGCACCCTTCTGGAACTCTAGGCAATAATGTTTTCAGTGTAGTTGGGTCTGTCATCAGCTGGTACTCGGTTGAAAAGTCTCTTGAACCTCTTGTCGCATAAGTATGCTGAACCGTTTCTGTAATCAGTAAGGCTGTGTTCCTCTCCAGGCCTAGAAGGTCACTCCTGTATAATACCTTCATTGACAGATGCACTCTGCTTGGAACTTCTTAGAGCTAACTGTGACCCCCAGATGCATAGGGCCTGGTTCAGGGAGCCCAGGAATCCATGACAGCTGTTTCCACTATGGATAATAACTTCATTATATCTGCTTCCCACTTGGCAAGAATGATATAAGAAAAACCCATTCCTAGGAGAGGTATGCCTCTCTTTGGTCTTCCAGAGAAACATTTCAAACCACAGTTGACAAACACGAAAGGTTTACTGGCCTTGCTTAAACATCAAGAGCAAGACAAAACGCTGGGAAGTGGCTTCTGGCGCTCTGACTCAGCGTTGCCTCTCAGCACAGTGGGCGGCCATTTTCCCGCCTGCCTCATTCCTAGCAGAGGTCGGTTAACCATCCACCAGTTAGGTTCAGTCAGAGATCTGCTAAGATAACCTGGCTCTTGTACACAGTGGCTGGAGCAGAGCTGCCAAGGATTTTCACAGTGAGGCGTTGAAAGGTTTCACATGCAAAGGTTCCTTCCATGCAAAGGGGCAGCACAGGAGCCGAGAGTCCCTGAGGTGTAAAAGAGGTGAGGAGACGACACACACCATGCTCAGAGGGAAATCCTAAGCCTCCATGCCTACATGAATGTGAAACACCATTACTATTTCAATAGCAAATTCAAACTGCTAATTAGTTTAAATGTAATAGAGTTAAATTTCCTATAGCCTGATTAAATATATCTGTGATTGTACCATGCCATGTTTTTGAGAGCTTTAACTACTTTTCTATTTTGTATTCAAATCATTTAAAAAGTGTGGTTATATCTAATTTAGGTTTGCTGATAATTGAATCTAAATTCAAGAGGAAAAAAAAAGTCATGTAAATTCCAAAGGACAGATTTTTTTGTTTTTATGGGTGGACATGTGAGGGTATTTCAACATATTCTCCCCGTCAGCAAAGACATTCACTTGTGTGTCACATTGCCATAGCAACATCTCTCAAAAGTTTGTCAATTTGGGAAAGTAAAATAGGTGGGTGTTTAGACTTAAGAAAATTAATAACATCATAATTATGATTAGCAGAAGGTCTTGTTGAGGGTTTGAGCTCTTATTAAGAGTTTATTTCATTTTACAGGATCATATTCTATGGGCATGTTTCACTAACCCAGGTGAGAAAACCATGGTGCTGTTTCATTGTAAATAGATTGATACAAGATTGGACCAATACTTGATGTGTATAATTTTAGTATGTAGGAATTTTGTGCTTTTTAAAAAAATTTCAAATTTTCTCTTTGTCTTGGCCTTTTTTTCTGGGTTTTTGTTTTGTGTTACTCTGCTTACTTACGTGTTAATCCACATCAGGGTGATCTGCTTCATTCTAAGGAGACGTGTGAACATTTCCGTGCTTTTTAAAGCCTCAGCTCAATAAATAACAAGGTCATTATCATCCAGTACAGGCTCTGCTACGCGGAACCCCACATGGTCATTTCTGTCACAGATGCACTTTACCTCCTGCGTTGAAGTCTCAGACTAAAATAGGTTGTCAGCTTTTCTGTAAAGGGTTATGCTATAATTCAGAACTCAGCACTTAGTATCAATGTGACAGCTCTTGTTTTGTTAAATTTTCAACATTTTGTTTCAAAATAAGTTATGCATGCTTGTGGGGAGAATCGCAATATACGAACATAGAGCAAGACCCCCTTTACTCTGGTACTCTGGTCTGCCTGTCCCATTCCTCCACCCCACAAGCTAACGACTTGGTGCCACTTCTCTGGGTACTTGGAGAGATAGACCAGCTTAGTGTTTCTCAGAGGTAGGTGTAAGAATCATCCGAAAGGCTCCTAAGAGGCCGCCAGACCCTTGTCTGCAGGGCCCTGGGTCAGTGGGTCTGAGCAGGATTCGATGATTTGCGTTTTCTGAAGCCTCCAGGGATGCTGAGCCTTCTGACCGGGGAGGCAGGCTGAGATCCTCTTCTGTGAGTTCCTCGGACACACGCCAGTCTGCACCTAGGGCTTTTCTCAACAGGTCAGTCTCCCCGAGGGTTCACATAGGTAGACCTGGACCTACCTCATCCCACAGTCACTGCGTCCCCCAGCTACTTCACCTCCGCTCAGGTCAACCTGGCTGGCGTGAACCGGTTTCCTTTTGAACACATCCCTGTGTCTGTAGGATGCATTTTTCAGAGGCTTGCATTTTTGTAGATGTGTGTGACTTGCCCTCTGAGGAGATTCCACCAGTTTATACTCCAACAGCAAAACTTCTTATTTCCTCATAGTCTAACCAGATGATTTTGTTTTTCCTCTCTTTATTTGAGGGACAGAGAGATCCTATCCACTGACTTCATCCTGTAATGCCTGCAACAGCTGGCACTGGGCCCAAGCCCTGAAGTCTGACACTTAATCCAGGTCTCCCCGGTGGGTGGCAAGACCCCGGTGCTTCCCGGGGTCTGCGCGAGCAGGATGCTGAAACAGGGATACTGAACCCAGGCACTCGTGGGGGGCTCATGGGCATCTTACTGAGCTTTCTACAAATGAATCCAATTTTTGGGATTTGTTTTGTAGTTTTATTGTTACTTAGAGTTTAGTTTCACGAAGGGAATAGGGCAAATTTTTTTTCTCCATTGATGGGGGAAAAAATCAAGCATTTTGTGGTACTTTTTAAGATAATAGACTTTAAGAAGATTAATTTTCTTGTTAAATGGGTAAATGAGCAGATACGCTTGTGTTCATTTCCAGTTGTCCAGTGCTGCAACATCATATTTTTACTTAGTAAGAAAAGTGCATTGAGTAAGTGCCCTTGCTATGTCCAATATCCTGTTCTTGGTCTGGGTGTCTGGTGCTGCAGGCACTGCTCAGATGTGCGACTGTCCCACTGCAGCAAAGGTCAGTGCAGACCAGGTGCCCTCTTCCTGTGTTGGTGGCCCAAGGATTAGGATAACCATAAGCCTTGACAGCTAGCTGAAGGAAAGGAAACAATGTCACTTAGCATCCCTGAGTTTGTTTCTATTTGTAGCTGACACAGATGGCACGGGAACATGCCCTGGGCTGAAGCTGGCAGGGAAGGGCAGCCTGTCTTCATCGGACCTGTGTGTGTCCCCCTGTGGGCGCTGTTCCTTTAACGCTGGGTCCCAGATCCCTTGTTTGCATTCAGGACCAAGAAACTTAGTAGTCGGAATCACAATAACTTATTGCCACCCAGAAACAAATACACATGGCCCAAGTAACGTGGGTTAATTCGTTGTTGAAATAATGGCAACTACCTAGAAAGCCACACACACATTTTTTAAAACGATGTCACGAGTGGCACACATGGCTAAGCTGCCACCTGTGACGTGTGCATCTTATTATCAAGCATTGGCTTGAGCCCCAGCTGTGCCATTTCCCATCCAGCTTCCTGTTGATGCCCCCTGCAAGGCAGCAGCAGGTGATCTAAGTGCTTGGGCCCCTGCTACCCTCACGGGAGCTCTGAATGGAGTGTGGGTTCCTGCCGTTGGCCTGGCCCAGTCCAGGCTGTTGGAAGCATTTGGGGAGTAAGCCAACAGATTCCTCTTCCTCACTATGCCTTTCAAATATTTTTTATAATTAAATCATAATGTAAATGAGGGGGAAAAGATCTGAAATGGAAATGGATAGTTTCCTTGATCGTATTCCTGATCCCAAAAGACTCATTTGGTGCACTGAATTTTAGGGATGTTTTTTGGTTGGTTTTGTTTTTAAGTTTGTTTTTTGGTTTATTTTGTTTCTGGGCTCAACACAATGGCTCAGTGGCTAAATCCTGCCTTGCACACACCAAGATCCTATATGGGTGCTGGTTCATATCCCAGCTGCTCCAATTCCCATCCACCTTCCTGCTTATGGACTTGGGACCCTGGACCTCCATGGGAGACCCAAAAGCAGCCCCTGACTCCTAGATTTGGATCTGCTCAGCTACAGCCATTGTGGCCATTTGGGGTGTGAACAAGCAGATGGAAAATCTTTGTATCTCCTTCTCTCTGAAACTCTGACTTTCCAATAAAAACATTTTAAAATATGTCAAATTTTTTTTAAATATTAAGAATGGTTTATTGGAAAGGCAGAATTAAAGAGAAGGAGAGGCAGAGAGTGAGGGATTCTATCTTCTGATTCACTCCCCAGGTGCCCGCAGCAGCCAGAGCTGGGCTGGTTCAAAGCTAGGAGCCTGGAGTTTCCTATCGGTCTCTCACATGGGTGCAGGGCCCAAGCACTTGACACCCTCTGCCCCTAGAAGACAAAAGGAGAGAAGCTTTCCTAAGGTCTCACTGTGGCTCCTTGGAACACTAGTTCCATTAAGTCTGTGTAGTACCATTGTGGGGGAAGAGAGAAATTTTGACTGTGAAACAAATTAGTCATGCTCAAAGGCATGCTGTTAAAGTCCCATAGCTCTTCAAGTAAGTACAGAGGTATTCATAGTAAGTAATGTGATTTGCATTATTGCAGATTCAACTTACAAATGACAAACTTAGAATGCCTCTAAGACCTTCTATATCTCGTATAATGAACATTCTGCGTCAGGGATTTAAGAGTCAATGAACTGCCAGCTTACAACTGAGAATCTGTTAAAACTTCAGATTCTTGGCATCTAATTGACCTTGAATTTGAATTTTGATCCCATTATTTAGGAGCTATATGTTCTTGGGTAAGAGATTAAGAAATCTCTCTGGGGGCCTGGCGGCGTGACCTAGCAGCTAAAGTCCTTGCCTTGAACATGCCCGGGATCCCATATGGGCGCCGGTTCTAATCCCAGTGACTCCACTTCCCATACAGCTCCCTGCTTGTGACATGGGAAAGCAATAGAGGATGGCCCAAAGCCTTGGGACCCTGCAGACCCAGAAGGAAGTTCCAGGCTCCTGGCTTCGGATCGGCACAGTGCCGGCCGTTGCGCTCACTTGGGGAATGAATCATCGGACAGAAGATCTTTCTCTCTGTCTCTCCTCCTCTCTGTATATCTGACTTTGTAATAAAAAATAAATTAATTTTAAAAAAGAATTCAGTTTAAAAACAAAAGAAAAAAATCTCTCTGGGGCTTGGTGGCGTGGCCTAGTGGCTGGGGTCCTCGCCTTGATCCCATATGGCCGCTGGTTCTGATCCCGGCAGCTCCAATTCCTCTCTGTCTCTCCTCCTCTCAGTATATCTGACTTTGTAATAAAAATAAAATAAATCTTTAAAAAAAAAAATATCTCTGGAACTCAATTCCCTCATCTCTTTTTTGAGGATAATCATGCTTAATTCACAGGATTGTAAGTATAAATAAAGTCACACAGCTGCATGGCTGGCCTAGCACATGGCCACAGTATGTGGTTGTCATTACTAACATCACAGAGAGGGAGAAGTCACAAGTGCCAGATTATTCAGGGCAGTAATCATACACGAAGACACCTAATGATTTTATCCTAATACATTTGGCTCAGGTGCCTGTTGCGCAGAGAGTAATACAAGTTTCAGGAAGAAAACAACCTCCTTAAAAGCTTCGCACGTGGCTAGAGACACTCACTGTACCGCGGCCCAGTGTGCACGGGGTCTGAGCCTACAAATTAGGAAACTGGAAAGGACTGTTGGGTTGTCAGTGGCAAGCGGCAGGAAGTCATTGTGCCAGTGGGTGCCTCGTGCCAGTGGGCCTTGGGCATTACTGGGATACACCGCGATCTATAAAGCAAGGGTGAGCTGAAACAGCAGTCTGGAATGTGTCCAGAAAAAAAACAAAAAAAAACACAGAAAACGCTTCCAGGTTCTGGGGTGGCACAGTGGGCTAAGCCACGGCCTGTAGCACAAGCCATTCCGTAGGAGCACTAGTTTGAGTCCTAACTGTTCCATTTGCAGTCCAACTCCCTACCAATGCATCTGTGAAAGCAGCAGAGGACGAGCCAAGTGCTTGGGCCCCTGCCACCCACACAGGAGATGCAGATGGACCCTCCATATGTAAAGCAAGGTAAACATACTCACTTGGATACTCTAAGTTTATTTGTAGACAAGGTAACCATTTTAGTCAATTCTCATTTTTTCCAAATGACCCTGAGGACTCACACCTACTTGACGTGACAGTCTCCTTAGGAGCAGAGACTTCCACTTCCCTTTGTCTTTCTCCTTCTTCTCTTGCTGCTTCTCTCTTTCATCATGTTTTTCTTTCTCTGCTTTCTGTCTCTCCTGAGATTTGTCAATGGAGAAGATAGTGTAGAGTTTAAATTCCTTGTAGTTAAGACGCTTTTGTTGGGAAAGAGAAGAGAAAAAAAAAATTATTGCTGGGGAGCCTACTGCAGTGGCCTAGGGGCCAAAGTCCTCGCCTTGCAGCTCTGGATCCCACCCAGGGAACCAGTTCTAAACCCGACTGCCCCACTTCCCATCCAGCTCCCTGCCTGTGGCCTGGGAAAGCAGTTGAGGATGGCCCAAAGTCTTGGGACCCTGCACCCGCGTGGGAGACTTAGAAGTTCCTGGCTCCTGACTTCGGATTGCCTCAGCCCCAGCTGTTGCAGCCGCTTGGGGAGTGAATCATTGGACGAAAGATCTTGCTCTCTGTCTCTCCTCCTCTCAGTATATCTGACTTTCTAATAAAATAAAATAAAACTTCAAAAAAAATTATTGCGGGAAGGATCAGATACTCTCTTCCACATGGTAACGGGATTGGAATCATGTCTTATTCTAGAAGTCAGAGATGCAGGGGCTTGGTAGTGAGGACACGCTGGTATTCTGACAGCAGCCCTGTACCCAGGGAATGCAGCGTCTACTGGGGACTTGAAGGCACAGGGTCACTTTGGTCTTGTTGGTCAGCTCCCAACAGATCCTCTCAGGTTGACCCATCAGGTGCTGCCCAGCGTGCCCCATCACTTCCCACCTTATCTCCCACTTGCTTGCCCAACACGAATTTGCTGTTTGAATCAGCAGAATGCAATGTCTTCACCACAGATTACTTCTTGTATACCAAGTTAACCTGAGAAACTCTTCCCCCAAGGCCAGTTGATATCACTCCCCTTTTATACTTCTTGTGCTTCACCCTGTGTAAAGACTCTCCGTCACGCCGAAGTGTCTCTACCCTAAGCCCCTATCTCGCCTCCCCCCACTTTCCTTTTCTAAACGTCTCTGTGTATGTGCGCGTGCGCATGCCTTACAGGATGCAGCATGTACTCCTTCCTCTTCAGGGACCTGTTGCTCCCCCTGGTTTTGCTCTGCTCCTAGAACCATGCAGTCTGCTCCTTGGAGTGGGCTTTTCCCTCTGCTACAAGAACTGGCAGGCCATTGGCACTTACACGGTCACCAGTGATGTCAAAATCATGAAAGAGCTCTTTGAGTTCCTGCTTTTTGATATTGAAGAGAAATCTGTATGTGTGGAAATTGTGCGCTGCAATTCTCAGCTCCCCGTCCACGTCAAGCAGGTCAAAAACAGGCCGGGAATGCCGGTACATAAATTGTTCTTCCAGATGGTTCTATAGGGAGAGAAACTGGTCAGACAAGGGCACTGGGTGCTACAGGTGCCATCCCTCCGGAGCTGAAGAGCAAAATGAAGTGGAAAGCAGCAGCTCGGGTCGGGAACGGTTCTGTCATGCCCACGTCAAGTCCCACTTCAGCACCTGCGGGAATCACGTCTCAGCCCTCCAGTTACCCTGTGCTTTTCCTTACCTCCGGTGGCCACCTGGTGGTCATCCGTGACGTTCATGACAAAATGGTGACCCCCCTCCCCCTCGTCTGTGTCCTGGACAGGAGGGTGAACTCCTTGTGCATCCCCCTTCAGAATATCCTCCGAAAACGGACCATGGAGGGAGTAAGGCCTTTGAGTTACCAGCAACGGAGGTGGTTAGAGATCAGATCTTTACAAGGAGAAGCGACTGGCAGGGAGAGCCTGGGCAGATGTTGGGAGCTTTTGGGTTATGGCCGGACCACTCAAGAGCCAAAATAAGGCCGCTGCACACCCCCACACGCCTCTTTCGTCTTCCTCCCTCTTGTTTTTGGTGACAGATTGCAAGAGTAATCATGCGTAATCATGCGTTCCTGATTCGGCGCCCCCTTGAGGCCAACACGCTCAGCAGCCGCGGCATGCCTGACCTGTGACTTGCCTGGTGTGACAGCAGTATACAGACCAGCACATAGAACTGCTCGAAGCCGATTTCGCCCACTGCATTCCAGTCAAACATGTCAAACACGGTCTTGATCTGTGTCTGTTTCAAGTTGGTCACGTGCTTGAGGAAGTGGTAGAACAACACATCTGTTCAGGCAGGGAGATGGATTATTTTGGGTGTTCCAAGCTAGGGTTTGTTGACCAGGGAAGAATAATGGTCTTATTTGGGCTCTGGCTTCGCTCTGACCTTCCACAGTTCCTCAGACCCTTAATTGCCCTTGTGGCTGTGTGGTGAAGCACAGTGCCCAGGGGCTGTCTAAAATGCAACGGTGAGCAGGGCGTTGCTCCTGACTGCGGCTCATACACACCATGGAGCTGGCAAGATGTGCACACATCCCCTGACAAAGGCAGGGTGATAACATCCTAGGGGGCTTCCAAAACGCACGGAAAATGTGCACTAGCAAAGTGTGCATTTCAGCTTTTTAAATCTTAACTTGTTTGACTTTATTTACTGTCTTTGAAAGGTTGATAGAGAAACAACAGCAAGCTCATTTGCTCTCCAAATGCCTGCACAGCCCAGGGCTGTTCTAGGCCATAGCCAGAAGCCCAGAACTCCTAGGTCGGCCATGTGACTGGTGGAGACCCACCCTCTCATTGCTGCCTCTCAGGGTGCACACTGGCAGGAAGCTGGAGCAGAAGCAGAGCAGCCAGGACTGGAACCAGGCTGTCCCAAAGTGGTGACTGGAACTGCTGTGCCACACGCTTCCCTGATTTTGGTTTGCACCAAAATAAGCTTATTAATTCCATTTTCCATGAATGTATTAAAATACCACCCTGTAAAACAGGCACAAAGGGATGTTCATGTACAGAAGGGAGTGCTTCATTCGCACTGGGGACCTGGGACACATTCACACCAATGCTGACGTCTTCCCCTGATCCTTGACCCCGAGGTGATTTTTGTCTCCACTGAAAAGCAGAGAGAGAGAGATGTTGGGTAACAGGCATTAAAGCAGGAAATGAACAATTCATTCTTTTTCCATAAAAGCCTCAGGGAGCAGGTGTTAGGCAAAGCAGTCCCATTGCGCAGGATATTCAGAGCTACAGCAGAGTGCCTGGTGTGATCCTGGCTCCTCCGCGTCGGAGCCAGCTGCCTCTGTCCCGACGGGCACCCAGAGAGGCAGAAAGCGACAGCTGAAACACTCAGGCCCTGCAACGCACACCTGGGGCCCAGATTTGAGTTTCAGGCTCTTAGTTTCAACCTGGCCAAGCCCCTGGCTCTTCCTGGTGAAGCACAGAGCCAGGTTGCCAGGAGAGGGACTTGCAGGAGCAGGGAGGATGTGAGTGCAAGCTGTGCAGCTCAGCTTAGGCTCCTGAGCCAAGCCTGGGACACAGTAGCGAACACTCAGTCACCGCCATCCACTAGAAGTCTCATTGATGCGAGATGCTCACCTCTTTCTTCCCCTCTCCCATCTCCTTCAAATAAAATGAAAATAGATGAATATGTATATTTTTAAGTTTCTGTATTCCTTACTTGGCTGTGGGAGAGAGGGAATGAAACTGACTTGCCCACTTTCTATATTAGGTACTTTAAGAGGCACAGCCCAGGAAGCGCTGACAACCCCACGGGCGTTGCCATCACTTAGTGATGAGCTTGTGCAACTCATGGGCAAGCTGGCTGCTTGGGCCGCTCATAAAGCTGCAGGGTCTGGATTCAGGCGATGTCCCTGCAGAACCGCCAAGGGATGCAGCACTACTGGCCCAGGGGCAAAGGACCTCAAAGATGACAATCACGTCAATTACTTAGCAAGAGGCAGAGCTGGGATTCAAGTGTGGGTCTGACTCCAAAGCCAGGTCTTCCCTCCGTGGTGCAGTGCCGGGTCTCCTATGTATGAGCTGGTGTATATGCCATCAGACACGTTCCGAGAACGACTCCTGAGAGAGCAGGGGAGGAGCTCCCCGCCCTTGCACTCGTTAACCACATCGCTGCGCGTCTGTCATCATGGTGCGACAGGTACACAAGCCTGGTCCTGCCTGTCCCCAGTCGGTCACACAGATGACAGAGGGTGACCAGGGTTCTAATGTGCAGTTTTGTCTGCACGTGATTTCCCACTGCCTGTTACTTACCAAAAAGCCTCCCTTGTGGCCCGCTAAATATGTACCTCGTGGGCCCGGTGGCGTGGCCTCGCCTTGAACACGCCAGGATCCCATATGAGCGCCGGTTCTAATCCCGGCACCCTCACTTCCCATCCAGCTCCCTGCTTGTGGCCTGGGAAAGCAGTTGAGGACGGCCCAAAGCTTTGGAACCTGCACCCGTGTGGGAGACCTGGAAGAGGTTCCTGGTTCCTGGCTTCAGATTGGCGCAGCACCAGCCGTTGCAGTCACTTGAGGAGTGGCTTTCCCAGGCCACAAGCAGGGAGCTGGATGGGAAGCAGGGTCGCCAGAATTAGAACCGGCAACCACATGGGATCCCGGCACATTCAAGGTGAGGACCTTAACCGCTAGGCCATGGCACCGGGCCCTATAGTGTAACATTTTAAACTGCCACTTGCCTCACAGCTTCCCCACACTAGCAAAGTGTCAGTTCAACTCCCAGTTCGTCAGCTTCCTACTAATGCGCCTGGAAGGCAGCAGGTAATGGCTCAAGTTCTTGGTCCCCTGATACTACCACACAGAAGATCTGGACGGAGCTCCTGACTCCTGGCTTTGGCCCTGGCCCAGCACTGGCCTATCCAGCCATTTGGGGAATGAATGGGCAGATGGAAGATCTGCCTCTTCCTCCCTATTGGTCTGCCTTTCAAACAAGTAATCTTATTTTAAAGGAAGAATGAAGACGAAATAATGAGAAAAAGGTGCCCACTTTTATCATTTGTTTTTAAACGTTGAATGGTTTCTTTTTGAAAAAATGATGTTTTGGGCCTGGTGCAATAACCTAGTGGCTAAAGTCCTTACCTTGCATGCACCGGGATCCTCATGTCCCAGCTGCTCCACTTCCCATTTAGTTCTGTACTTGTGGCCTGGGCAAACAGTCGAAACGGCCTAAAGCCTTGGGACTCTGTACCCACGTGGGAGACCTGGAAGGAACTCCTGGCTCCTGGCTTCGGATTGGCACAGCTCAGGCCATTGTGGCTGCTTAGGGAGTGAATCAGCAGATGGAAGATCTTTCTCTCTGTATCTCCTTCTCTCTATAAATCTGATCTGCTTTACCAATGAAAATAAATGAATCTTTTTTTTAAAGTAAAAAAATTTTGAAGATTTTTATTGATTCTTTTTACAGATTTTTTACAGAGAGAGAGAGAGAGACAGCTTCAGAGAAAGAGAAGAGAGACAGAAAGAGAGAGATCTTCTACCTCCTGGCTCACTTCCCAGAAGATTGCAAAAGCCAGATCTGGGCTGGTCCAAGGCCAGGAGCCAGGAGCCAGGAGCCTGCAGCTTCTTTAGGATCTCCCACGAGTGCCCAGGCCCAAGGACTTAGACCATCTTTTGCTGCTTTCCCAAATACATAAGCAGGGAGTTGGACTGCAAGGGGAACCACTAGGATTCAAACCAGCATCATATGGAATGCTGGCACCGCAGGCAGAGGATTATCTTACTATGCCACCTTGCCTGCTCCATAGATGCTTAAAACTTGTCATGAAAGGAACGCCATATTCACAACTCACACTTCTCCCTCCCGGGCTGGAATGCATGCAGGTTAGAATGCCTTATTTATACGCAGTCCTGAAAAGCAGCCAAGATGTTTTAATCGGTTCACAGACTCAGCTGCAGGGCTGAGAATTTCAACATTTATTAGTCACTCATTAGCAGCAGGCATCATTTAGAAGGACTCATGCAGATAGCTGGAATGTGTACTCTGACCTGACAAATCAGAAATCAAGTCTGGGGGTGAGTGTTGTTGCACAGCAGGCTAAGATGTTACTTGGGACTCTGGCATTCCCTTTAAGAATACTGGATTGGGGCCCAGCGCGGTGGCCTAGTGGCTAAAGTTCTCGCCCTGAACACACCAGGATCCCATATGGGTGCCGGTTCTAATCCCGGCAGCCCCGCTTCCCATCCAGCTCCCTGCTAAGGTGATATTGGGTTGACTTGTGCCTGCTCCTGTTCCCTGCTAAGGTGCCTGGGAAGACAAGAAAAGATAACTCAAGTGTTTGGGCTCCTGCACTCATGTGAGTAACCCAGTTAGAGTTCTAGGCAGCCGGCGTTAGCCTGGCCCAGCCTCCGCCATGGTAACCATTTGGGAAGAGACTGGTAGATCGGAGATATTTCTCTCTCACTGTGCTTTTCAAACACATAAGTCTTTTTCTAAAAAGAAGAGGGAGGAGGAGGAGAAGGGGAAGAGGAGAATCTTTGTGCAGTCTAAGGGTTAATGTCCCACTGACTGAGGTTCAGCTGCCAAGAAAGATAATTAAAATCATAATCTGCACTGTTTTTCTTAAAGATTTATTTATTTTCATTGGAAAGTCAGACATACAGAGAGGAGAGACAGAGAGGAAGATTCTCCATCTGATGTTTTACACCCCCCCTTACCCAAGTGTCAGCAACAGCCGGAGCTGAGCTGATCCGGAGCTAGGATCCAGTGGTCTCCTCCAGGTCTCCCACGTGGGTGCAGGGTCTCAAGGCCTTGGGCTGTCCTCAACTGCTTTCCCAAGAGACTGGGTGGGAAGCCGGTCCGCTGGGATACGAACTGGCACCCATATGGGATCCTGGCGTGTGCGAGGTGAGGACCTCAGCCACTAAGCTACCACGCTGGGCCCCATAACTGGCAACTGTTAAGGCCTTACCCCGTGGCAGCCCTGTGCCAAGCATTTGGTATGTACTGTCTCTCTTCCTTTCTGCAGCAGCGAGCTGGGCCCCACCACTAGAAGCCTCACCTCTAAATGAGGGAAACAGGACTCCAGCGGGTGATGGTGACCGAGTGTTTTCTAGTCCTTCCCAGGCTGGGGCTCAGGAGCCTGAGCTGTACTGCATAGCCTGCAGTCATGTCCTCCCCTCTCCTGCAAGCCCCTCTTGGCAGCTTGGCTCTCCAGGAAGGCAAAGGAAGCACCTGCTGACCACTCGGTTTCCAGTACCACCCCATATGTTATAAACAGAGAGGCCGCGGGTCTGAGGCACTGACCATTCAAAGTGTTGCTCTGGTGTGCGTCTAGCAGGTGGAAGTACTCCACCAAGGCCTTGACATTCCTCACCGACAGCAAGCAGTAGATCTTGTCCAGGTACAAGTACCACAGGAATGAGCCCTGTCGCAGTTTCATCTTGGTCTTCAAGAAGCCGAAGTCCCCAGCAAGTGAGAACACAATGGAACATTCCATCTCGGAACCGGAGTGCCGGACAGCGCTGGACAGAGCGCCTGAGAAGCTCGGCAGTGGCCAAGGTGAGGAGACCACGGGAGACAGCTGCTTCCGCCCCGCTCTCGAGCCTCACTCTCAGCACATCTTGAAACTCTTGTTAACTGGATAATGCCTACCAAGTTCTCTGTGAAAATCAGACGGTTTAGAAATGAGTAAATATGTGTTACTCTAACATGTGAAAACCTGGCCACCATGGCTCGTGTGATTATTAGAGTATTCACTATCTAAATGTGTTAGCAAATGGGCCCGGTGCAATGACTCAGTGGCTAAATCTTTGCCTCAGATGTGCCAGGATCCCATATGGGCACCAGCTCATGTGGCAGCTGCTCCACTTCCCATCCAGCTCCCTACTTCAGGTCTAGGAAAGCAACAGAGGATGGCCCAATGCCTTGGAAACCTGCACCTGCTTGGGAGACCTGGAAGAGCCTCCTAGTTCCTGGCTTTAGATCTAATCAGCTCTGGCAGCTGTGGCTACTTGGAGACTGAGCCAAAGGTTGGAAATTCTTTCTCTCTGTCAACCTGCCTTTCCAATAAAGATAATAAATCTTTAAAAAGAAAATAAGTTGGACAAGTACATGAGAGAAGCCCTGAGGGGATGGTGCTGTAGCCCAGTGGGGTAGGATGCTGGTTGGTGGACCTCTGATCTAGCTTGCTACTACTGAGCCTGAGTGGCAGGGATAGCTCAAGTACTTGTGACTTCCTGGCACTCGCATCGGAGACCCAGATGGAGTGCAGGCTCCTCCTGGCTTTTGCCTGGTCCAGCCCTGTCTGTTGCAGACACTTGGGGAGTGGGCCAGCAGATGGAACCTCTCCTCTCTCTTTCTCACTTTCTTCTGCCTTTAAAGTCACTGAAAAAATAGAAGAACTGAAGTAGTTTGGAATAAGTATAGTCAAAATCAAAACAGAAGAATTGTTTGGAAATAGTATTTATTTATTTGAAACCGTCACAAAAAGAGAGGAGAGGGCAGAGATCCTCTGTTCTTTGGTTTGTATTCCACACTCCTGGGCTGGGCTGGGGCCAAGGTCAAGAGCCAGGAACTTCTTCTGGGTCTCCCAAGTGGATGCAGGGCTTCAAGCACTGGAGGCCTCGTCTGCTGCTTGTCCAGGCTTATTAGCAGGAAGCTGGATCAGGAGTAGAGCAGCTGGGTCTTAAACCAGCGCCCATATGGGATGTTGACATCATAGCTGGTGTTTTGTTTTTTTTTTTACTTTTTTATTATTTATTAATTTTAATTCATTAATTACATTGTATTATGTGACACAGTTTCATAGGTACTTGGGTTCTCCCCACCCCTCCCCAAACCCTCCCCCCATGGTGGATTCCTCCACCTTGTTGCATAACCACAGTTCAAGTTCAGTTGAGATTCCCCCATTGCAAGCATATACCAAACATAGAGTCCCATAGCTGGTGGTTTTATGTACTGCGCCACAATGCCCATTCAAGAGAGGAAGAAACTTTTTTTTTAAAAGATTTATTCACTTTATTACAAAGTCAGATATACAGAGAGGAGAGACAGAAAGGAAGATCTTCCGTCCGATGATTCATTCCCCTAGTGAGCCGAACGGGCCGATGCGTGCCGAGCCGATGCCGGGAACCAGGAGTCTCTTCCGGGTCTCCCACATGGGTGCAGAGTCCCAAAGCTTTGGGCTGTCCTCAACTGCTTTCCAAGGCCAAAGGCAAGGAGCTGGATGGGAAATGGAGCTGCCGGGATTAGAACCGGCGCCCATATGGGATCCCAGGGCGTTCAAGGCAAGGACTTAAGGCCGCTAGGCCACGCCGCCGGGCCCTAGAGGAAGAAACTTTTAAAACAGATCTACGAGGGTGGTGTTCCATCTGCTTGTTCACTCTCCAAATGGCCACAATGAATGGAGCTGGTTCAGGCAAAAACTGGGAGGCAGAGCTCCTATGAGTGCAGGGCACAGTGACTGGATTATCGTCTGCTGCTTTTCCAGGCCATAGCAGGGAGCTGGATTGGAAGTAGAGCAGCCAGGACTCAAATAGGGCCCATATGGGATGCCGGCACTGCAGGCAGAAGCTTACCTTATTGTGCCACAATGCTGACCCCAGAGAAGAAATAATTTAAAACAAAAAACCCAAAATCAGTGAACCAGAAAACAAAGCAGTAAATTGGACTAGAATAGCATAAATTTTTTTTTTATAAACAATGGATTAATAAATTTTATTATTCCTGGGGCCTGGTGCCATAGCCTAGCAGCCAAAGTCCTCACCTTGAATGCGCAGGGATCCCATATGGGCACTGGTCCTAATCCCGGCAGCCTCACTTCCCATCCAGCTCCCTGCTTGTGGCCTGGGAAAGCAGTCGAGGACAGTCCAAAGCCTTGGGACCCTGCAACCACGTGGGAGACCCGGATAAAGTTCCTGGCTCCTGGCTTAGGATTGGCGCAGCACTGGCCATTGAGGTCACTTGGGGAGTGAACCATTGGACAGAAGATATTTCTCTCTGTCTCGCCTCCTCTCTGTATATATCTAACTTTAAAGAAAAAACAACAAAATAAATTTTATTATTCCATGACGTAATCCCATAGGCTGATCTTTTTTTCTTATACTTTGCTTTTTACAATGGAAAATTTCAAACACACCCAAAGGGGAGAACTGCACCCACTAGTCCATTTTCTCTGACAATAATGACGCATGTGAACCCTAGGTACTTTATAGAGAAGAGTAGTAGCAATTGGCATTGTGGCAAAGTGGGCTAACCCATGCCTGCCATGCCAACATCCTATACCAGAGCGCCAGTTTGCGTCCCAGCTGCTTCACTTCTAATCCACTTCTCTGCCAATGCGCCTGGGAAAGCAGTGCCTGATGGCCCTGCTACGCACATGGGAGAGCCCAATTGGAGTTCCCGGCTCCTGGTTTCAGCCTAGCCCAGTCTATCTGTGTGGGGATAGAATCCGTGCCTGGGAGATCTCTCCCTCTTTCTCTCACTGTGTGTGTCTCTTTGTCACTCTGCCTTTCCAATACATTAAAGACATTGTCTCTTTAAAAAGAGTTTTCTTTGGCTCACAACTCAAGAGCTCAAAGGGTGTACACTGGCATAGGCTCAGCACTGGAGAACAATCCATGACAGATGTCATCACGGTGGTGGGCCAGCATGCCAGAGAGGGAGAACACACAGTGAGGGGGAAGCCAAAGACAGGGAGGCGCCAGGCTTGCTCATTTAGAACAACCCTCTCGAGAGGCCTGGCCAGGGTCCCCTGGGAACTACACTCTCAATGACTTCATCACCTCACTTCCCTCTGGGCCCCCCCACCTGCTAAAAAACTCCACCGCCTCCCTGGGGCCCAAGGTTCCAAAGCGGGAGGCGGTGAGGGACACGCCTCAATGTTTCCTGGACTCCCCATTCTACTGCTGCACAGAGCAGCTAAATACCAGTCTCGCTGTAGCTGCATTCGCTTCCCACTGCCATAGCATCATCACCTTATGTGGTAATGAATCCCAGGCAGCGCAGCTCACCTGTTGACCACTGGAATGTGCATTTCAGAGACACTATGTTTTTAGATTATTTTCTTATTTATTTGAAAGAGTGACAGGGAGAGACAGAGAGGTCCTCCATCACCTGTTGGTTTATTCCCCCAAGTGACCACAACAGTGGGAAGTGAGCCAGGACAAAGGCAGGAGCCAGGAACTCCACGCAGGTGTCCCAGGTGGGTGACAGCCAAGGCGTGCTGTTTCCCAGGTACCTTCGCAGGGAGCTGGATCTGAAGCTGGAGTGGCTGGGACTCAAACCATCACTCTGAAACAGGAGGTGGGAGGGCCAGACTGCACTGCAGCGCACACCATCAATCATTTCTTTTTAAAATTAATTTAAAAGACAGAAAGAAAGATGGAGGGAAGACCCATAACTTTGTTCACTCTCCAAACACCCACAATAGCCAGTGGCAGAAGTCAGGAGCTGGCAACTCAGAGCAGCTCTCCCACATGGGGGGAGGGGGGCAGGAATCCAATGACTTCAATCAGGCTACTGCCCCGCAGAGTCTACATCAGCTCAACCAGGGGCCAGGGAGTCAAACTTGACCCTGATGAACCTCTTCAAAACAATGATGGAGGTCCCAGCGCAGTGGCTAAATACCCATATGGGCGTCAACTGGAGTCCCGACTGCTCTACTTCCAACGCAACTCCCTGCTAGTGGTTGGCAAGTCAGCAGAGCATGGCTCAAGGCCTGGGGCCTCTGCACCCACGTGGGAGACCCACAAGAAGCTCCTGGTTCCCAGCTTCGGACCCGTGCCTTGTTCTAGCTGTTGTGGTCATTTGGGGAGGAAAGCAGCAAGACAGAGGCTCCCTTAACCAAGAACCATAACCGGTAATCAAAAAGTTAGTGCTGAAATGAGAAATAAAGACATCTGACCCACATGGCTTTCTGGAGGATACATGAAACTTTCCGGGAACGGATGGTCACCGTGTTGTATAAACTCGTTCAACACAGTTATGATTTGAGTACAAGGCTGAACTGGGCTACGTGGGTGAACTCCCCCCACTAAAGGTGCTAGGGATGAGGTCGGCAAGCAGCACTGAGGGGCTGAAGGAAGACAGTTCTCATCTGTGGGGTACAGGGAAACCCAGTAGTAAACCCCAAGCGGGAGAGCAGCATCATTTAAAGAGCCAGAGCTTCAAAAGATTAGCTCATCAGCATAAGGTTACAACCTCTCCCCTGTCTCCAAAAATCTGTAAGGAAAGTTGCAGTAGCATTGAGCAGACAGCCCAAGGAAAGCGACAAAAGGGACCCCAACTGGAATGACCCATTCATGTCTGCACCTCACACTTAACTTCATGCAGTGGGCATAGGGACCCTGCCTGGAGCCAGGAGCAGACACTGAACTTGCATCCAGTCTTCTGGCCAAGCGTCCACATGTGTCCTTTAGCAGGTCACACTTGGTACTCTGGGGTTCGCTGAAATCCCAGGAGTAATTTGCCAAAGAAATTAAACAAATAAGGAAAAAAGTGCACAGTGAATTGGAAGCAGTGTGGTGGTTCAACAGGCTAATCCTGTACGTTGCAGTGCCAATATCTGATACGGGTGCGTTACTAGTCCCAGCTACTCCAGTTCTGATCCAGTTCCCTGCTTGAAACCTGGGAAAGCAGCAGGGAATGGCTTCAGGTCTTTGGGATACTGCGTTCACATGAGAGACCCAGAGGGAGCTGCTGGTTCCTGGCTTCAGATCAGCTCTGCTCTCGCTGCAGCAACTTGGGAAGTGAACCAGTGGACAGAAATCTCTCTGACATCCTCTCTGTAAATCTGCCATTTCAAATTAAATAAAAAAAACTTCAAAAGAAGAAACAGCAGAAATAAAATACAACATCATGGTAGCCTAGTGGCTAAGGTCCTTGCCTTGCACACGCCAGGATCCCATATGAGTGCCAGTTCTAATCCCAGTGGCCTCATTTCCCATCCAGCTCCCTGCCTGCGGCCTGGGAAAGCAGTCAAGGAAGGCCTAAAGTCTTGGGACCCTGCACCTGCGTGGGAGACCAGGAAGAGGCTCCTGGCTGCTGGCTTCAGATCAGCTCAGCTCAAGCCATTGCGGCCATTTGGGGAGTGAACCATTGGATGGAAGATCTTCCTCTCTGTCTCTCCTCCTCTCTGTATATCTGACTTTCCAATAAAAATAAATGAATCTTACAAAAAAAAAAAAAAAAAAACACCAAAAACTACAGAATGAGCTGTGAACACTTCAGATACTAAACTTCCAGGTACAGATTGTAAAAAATCATGCTTGCCATTTTGTATTTTTAAGTGTTGATTGTTTGATTGATTAACATAAAGAGATTGCTAGCAGAGCTGAGAGTTGAAAGTTAAAGATCAGATTCTTCTGAAATTCAGAGAAGCAAATGAAGGAGATTGGGGCAAGCATGGTGGCACAGTGGGTTAAACCAACACTTTTGGTTGCAGGCATACCCTTTAATAGAGCACCCAGTTTGAGTCCCCACTTTTCCACTTGCAATCAGCTTCTACTCACAAGCCTGGGAAGCAGTGAATGAAAGCCCAAGTGCTCAGACCCCTGACATCTGCATGGGCACTCCAGATGGACACCCAAGCTCCTGGCTTCAGCCTGGCCCAGCCCAGGTGTTGCTTGCAATATTTGTAGAGTGGACCAACGGATGGAATCTCTCTCTCTTTGTCTCTTCCCCTCTCTCTCCCTCCCTCTCTGTCAACACTGCTTTTCAAATAAGTAAACCTTATAAGATGGAGGAGAAGAAGAAGAAGAAGAAAAAGAAGAGGAGGAGGAATTGGAGGAACAAGAGGTTTTCTGCCGGTTCAGGTGGTAAGCGCGAATCAGCAGGCCAGAACTCAGCCCGAGGCCCCCTGGGGCTGTATTTTTATAGTGGTGGCTACGGGTCAAGAGAGTTTTAGTGTGGTTCTGAGGTCACCTGCTGGCGAGGTCAGGCCAGTTCCCTTTTTGATGACAATTTGAAGAACTAAGCCAACTTTTTGTTTTCAGTTGGTGGGCTTTTCTGTTTTGATTCTTGTGACATATGGTCCTGGGGAAATATCTGTACGAACGAATGCTCCCCGAGATTAACTCCATGTAAGCAATGCTTAGTGTTTTGATCTGATCTAAGCTATCTTTGAAGCAGACAGAAAAGCAGTGACTTTTTTAAACTTTGGGATTTTTCTTTTTGATTTTGCTTCCATCCGCTGGTTTACTTCACGACACCTGTGGCTGAGAAACTGTAAGCCAGTAATTCCATGCAGGTCCCCTTGCGGGTGGCAGGGATCCAAGTGCGTGGGCTTTCGCCTGCTGCCTCCCATGGTGAATGTTAGCAGGGAGTTTGATTGGAAGCAAAGTACAGGGAACTTGATCCTAGGCAATCCCAAGTGTTGACTTAACCTGCTGCGCCACAACACCCACTCTGTTTACATTTTTTTAAGTAATAGCGAAACACTTTTAAATGATTGTGATGCCCGTGTTGTGGTGCAGTGCATTAAGTTGCCACTTGGGCTGCCAGCCTCCCACATCAGAATGCTGGTTTGAGTTCGCGTTGCTCTGCTTCCAGTTCATTCTGCTAGTGGATCTGGAATAGCAGCGGAAAGTGGCTCCAATATTTGGATCCCTGTCACCTGTCTGTAGACACAGATGGAGTTCTGGACTGTGGCTTGGACCTGACCTAACCCTGGCTGTTTTGACCATTTGAGAGTGAAACTAGCAAATACAAGATCTCTCTCTCTCTCTCTTTTTTTTCTCTTTTCATGCTGCTCTGTCTTTCAAGTGAATAAATCTTTTTCAAAGAAGGCTTGCAAGGGACAGGAAGCTATTTATTTATTTTCTTTGAAAGCAAATATTTCCTATCTCCTGGTTCACTTCACATGCCACTGGGGCCAGGCCAGGCTGAAGCCTAGAGCCAAGAACCTAAGGGATCTAAAAGTGAGCTACACTACTTGAAAAAAGACAGAAATTCCATAATTAGAAGTGAAAAGTTCAATAATTGAAATTAAATGCTCGAAGGGAAAGAAAAAAGAAACTTTGATGGCTGGGTTTTACAGCAGAAAAGACAGAGCCATAGATCAATAGATCAGAAAAACCACCTTCAAGTCAGCACAGGGGAATAGAGCTGGGGGCAGAGCACTGGGGTGGCCAACTAGCTAACCCTCTGCCTGCAAGCCTGAGCCCCGGCACCAGAATCCCATGTGCTCATTTGTTCACATCCTAGCTGCTCCATTTCTGCTCCAGCTCTCTGCTTACAGTCTGGGAAAACAACGGAGGACGGCTCAAGGCCTCGGGCCCCCATACTTATGTGGGAAACCTCAAAGAAGCTCCTAACTCCTGACTTTGGATCGACTCACTTCTAGCTGTTGTGACCGTGAACCAGCAGATGGAAGATCTCTCTCTGCAAAAATCTGCTTTTCCGAAAAACAACTAAATCTTTGAAAAACAAACAAAAACAATGACTGGTATCTATGAACATGACGAAGCAAGAAGGAAATGGTAAAAAAAAATCCTAAACTCCATATAATTGGGTCTTCCAAACAGGAACATGCGAGTAGAGGAAAGTGTACAGACATAAAACTTGAGACTTTCCAAAGCCAACGAGAGGTACCTGTCTGTAGACTGCCTTCGTCACCATCATCATCAAAGCTGTGCATCCAAAAATTATCTCATTCCATCTTCACAACAACCCCGTGAAAGAGTACTATACCCATTTTACAGAGTAAGACACTGAGACCCCAAGATGTTCATATCCTCAAGAGACACTAGACAAAAATGCCTGCATTCTGTTCCTGTCTGCCCGTGCCCCACCCTGCAAAACATGGTGCCTTATGTTTCCATCAATCAGCAGGGCCTATTGCGATGCAAAAAAAAAGACTTTATTGGAAAGTCAGATACACAGAGAGGAGGAAAGACAGAGAAGATCTTCCACCCACTGTTTTACTCCCCAGGAAACTGCAATAGCTGGAGTTGAGCCAATTCGAAGCTAGGAGCCAGCAGCCTCTTCCAGGTCTTCCACGTGGGTGCAGGGTCCCAAGGCTTTGGGTCATCCATTGACTGCTGTCCCAGGACACAAGCAGGGGGCTAGATGGGAAGCTGGGGTGCTGGGATCAGAACCAGCACCCATATAGGATCCAGCGCACATGGTAGTGT
Organism: Ochotona princeps; assembly: GCF_030435755.1. Classification (NCBI taxonomy): domain Eukaryota; kingdom Metazoa; phylum Chordata; class Mammalia; order Lagomorpha; family Ochotonidae; genus Ochotona; species Ochotona princeps. The sequence continues at coordinate 5,999,683 of NC_080850.1, forward strand.
TGCAGGGTGCGAGCGAGATCACACCAGACATGTCTAAGGCTTATTAAGGAGTCTTTATTAACCAAGCTTGGTGATAATAGAACACAGTAACAAATCACAAGTCCATACAGCAATCTACCCAATCATAATCCAACCAATCATAATCCCAAAAGAAACAAATGGTCATCATCCTTAAGTCCATCCATTAAGCTGAAGACCTATGTCCCAGCTTCCCCAGCAATATAAGTTATCCTAAGAGACATCAAACAAATAACCAGGACACACTTACAATGAACCTGGACACACTTACAAAGCTACAGACATTCACTTTTCCCTGGCTTTTCTGCCCACATTCTACTACTGCTTGGCCTCACCCCTTTTGCAACTCCAGATAGTACACAAAGCAGAAACAACATTACTATAACCATTGCCTCATTTAAGCAGTACACAGGAACCATGCTCGGGATTACCTGTCCTGGGTCAGCCAAGAGTCGAGATGCTAGCATAACAGAAGCACCGGGCCAAAAAGAGTGAGAGCCACTGCTTCATGGGCCTTTTAAAGGGGCTTGTAAGGGGAGTGGTTACATGACAATGCAATACCGTCCCCTCTCAGTTGATAGGTGAGTCACAGGTGGGCAGGAGCAAATACCTGAGTGTTGTGGGCAAAGAGTTGATTAATGCTCGTTAGGATGGGCAGGAACAGGAACAGGGCTGGTAGCTAAAAACACCTAGACTAATTGGACTTCCAATATCCTGGCTCATTTAGGATGTGGGGGAAGTGGTTGAGGATGGAATTATCATTCCATTGCTGTTAGGACCCACCTTCAGGACAGAGGTTGGGGGACACAGCCAAATTTCATTTGCCCACTGTCAATGGGTGCTGGCTATCACAGGCTGCACCCCATAACAGTAGCCTAGCGGCTAAAGTCCTCGCCTTGAAAGCTGGATCCCATATGGGTGCTGGTTCATGTCCCAGCAGCCTAGCTTCCCATCCAGCTCCCTGCTTGTGGCCTGAGAAGCCGTCCATGGACGGCCCAAAGCCTTGGGACCCTGTACCTGCATGAGAGACCCGGAAGAGCTCCTGGCTCCTGGCTTCTGGCTTCGGATCAGTTCAGCCCGGGCCGTTGCAGACACTTGGGGAGTGAATCAGCAGATGGAAAATCTTTCTCTCCATCTTGCCTCCTCTCCATACATGTCTTTCCAGTAAAAAAAAATAAAATAAAGACTTTTAAAAAATTAAAAATAAAACCAGTATAGTCTTTGGGAAGTTATCCCTCAGCTGCAGGACTAAAGGGCAGCACACGAATGAGACCTACTCCGTACCAGCACAGCGTTCCTGCCCTGGGGACTGGCTTACGCAGGGTCCTCACTGGATGAGCATCATCAGACAAGATTGTCTTAGAACTGCCCTATGTCTGCAAAACTCCACCTGTGGGGCCTGGCATGATTGCACTGCGGCTAAATCCTCGCCTTGCACATGCCAGGATCCTGTATTGGTGCTGGTTTGTGTCCCGGTGGCTCCACTTCCCATCCAGCACCTTCTTTTGCCCTGAGAAAGCAGTGGAAGATGGCCCAAAGCCTTGGGACCCTGCACCTATGTTGGAGACCCAGAGGAAGCTCTAGGCTCCTGGCTTCAGATGGCTCAGCTCTGGCAGTGGTGACCACTTGGGGAATGAAGACAGAAGCTCTTTTCCTCAGTCTCTCCTCCCTGTAAACCTGCCTTTCCAATAAAAATAAATAATTCTTAAAAAACATAAGCAGGGCCCAGCGGCGTGGCCTAGTGGCTAAAGTCCTCGCCTTGAAAGCCCCGGGATCCCATATGGGCACCAGTTCTAATCCCGGCAGCTTCACTTCCCATCCAGCTCCCTGCTTGTGGCCTGGGATAGCAGTTGAGGACGGCCCAATGCATTGGGACCCTGCACCCACGTGGGAGACCTGGAAGACGCTCCTGTCTTTGGCGCAGCTCTGGCCACTGCAGCCACTTGGGGAGTGAATCATTGGACAGAAGATCTTCCTCTCTGTCTCTCCTCCTCTCTATATCTCACTTTCCAGTAAAAACAAATAAATCTTAAAAAAAGAAAAAAGAAAAAAGAAATGTGACTGGAAGAAACGAATGACCTCGTGGAAATAAATGCGGAAAGTGACACCTGTTCACTCGTTCTGGTGCTGCTGTGTTTTTGCATCCTTTGCTTTGGTACGGAGAGGACACCTGTCCAATGCGGATCTTGGGGTCTGCTGGAGGGGAGCTGGTGGGACTGCGGAGGGGAAAATGAGAGCGACCTTCCTGTCCCTGCTACCTTCTCAAATGCCAAGGGTCCATACTGTAGCAAAGCAGGTCCTAAATTCTATTATATTCTTGCGAAGATTTATACAAAATATCGATATTGTTGTGGGGTGTGAGAGAGAACATGGCAGATAAGTGTGGGATGTATTAAGGCATCTTTCTTAACCACACTTGGTGACAGCAGGGCTTACTAGAAATTAGCAAGTGGCAAGTCCATGTCATGGCTATCTAGTCTGAATCAAAACCTTGAGAGGAACAAATAAATGGTCATTACTGTGAAGTCCGCCTGTTAAACTGAAGACCTATGTTCCAGCTTTCCCAGCAACATAAACTATCTTAAAAGACACGCAGCGAACAACCTGGACACACAAGGCTTCTCCGTCCATATTCCATTACTGCTCGGCCTCACCTCTCCTGGAACTCCTGATAGTACACAAACCAGAAATACAAAGCATCTTAGAATTTGCACCTTCACTGACTCACCCAAGGTGTGAATGGAGGGTGAGGAATACAGGTAAGCAAGGTCTGTGTTCAAGAGCTATCTGTCCTCAGTCTGTCCTTAGGAAGCCAGAGAGCAAGCAGGTGCTGGGAAGTCCAAGAGTTGGCCTGTAAGAGCAATGGAGGCATGCGACCAAAAGAGAGAGCCCCTCGCTATCAGGGGTTTTTGTGGGGGCTTGTGAGTGGAGTCATTACACAACAATGCCATACCGCCCTCTCCCAAGTTCCAGGTAATGATAGGTGAGTGTCGCATGTGGTTAGAAAGGATTACATGGGTGGGGGAAGCATGGCTTCCAAACGCATCACCTGAATTAGCTATTGGCGCCAATCCTTATCAGCAAAGACTGGAAACAACTGCCCATCAACAACTGAATGGATGAATCCTGGTGACATCTGAATTCCGGCACTAACATGCTGCACCTACATGATAAGGCAGAGAGTTTGATCCCTGGATGTGGTGCAGCCAGCGGGACAGAGGTCACAGGGTCATGGGCAGTGTGGATGGGTGTGTGAGGAGGTGTGGGGAGTGACTGGAAAGTTCTGATAGTGGTGAGAGCACAGCTTTATCAAACCTCACTGGATGTTCTGCTTACGGAAAGTCAACTGAACCTCAATGACATTCTTCAAAAAAAAAACAAAAACAAAAACAGGTGGGCGTGTGATACAGTGAGTTAAACCAGCGCGTGGGCTGCTTACATGCCACACCACAGTGCCGCGTTCAAGTCCCGCTTACTCTGCTGCAGGTCAATCAGCGCATACAATTTTCTGGGAGGTGACAGGATGGTGAGTCAGGCTGGGGCGTCTCCGCCTCCTGCATGGGACACCTGCATGACTCCAAGTTCCAGGCGCTGCCCTGGGTGTCCCAAGAGATTTGGGAAGTAAACCAGGGAGTGGAAGATCTATTGTGCCTTTTTTCCTCTGCCTTTCAAATCAAATGAAAATAAATAAACAAATATTTTATTTTATAGATTGATTAATTTTTATTGGAAAGGCAGGTTGACAGAAGGACAGACAGAGAGAAATATCTTCCATCTGCTAGTTCAGTCTCCATGTGGTTACAATGGTCAGAGCCGAGCTGATCCGAAGCCAGGAGCCCCCTCTGGGGTCCCAAGGCTTTGGGCTGCCCTCCACTGCCTTCCCAGGCCACAAGCGGGGAGCTGGATGGGAAGTTGGGCAGGTCTGATACGAATTGGTACCCACATGGTATCCTGGCGCTTATAAGGCGAAGATTTAGCCACCGAGCCATCGCGCTTGGCCCTACTAACTTTAAAAAGAAGCAGGAGATTCGTAAACCCCAGAGCTGCCGCTGGCTCCCAGCGCTCTGGGGCAGCCTCTGTGGTGGTCACTTGGGATGGCTTGAGTTGCAAGGCAGCCGCACTTCACGCACTAGGAGGCAGCACCGCGCCGAGGAACCGGCCGCCAAGGGCCCGCCAGCATGTGTGCCCTGGGGGTCGGGCTCTTGTCCCCGTGTCCGCCCTGCGTTCTCAGCTTTAAAGTGTGGAGGGAGGGTGAGGGGGGCTTCCAGACAGCCTGGCAGAGGGGTTTCGGGGCCATCGGGGAGCTCAGAGGGGGTTCACTTTTTTGGCACTGACAACAATTTTAGTGGGAGCTCGCGCCAGGCCGGGTCACTTCCCCTCTCGCTCCCACAAGCATTTTGGGAGCTTCGACGTGCATCCTGCGCCGACCTGCAACAGTCCAGTCGAAGGGGTCTCCCCAAGCTTTCTGAAGCTCTGATCTGGGCTCGAGGCCCGAGGTGCACAATGACTACAGTTTCCAGAGTGCCCCGCGGCGACGGGCGGAGCCCCGAGCGCCCTCAGCCAATTAGGGGGTCTCCGGGCGTCGCCCCGGAGCCGCAGGTGGAGCCGAGAGGGTGGGCGGTCGCCGGGCCGGGTCCCCGGAACGCTTCCCGGGGCGATCGGGCTGGAGTGGGCGGGGGCGTGGCGCGAGCGGGGCGGGCACTCCAGGGGCGGCCCGGGGCACCGGGCAGGGCGGGGGCGGGGACGCGGGTGCCTGCGCGGTTCCGGGTGTTCCCGCCGCGGCACTGCCCACGGCGCACTTGACGCGAGTCCGGCTGTCGCGAAGGGCGGGTCTGAGGAGAATCCTTGACTCCTTCGGCGTCCGCCAGCTCTCTCCCTGTTTGCGATTCCGGAGCCACAGCCCGAGCCGGAGCCCGAGCCCGCGGAGGCGCCACCTCGCGCGCCCCCCGGCCATGGCTTTCGCCAATTTCCGCCGCATCCTGCGCCTATCCACCTTCGAGAAGAGAAAGTCCCGCGAATATGAGCACGTCCGCCGGGACCTGGACCCCAACGAGGTTTGGGAGATCGTGGGCGAGCTGGGCGACGGCGCCTTCGGCAAGGTTTACAAGGTGAGGGCGCAGGAGTTGGGTGGCCCCGGGCGCGTGCCGCTGCTCGGAAAGGAAAGCACGCCGGCCCCGGACGGCACAGCCAACGCTTGGGAGGGTGCTGACGGCTGCGCGGTCCTGCGCTCCGGTCCTGCCCCCGGCTGACCGGACCTTTCCTTGCAGATGGAGTCTGTGAGCCCCGCCGGGGACTGCCCCCAGCCCAGCATGGTCGCGTTTGCGAGCACTTCCTGTGCAGCCGACACTTCACTTGGCGCCGCAGGGCGAGACAAAGCGGGGGAGGGGTGCTTAGGGGACCTCAGCCTCGGAGAGGGCCACCCGAAACACCCCCTGATGGAACTGACTCGAGGCATGTTTCTCGAGAGAGGCCGCGGGATGCTGCGGTCGGGCCGAGGCGGTGGGGACTGGGATAGCGTGGGGAGTTGGGGACACACCTGATGGAGGGCCAGAGACAGCTTTGGGACCAGGGCTGGGGGTGGCGCCCAAGGGGGCGAGGTGAGGTGGGAAAGGTGCCCTGGGGCTGAGGTAGAGCGAGGAAGGTCAGGGACTGATGCCTGCGGAGCTGCAGGGCGCAGATTTGATTCTGTAGGGGTGAGTCATGTGGCGGTGGGGGCGCAGGGCGGAGTCGGGGGGGGCGGCCCTCGAATAGTGCAGTCACCTCTCGCCTGGAGGAAGCCGGGGCAGGGAGCTTTTGTGGAGGAGTGGGTGGGGCAGAGCTGATTAAATCTAGACGCGCGCGCGTTGTAGCAGGACTTGGCTGCTGGCTGCCTCCCCAGAGTCAGTTCAGAGCTGGGAGTGCTTTGGGCGATACTGACACCTTCCAGCGGGCGGGCACATCCTGCTTCTCTGCTCGCCTGGATAAGCGCGGGAGGAGCATCTTCTTCTGAAGACAGCCACCCTCCTCCTCAGGAGGCGCCTGTGGCTTAGTAGAGTTCTCTGACTCCAGCTGGGCTAATGCTCCCAGACTGGCTGCCCTTAACTTGATTGGGATCTATACCCTGAGGTACCAAACCCCGACCCCCTCGCCTAGTCCCAAGCCACACCCTGCACTTACAGATCATTTTAGCAAGATCCCAAATGAGTCAGAGAAATCCTTACCTGGAGGGGCTTGGTCTTCTAGATGTCCGCTGCTGGCTCCCCTCTGAGCCACAGCAGTCTGTGAGGAGGCAACGCCCTTCCCCTACCCCCCCAACGCAGGTCCTGCGGCTGTACAGCTGACTCTGCTGTGGCATTGGGATTGCCCTCATGTGTTGTCTGCCCTTCTCTGCGGGCGCATCTTTTTCTTGTCTTCAAAACTTTATCTCTTTCCTTGTAAATACTTAAGTGACTTGTTTGAGAGGCAGAGTGAGAGAGGTCTTCCTCTGCTGGAAATGGCCGCTGATGACTGATGCTGGAGCTTACGTGGGAGCAGGAGCCCAATCACTTGGGCCTTCTTCTGTTGTTTTCTGGGGCTCATTAGCAGGGAGCTGGATCGCAAGTGGAGTGGCATTCTGACATGGGATGTCTGCATTGCCAGCGGTGTAACCTGCCGGCCTCCAACACATGACCCTAAGGGCCCATCTTTGCTTGACTCTTCTCAGAGTTGTATCTTTGTCCTGATGGCACTCAGGAAAGTGCCCTCTGCCTGGGAACTGTGCCTGGACACCTTGCCAGTGTTCTTGCTTGCACTGGATAGAGCCTCTTCCTGCTTGTGTGTGATGGCCGCTGGATGTGGGGCCCTCAGTCTGTGTTCCTCCTGGTCCTGAAGATCCTGAAGTTCTTGTGCCTGCTGCTGGCACACAGTGATGATTTTAGTGTGGGAGGGGCTTTCGGTGCCTTTCTGTCCCCTAAGCATATCCTGCTTTCCTATGGTTCATTTTGCGTTTAAGCCTAACTGCAGAACTTAACAGCTTTTTCGCTGCTAAGATTCCCCTTTGTCATTTTCGGTTGTTATTTCCGCCTACTCTGGCCTGGTGAACACCCCTCCGCCTTCTCCCCATACTGGATACATAGAAACCCTCCGAAAAATGACAGTCGGCCAAAGCCGTGATCTGGCTCCTGCACAGCCTCCTCCCCCTGCCCCCACACGCGGGGTGTCCCCATAACTGAAACGAGGGGAAGCCAGATCCGGAGAGCTGAGTGGTGGCTGCATACCTGAATGCTTTATTATTGCTGTGCACTTGTTTGGCATGTGACCCTTAGACCTAACCCAGCAGGTGCTACTGGTACAAAACCCCTTTTGGGCTGGCCCAGTGGTGTATCAAGCTAGTCCTCTGCCTGCAGCACCAGCATCTCAAATGTTCACCAGTTTTTCTCTCTGCTGCTCCACTTCCAGTCCAACTCCCTGCTGGTGGCCTGGGAGGGCAGTGGAGGATGATCCCTGGGTCCTGGGACCCCTGCACCCATGTGGGGAACCCAGAGGAGGCTCTTGGCGCTGGGTTTCAGAGCCCAGCTCTGGCTATTGTGGCTATTTGGGTAGTGAATCAGCACATGAATCCTCTCTCTGTCTTTCCCTCTCTCTCTCTGTAACTTTCTCAAGTAAGATAAATAAATATTCAAATTAAAAAAAAAAGTTTTTAAGAAAGACTTTCTTTGAAGGACCAAAATTCCTGCCTGCTTTCCTGTCCCCAGGCCTGGTGGCTGCAAAAAGGCGCAAGCCAGAAGCTGCATGTTGGGATGACTGGGACCGGATTCCTTCCACTCTGACTCTGGGGACAGCAGCTGGACGGGGATGTGTCACCAGCTCCATCCCTTGCTGCTGTCCTCAGAAGAAGAGCAGGGTGTTCTTCCAACAGTGCAGGTGGCACCGGTGGCGAGGCCTTCTGGGGACTCCCAGGCCCAGGAAATCCCCCAGGTTTCCCCTTGAGAATCTGAACATTGCCATGCCCAAGGTAAAAAGCCCCCTCCTTCCTCCTCTCCTTGCTAAGCCCTGTCCGTCCAGAGGGACAAGGAGGACAGGCTGAATGCAGTGCAAAAGGCAGGCTCATTCTCACCCAGTCCCCACATGATGGCAAATCGACTTTGAAAAGAAGGTCAAGGCCCTGCCTGGTAGCCTAGTGGCCTTGCATGTGCTGGGTTCCCATATGGGTACCAGTTGTAACCCCAGCAGCTCCACTTCCCATCTAGCTCCCTACTTGTAACCTGGGAAAGCAGTCGAGGACAGCCCGAGGCCTTGGGACCCTGTGCCCATGTAGGACACCCAGAGGAGGACCCTGGTGCTTGGCTTCACATTGGCTAAGGCCCGGCTGTTGTGGCCCTATAGGAAGTGAACCACCCAGTAAATGGAAGACCCTTCTCCCTCTGTCTGCCTTTTAAATAAATCTTTTAAAAAGAAGTAATTTCTAGTCCATTTGTGGAATGCCACGAAAAGTTCACAAGCTCTGTGATTGATCTGTAGTATCATTTTGTTTTCATTTGGGAGGCGAAGAGAGGCAGGTGGGGGTGGGAGCCCTTGGCTGGAAGGCTGTGTTGCCTGTAGCTGCGTTGCCTGTAGCAGTCTGCTCAGCCATCTGGGAGGGCCTGCTTCCAATCCCAGCTTCCTGCTGCTGGGCGCCCTGGTAGGCAGTAAGGAGGGGAGTCCTTGCCACCCTCATTGGACACTGGAGTGGAATTCTGGGATCGTGCTTTCTGCTTGGACCATGGCACTGGGGGACAAATAGATGGAGTGGAGGGGCTCCCATCCACACAGTACCCAGAAACTCCATCAGTGATGCGTTGAAAGATTTGGAGCGAGAAACTGCAGTGCAGTTTCACACTAATTATGTGGATAATGGCATTTGACCTGGTACTTGTGGGGCTGCGGGCTGTGGTAGGAGGGGGTGCCACTTCAGTTAGTAGAAACAGCTTTGTTTACTTCTTCCTGTTGCGCAGACTCCCAGAAGGGAATTGCTAGGTCTGAGGGTGGGGTGGGGGTGGGGTGGGAGCGGTCCTCTGAAAATGAAAGGATCTAAACTGTTACCCACCGGTCCTACCCCCAAGTCTTTGGGGACCCCGAATGAGCGGGGAGGGCGGGGACCTTGACAGCTGCCGGGCAGACCTCAGGTGCCTTCAGAGCTGTGCTGGTTCTGCGGTGATGTCTCCTGGTCGCCTTGTGCACACCCAGGCCTGGGCAGGGCAGTTTAGGACCTGGCCAGTTGTGGAGGGGGCAGGGGATCTCCCTTCCCCGCTGAGGCTAGGCTCCCTCTCTGTTTACCTCCTCTCCTCCCTCTAATAGATGGAGAGCCTGGCCTTCCGCTTCTGCTAGGAGCTGCCTCTGGGGACTGCCCAAGGTCTCCTGTCCTGGCCTCCTCCTCTTCCTCCCCTTCCTTCTTCCCCGGAAGGAATTCTGCCCCCAGGCGGTAACCTTATTTCCGCTAGGCTGAGTATTTTTAAGCCCCAGCCCTTGCAATTGTGAGTGGATTTCTCAATCCTCCCTAAACCGAGGTGGCATGTGCTTCCTGGGATTGACGCCTGACCTGGGGTCCACGTTGGTGTCTGGCTTGGCCCGCGGAGCTGCTCTGCTGATGTAAGTGTAGGCCACGCTGGGAACGTCTCTGACCTGTTCCAAAGTAGACCAGGGAGCAAGGAGCTACCAGCCTTTGCACCCGGCTTCTGCCTCCTGCCTGTCCAGTCCTCAGGCTTTGTGAGGTTCCCTGGAGCAGGGGCCCATCCTCAAGGGAGTGTGCCCTCCATCTATTGTAGCCCCCAGATCCTCCTGCAGCGGCCTGGGTGATGCCTACTGCCAGGCCGGTGCTTAATGGAAGAGAGAGAGGGTTTAGTAGGTTCAGGGTCTTGTCCTGGTCCTGCTTGAATCCTTTCTGGCAGCCCTAGCTCGTGTCTGGAAGGAGGAGGCGACACCAGGGCTGTGGGGAGCTAAGGTGGGAAAGGGTTAGCACCTGCTCCCTAGCACAGGAAACCCACATACATGGCTTGTGATTGTTGACATTCTCCATTGCATCCACTGTTACTTAGCAGGGGACAGCACAGCCCAATGTCACTGGGTGGAGCTCATCTGCACCTTGATGCTCTTGCCACGGGGGAGGGATGGTATTGGTTGCAGTGGCATCCTGGGCATCAGGATGCTCAGTGGCGGCCCTGACTTCTATCCACTGCCCTAGTCAAAGGGTCCCAGATGTAGCCCTGTGCCCCGGCTGGCAGAGAGGAGAGGGAGAAACATCGTGGAGGTTGAGAACTGTTGCACCTGCCCCTTGGGGCCCTAGGAAAGTGACTCCAGGACCCCCTGTAGGTCCCAGCACCCTGGGACACTCTGGTTCTTTCATGGTAGAATGGGGAAGCATTTGCATAGATGCCACACATACACCTTCCTGTGCCCTGTGTGTATCTCTGGGTGACTGGTTTGGCCTCCTGTGAGTGCTGTGTAAATGTCTCTGTTGCATTCTGTGGGGCAATAATGACAGGGAAAAATGTGCATCCCAGTGTTCTCAGTCTACACTCGGCTGAACCCATAGCTGTGGAGCTCAGGGTCACACGCTGTAGTTTCTCATTGCTGGCGTCCGGCCTCAGGGTGTGTGCTGGTGGACTTGGAGCTTGCAGCGAGATCAGCTGGACAATCCTTTCTGTCCGCTTTGTCCCAGCTGTGCGATGTCAGCCAAGCAGCTTGCCTTCCCCATGCAGCTCTTGTGAGAATGAGGGGTGTGGCCTGCTGGTCAGGCAGTTGCCCTGGGAGGGGCTCAGGACAGCCAGCGGCTATTTCTAGGGGTGAGGGTGGAGGCAGGTGCCCTGCCAGTTATGGAGCTGCTGTCCTTGGCCGCTGGGGAGCCAACAGCTTCCACTTAGTGGGGCAGGCCAGATGATGATGCAAAGGTTAAGCGGGTGACAGGATGCCTGAGTGTACCCAGTGCTGGCCCTCGAGCCTGGCATGGCCTGAGCTGGGCATCGTGCTCATGGCGTGGAAACCACAGCTGGATGCTGTTACCAGCACTTAGCAATCAGGAGACTTCATGGAAAGGCCCAGGGCGTATCAGGTCAGCTGGTACCTGTATTCCCATATGGCTGCACCTGCTGGGACGGAGACCGATGCTGTCTGATGTGGCTGTGATGTGTGCCGCGCTATTCTCACGGCTTTCCTGGTAGCTTCATTCAAGCAAAAACAGAAAGAGGAGGTGTGAGTTTAACCTCATTTCTGTATGCCGTAACATAGACCACGAGAGAGTTTTGACATTTCTCACCACGTCTCCTAATTTCAGTGTGTGCTTTGTGCTTACAGCACACCCTGTCCACCCAAGCCACACTTCCTGCACACACGCCCCACGGATACACATTGCGTGATTTCTGTGTTGGGCAGGGCAGAGCTGACTTGGCCTATTTGCTACCATCCCACACCTTCCCCTGCCTCTCTAGCCATTCCTGGTGGCCTGCACAGGTCCAGAGGTCAGTGGGACCTGGGTGTGGCCTGGGATGGGGGTGCTAACTAGGTCAGGGCCAGATCTAGAATAGCTTTTTTTTTTTTTTTCTGAGTATTTATTTGAAAGGCAGAGTGACAGAGAAAGAGAGGGGCAGAGAGATTTTCCATTTGCTTGTTTATTCTAAATGGTCACAATGGGGGGGGCTAATGGTTGGGTGTGACTTGCACAAGTCTATACAACTGGGGGGGGTGGATGCCAGAGCCCTGGTTTTGGCTGACCCTGGCTTGGGTGGCTGTTATGTGGGAGATCTGAGTGTCCACTCCCTGGTGGTGAAAGCAGGTGGGGGATAGGTGCTAGGTGCTTAGCTGTGGGCTGGAAGGCACACAGGGCCAGGAAGTGGCTGATGTAACCCCTCCAGCCTGAGATGCTTTGGGCGGGAGGTGCAGAAGATTCTAGGGAGCTAAGACGGAGTGGTCCAGAGGAGGAGAAAGAGCAGAGAGCAGGAGACCCGCTAGGGATCAGAGATGGCGCAGGCACCGGAGTAAATGACTGTGGGAAACGGTGGTCTGAATGGTACAGCCACGTAGGGTTGTTGGGAGGGCGAAATGGAACAGCTCTTGAAAACCACTCTTGGTCTAGGACACTGGAAAAGCCCAAATGAGGATTAACCATGGGAATTGCTTATTGAGGGGTGGACATTGTGGCATGGCCACTGCTTAGGATACCTGCATGAACATTGGTTCAAGTCCTGAGTCCTCTGCTTTGGTCCACCTCCTGGCTAAAATGCCTGGAAAGCAGAGGACTCGAGTCCCTACTCCCCACGTAGGAGATGTGGATGGAATTTCTGACTCCTGGATTCGAACTGGCCCGTTTGGGGAGTGAACGAGAAGATGGAAGGTCTTTCTCTCTCTGTCCCCTTTCTTCCTTCTCTATCATTCTGCTTTTTAAATAAAATAGATGAATCATTTAAAAATATGTATTTATTTGAAAGTCACGGTCACAGAGAGATGAGACACAGTGAAACAGAGGAGAGAGAAATCTGGTCACTCCCCACATGGCTGCAATGGCCAGAGCTGGACTGGGCTGAAGCCAGAAGTCAGAAGTCAGGAGCTTTATCTGGGTCTCCCATGTGGGTGGCAGCGACCCAAGCACTTGGATCAATGCTTTTCACTGGCCATTTTAGCAGGGAGCTGGATTGGTAGTGGAGCAGCTGGGACAGAAACCATTTGCAGGCGGTGGCTTTACCAGCTACACCACAAAACTGGCCCCTAAAAAGGAGTAAAATCTGTAAAAAGCTGCAGAGCTGTTTTGAGTCCATGCCGAGTGCCAGGCCACATGGTTCCAAAGTGAACACCCTCAGTAGGGAGTGGACTTTTGCCCAGGCGTTATCCATCATGTATCCTGTCCCTGTTTTGCGCCAAAGGCGGGGTGACTATCCTTGCTCCCCAGCTGAGGAAGTGGAGGCCCCAGAGTGCAAGGGCTCGCTTAGATCCCCGAGCTGTGTGTGTGTGTGTGTGTGTGTGGCAGGGCAGGACTGGCCTGTTCTCTGTGGGCAGGTGAAGGTCTGGCTGTTCCCCACACTCTCTAGGCCTTGGGCTTTCTGGGTCCCCTGGGAATGTGTCCCCCCCTCATTCTTCCCTGGGCTGCAGGGCCACACGGTGGCCTCCCCTCCTGCAGAGGAAGTGGTGAGGGGTACAGGCAGGGCGAGCACAGGAAGTGGCAGAGGAAGGGGGCGGGCGCCGCGGTGGGGGGCAGGGTGCTCCTGGGGCCCCTCTGGGGGGGGGGCCCTGGTGGGTGTGGTCGCCTCTCAGTCCGGGCACACACCTCTGCTGTACTTCCTTCTTTCTCTTCCCCTTTCTTTCTGCTTCCCCCTTGCTCCGGTTTTTTTTTTCCCCTTCCCTCCCCTTTTGGACCTTGCCAGTGCCAGAATTAGATTCCAGGGTTTGAGGGAAGCTGTGGGGCTGGAGGAGACAGCGGGGGCACTGCCCTGTGTACAGGGGACTGCGGAGTTAACTGCAGCCAGCTGCTGCCTGTGGTGTGGGAGTGGGGGCCCCTGTGAGAAGCAAGCCGCCTTGATGCTTGCTGCTTCTGTCTCTCTCCTCATCTGAGCTGCTCTCGGGTATTCCCCCGGGTGGTCTCCTGTCCTCCTTGGTGGACTGCCAAGCCCTTGAGGGCCGGAAGAATCCAGCCTTTGTGTTCCAGCACCTGACACAGGTGCTCAGTTAGTGGCTCCTGAACCATGCACGGATGGATGGAGGAGTGCATGAGGGAATCCCAGACCCCGCCTCCCCGCGCCTTGGCTGTCCCAGTGTTGAGGTCAGGTGCGGGGTCAGTTCTGGGTGTGCCCCTAGCTTCCCCACCTGTCTGCTATGTGACCGGCAGCAAGTCACATCTTCCTTCCCAGCTTGTCTTCAGCTATGAAGTACGGAGCCAGAGCTGTGGCAGGGAAAGCTGCCCCTGCAGCACATGCATCCCATATGGGCCCCGAGTCGAGCCTTGACTGCTCCATGTCTGACCCAGCTTCTTGATGCTGCTCCTGGGGCGCAGCAGAGGGCCTGAGTGCTTGGGCCTTGCACCCACTCTGGGCTCCTGGTTCAGACCAGCCCACCTCTGGCTGTTGCAACCATTTGGGGAGTAAATCATTGGGTGGAAATTCATTTTCTTTCTTCCTTTCTTCCTTTCTTTCTTTCTCTCTCTCTCTGTAGCTCTGCCTTTCAAATACCTGAATAAATGTTTTAAACCCACAGAAACCTTTTAAAAATACAAATCCAAACAGTATTGCATGGGTCAGTTTTTTTTTTTAAGATTTATTTTATTTTCATTACAAAGTCAGATATACAGAGAAGAGGAGAGACAGAGAGGAAGATCCTCCGTCCGATGATTCACTCCCCATGTGAGCGCAACGGCTGGTGCTGAGCTGATGCAAAGCCGGAAACCAGGAATCTTCTCCGGGTCTCCCACACACAGGTGCAGGGTCCCAAGGCTTTGGGCCGTCCTCGACTGCTCTCCCAGGCTACAAGCAGGGAGCTGGATGGGAAGTGGAGCTGCCGGGATGAGAACCGGCACCCATATGGGATCCTGGGGCATGTTCAAGCCGAGGACTTTAGCTGCTAGGCCACGCTGCCGGGCCCCAGTTTTTTCTTTCTTTTTTTTTTTTTAAGATTTATTTATTTTGATTGGAAAGTCAGATGTACAGAGAGGCGGAGAGACAGAGAGAAAGATCTTCCATCTACTGATTTGCTCCCCAAGTGGCCGCAATGGCCGGAGCTGCGCCAATCCGAAGCCAGAAGCCTCCTTTGGGTCTCCCATGTAGGTGCAGGGTCCCAAGGCTTTGGGCCATCCTCAACTTCCTTCTCAGGCCACAAGTAGGGATCTGGATGGGAAACAGGGCTGCCAGGATACGAATTGGCGACCATTTGGTATCCCAACATGTGCAAGGCGAGGACTTTGGCCACTAGGCTGCTGTACCGGGCCCGTGGGCCAGGTTTTGTGGCACAGCAAGTTAAGCCGCTGCTGGGGAACCCTGAGTCCCGTTCTCAGAAAGCCTGGTTGGCGTCCCTGCTGCTCTGCTTCTGATCCAGTTTCCTGCTGATGCAAGCCTGGCAAGCAGCAGGACACCTCATGTAGTGGAGTCCCTGGCCCCCACGTGGGAGACCTGGGTTGGGTTCTGGACTCCTGGACTCAGCTCGGTCCAGCCCTCGCTGTACACACGTGGGGAGTGAAGATGTCGCTCCAGCACACATGTGCTTTCTGTCACTCAGCCTTTCAAATGATGAAAAGGGAACTGGAAAAAAAAAATAGTCCTTGGCTCAGAGTTTGTGAAGAAGTGGATGGTCTGCTGTGGCCATGGTGGCTGGAGGGGACACAGGCAAGGGCCCATGTCCTCCCCTGGCTGCCTGTGGGGTGGGCGGGGCTCCTGGGTGGGATCCAGGATGCAAGGTCTGAGCTCTAGGCCAGCCACAGGGCCTGTTGGCCAAGAGCAGCGTGGGCACGTTGGCGTTCATGCCCTGCAGGGGAGGCAGTGCTTGCCTCCTCCTTCCTGGAAAGCTCTAGACCGTGTTGTCTGGGAGCCCAGGCCCGACTGTTGGCGGTGAGGCAGTGGCCACCGTCAAAGCTGGCTTTGTCCCCATATAGCAGGGCTCTGCACTGCAGCTGGCATGCTGCGCATTTCAGCCCCAATGTGCTGTTCGCCTGTGCATTGCAGCTTGGTGGGCTCTCGTGGTGGGATTAGAGAGCTCTGGGTTCTTCCTCTAGCACTCTGGTTCCTCAAGGGCTCTCTGCACACCAGGCCCTGTCTTGGGGATTTGGGAATGTGCCAGCCTGGGTATAGACCCTCTGGGTTTTTTGCGGGAGGGTCCTCCATGGCCAGTGGCGTGTGTCTGGTGCTTGGAGATGCCTGATATGTCCTATGTACCACAAGTCTGGCTCCGCCGTCAGCCTCTGTGTGACATTGTGCAAGGGATGTGGCTGAGCCTTAGTTTTCTTTTCTGCAAAATGGGGTGAATGGTGCTGCTCACAGATGGGTCCTGAGGTGTCTTCACACTCAGTATTTACAAAAAAAAAAATTATTGAGCCCGGCACGGTGGCCTAGCGGCTGAAGTCCTCGCCTTAAACGCGCTGGGATCCCATATGGGCGCCGGTTCTCATCCCGGCAGCTCCACTTCCCATCCAGCTCCCTGTTTGTGGCCTGGGAAAGCAGTCGAGGATGGCCCAAAACCTTGGGACCCTGCACTTGCGTGTGAGACCTGAAAGAAGCTCCTGGCTCCTGCTTTGGATCGGCTCAGCTCTGGCTATTGCGGCCATTTGGGAAGTGAATCATCAGACGGAAGATCTTCCTCTCTGTCTGTCCTCTTCTCTGTATATCTGACTTTGTAATGAAAATAAAATAAATCTTAAAAAAATTATTCATTTTTATTGGAAAGGCAGACTTACACAGAGAAGGAGAGATAGAGAAAGATCTTCCATCTGTTGGTTCAAGTGGCTGCAACAGCCAGAGCTGAGTAAATTTGAAGTCAGGAACAAGGAGTTTCTTCCAGGTCTCCCAACACAGGTGCAGGGTCCCAATGCTTTGGGCCATTCTCTACTGATGGATAGGAAGTGGAGCATCTGGGACATGAACCGGTGCCCATACGGTATGCTGGCACCTGGAGGCGGAGGATGAGCCAATAGAGCCATTGCACTGGCCCCTACACTCAGCGTTTTATGAGGATAGTACCCCAGGGCACTTGCATGATGAGCAAGCTTAGTTGGGCGACTGAATTGTGTCTGTCTGGGGTTAGCAAGCACACCTGCAGGGTCGGTTGGCCCAACCTTTCTCAGAGCTTTTTTGAGGCTCATAACATCGAAGTCTCAGGGACCCTCATTACGACACCAGGGCAGCACGGCTGGCAGGAGGGCATTGACCTAACTGAGGGTTAATCAGTTTAGGGTTGGGGAGGGAGTTGGATTTCTCGCCACTTTGGAAGCACTGAGCTCTGAAAGCACCCCACATCCCATGCCAAGTTGGACAGGTTACCTGGGTTTTCAGCCAAAGTTGTTAGCTTGGAGACCAGTTCTGCTTGGGCTTTTTTGCTTTTGTGTCTGCTGGCCCATGGCTGGGCTTTTGAGGCACAGCATTTCCGGGCTCTGCCGAGATGCTTCGCCTGGCCATCTCCAAGGCAGGGAGGAGGAAGCGCTCGGCTTTGGAAGCCCCTGCTCCTTGCTGCTTGTCCTAGGGGCTCTCCCGTAGGGCTAGCTGGTTCTGAAACTCAGCCGCCTTGTTTGTCATTCAGCTGAAACTTGGCATGACACTTAAGATCAGGAAGCGGTGTCTGTCCCCTAGCAGCTGTGCACATCCTGGCTGAGACGAAACTTTGGCCTCTCCAAGGTGGAGAGATGCCATCTCCCTGAACTGGAGAAGTGCCGGAGAAATCTCAGCGCGTGGAGGGGAAAGCTGGCTGCTTAGTGCCCTCCCCCGCCTTTTTTTTTTTTTTCTCCTATTTGTTTGTGAGGATGAAACACCCACCCACTGACCCACCGTTTACCCAGCCACAGTAATAGATATGTTAGTGAACCAGATAAACATGGTGTTAGGCTTTGGAAAGCAAAACAAAAATGCACAGTGCCAGGGGAGAGCAGCGATGCCCACTCGTTAATGGACTTCCCTGTGGGGGTTTACAGACTTTCCCGTGGGGCCCTGGAGTTGTCCACAGTTCCGGCAGGCTCCTCAGGCTTGGAGCTCTGGTGTCCCTGAGCACACTTAGCTGCTGAAGTGGCGGAGTCCACCACTTGAACTAATGCTGTTTCCAGTTCTCAACGTGTGTTATGGACGTTTGCCCATTTCTGAGTTTGCCGAGGCGGGGCCGGGTATTAGATGGAGAGGAGTAGTAAGGACCTGTAAAAATAGCTCGCTTGGCTTCAGTGTTGGAGGAAGGAGGGAGGCTCATGGGACTTATCGAGGGCCTTTGGGAAAAGAGGAGGACTTGACCATTTCCTGCCCCCCTCCACATTTTATTCCTTTATTTTCTCTCACATCCACTTGTGCATCCTCTTGTCCACTCTCCTTCTGTCTGTCCATCTATGCTCCCACTCACCTGCCCTCACGTTCATCGGCCCACTTGCCCCCAGTGTCCCATTTATCCATCTGTCCATCATCCACCCATCCACCTACCCGTTCATCCTCCTGCCCATCCATCCCTTGTGTCCCTATGCTGTCTTATCATCCATCATTCATGAATGATGAAGGGTATCCTCCAGTGACCCTTCCTTTACCTCACCATCTCTCATCCTTTTGGCCAGCCACCACCTTCACACACATCCATTTCTCCATCTGCCTCCTGTCTACTCACCCGTTCTCCTATACAAAGATCTGTCCAGCCACCCTTCCCTTTCCACCCTCCTGGCTGACCTCACCTGCCCATTCATTCATCCACTTTTCTTCCCATTCAGGTACTCTCGTGTTTATCTGTCCCTCCCACCCCAGTGTCTCCCAGCTGCCAGTTCCACTTCACTGTTCATCCATCAGCTGTTCCATGGCAGGCTGTGTAGGGGTAGAGTGCAGGAGATCATACATGGCAGAGAGAGAACCTGTGTTACTAATGGTCCTGGCACCAGGCAGTCTGTGATGAAGGCCCCAACAAGGTGCTCAGGGGAGTGGGCAGGGGTCCTGGGGCACACACCTCTTGTGAAGTGGACTGTGGTGGAGGCAAAGCTTGTGGAATGCTCAAACACAAGTGTGGAGAAGGCATTGCAGGTGGAGGAAGGGGTGTGCGGAAGGGCATTGGAGGCTGGCAGTGTGCAAGCCCTGGTCTGGCATTGCGGAGAGAAGGGAAGAGTGAGAGCCTGCAGAGGCAGCAGGGGCAGAGCTTGAGGTCCATGAGCACTGCCTGGGACAGCCTTGGGGCTTTATCTTGGCAGCTGCTGGCAGTCCTTGAAGGTTTGATCTAAGAGTGTTGCTGGTTAAAGGCAGTGGAAGAAGAGATGGGGCAGGGGGACCGCCGTGGAGAGCAGGGCTGGACATCCCTGAGATGCTTAACTTGATGGAGCTGGACCTGCGTTAGCCATGGGAAGGCTGGAGCCATGGCTCCCCTGCTTGCTGGTTCACTCCTGCCAGGAGCCGCAGTGGGCTTCAAGCCCAAGCCCCATATCACGGCTCGGGCCGGTTCTGCGTGCTGCCCTCACATCACCTCCTTGCCTTTCGTCTGGCCTTGGCCCTGCTCTGGCGCCAGATCCTCCTGCCCCCCTCCTCTTCAGGCCTTTCCCTCCACCAGCAATAGCAGTCACCCTGTGCACATGAAATGCGTCTGGGCAGGGCCACCACAGCTATGTATTGTGTGACATTCAACAAGCCCCCTCTTGGGTTCCACTGGCCTGAGCCGTGTTGGACACATGCCTGGCGCAGCATCCAGAATAATAAGGAAATGGAAACCTGGAGCCCTGACGGCTCCATTCTCTAGCTGTGACCCGCACTCCAGGCTTTTCATCTGATGGGTCAGCTGGGAGCCTTCCCTGGAGCCCTGCGCCCGCCTGGCCAGTTGCTAGGAGACCTCGGAGCAAACCATGGCCTGGTGGGCTTCCTCTGCTCCATACTCTTTTTTTTTTTGCCTTCCTAAAAGGCTCATTTTTGAGACTGGGATGATCCCTGACCTCTGCCCGAGGGCAGAGTGGCCTTCTAGAACTCTCTGATGAGAAAAGCCTGCTCTGTCTCTGTATTCAGTATGGTAGCCACGGGGTGGGTGGTAGGCACTGGAAATGCGGTCTTGGCAACTGAGAAATGAACATGTTCATTTCTGTTCATTGAAGACACTGCAGGTGACAGGCGGGTAATCAGATGGGGCAGCTGGGTGGCAGCGTCCAGAGAGGACAGGGTTGTCTAGCCCTGGAAGCCAGCACAGCCAGGTCAGGATAAAGGGGACAGCTGCGCACCAGGCCCCATCTGTCCTCGCGGAGATGCCCTGTCTGAACCTCGTGCCCTCCACTGTGCCGGCTTTTCAGCTTGTCCGGTTCTCATCCACATCCCAAGGCGCTGCTTGCCTGTCATTACAGTTTTTTTCAAAAATTTGCTTGTTTATTTCTTGGATAGGGAAAGCAAGAGGGAGAAAGCCAAACTTCCATCGACTGGTTCGCTTCTCAGATTGCTACAACAGATGGAGCTGGGCCAAGTTGAAGCCAGGAGCCAGACTCCCATGTGAGCAGCAGGGGCTCAGTCACTTCAAGTTGGCACCTGCTGCCCTCCCAGGGGCGTTGCCAGAGCATGGGGTTGCCAAGTAGAGCATCCGGGATTTGAACCATTGCTCCAACATGGGGTGCTGGCCTTGCAGGCAGTGACGTAACCCTCTGGGTCACAATGCCAACCCCAAGCTTGCTTTGTTACGTATTTTTGATGGCACGAGTACTTTTTTTTTCTCTTTACTAGTTCTTCTTCATGATTGCAAGGGGTTGTTTAATATCACACTTAGTTAATTTTACCATCTTGCAATAAACATTCATTTTCACCTGTTTTCCCTGCTCCTCCTCTTTTTTTTTTAAAGATTATTCATTTATTTGGAAAGTACAGTGATAGGGCAGGGGAGAGATGTTTTCTGTCCTCTGGGTTATTCTCCCAAATGCCTGCAGCTGTGGGGCTACGCAAGGCTGAGACCAGGAGCCAGGCGCCTCTGTAGGGTCTCCTACATGGGTGGCAGGGACTCCGGCACCTGAGTCATCCTCTGTTGACCTCCACAGGCACTCAGAAGCAAAGCAGCCAGGCTCTGACCCAGGCACTCTGACATGGCATGGTGTCCCAATAAATGGCTTAACCCACTGTGCCACAACACCCATCCTTTCTTCCCCATTGTTGTAAACAAATGGGAATATGATCCTAGCACTTTTCTTTGTGTCTTTTTAGAATTGTCTTCAGTTTTAAACTCTCAAGAATGAGTTGTAATCGGCTTAAAAGTTCTTTCCAAGGCGCTTAGAACCTTTTGGTAGTTGTTACCTTTCATAGGCTGAATGGGTTTAAGCTTTTCTTTTCTTCTTTTTTTAAAAATTTATTTATTTTTATTTGAAAGATTTATGGAGAGAAGGAGAGACAGAGGGAGAAAGATTTTCAATCTGTCAGTTCACTCCCTAAATGGCTGCAATGACCAGAGCTTAGCCTATCTGAAGCCAGGAGCCAGGAGCTTCTTCCAGGTCTCTATGTGGGTGCAGGGTCCCAAGGCTTTGGGCCATCCTCTCCTGCTTTCCCAGGCCACAAGCAGGGAGCTGGGTACCCATATGGGATCCTGGTGCTCGGAGGTGGAAGATTAGCCAGTTGAGCCATTGTGCTGGGTTCTGGGTTTAAGTTCTTGGCAGTGGGGAGGTCCTTGTTGCTATTGCTGCCCATGCAGTGGGTGTGACACGGCCTTCTACCTTTTGTGCTTTGCAAGGGGGATTCTTGCAGGAGAGGAAACCTAGTTTACGTTTGCCTGGGGCCCCTGCCTTGCCCTACTTTCTAGCCGGGACCTAGTGCTGGCTGCTTAGCCCATGCTGGGGGCCTCAGGTCCTGCTGGGCATGGGTGTGAGGGTGGCCCTTGTGGCCCACGTGTTGCCTGGAAAGGCCTCTCCGTGACTGTCTCTCCCCGGGGAGAAGGGTGTTTCCTTTCTGGGACAGAGGAGTCCACGAGGGAGTTCGTGGGCTCGTGTCCTTGCAAAGTCCGTAAGAATCACTTCTACCTTCAGGAGTGGCTGGCCCCAGCTGCTCCCCAGGCTCGTCAGCGCTCTGCCTGCCTCCGGTTGGGGGTCCGGTTTTCCTGTGTGTGCCCTGGAGGACTGGTGGGATGGACTGGCCAATCCCCAGGCTTCCATTCCCCCAGCGTAGCAGTTGTGGAGAATAAAAGTGCTGTTTCCCTGAAAACTTCAACCCCAAACCTCTGAGCCCACAGCTTGATGGAATTCTGCACTCCAGTCGCTGGGGCTGGGGTGTGCCCGACCACTGGGGTTGAGGGGGTGGGGTCGGCCCATCATGAGGTTCTTGGACTGACAGCTAGGGACAGGCAGTCGCCCTCCCCCCCAACACACACACGAAGCAAGAGTTTTGCACCACGTGCCCCTGCTGCCCTCTGCCTGCAACCCCCTAGCATGCTTCCAGATCTGCCGGGGTGGGAGGTGTACCCTGGAACAGCCCCTCTGGACTCTATACTCTTTTTTTTTTTTTGCAAAGGATTTATTAATTTTTATTGGATAGGCAGATTTGCAGGGGGAAGGAGAGAAAGATCTTCCATTCATTGGTTCTCTCTTCAAGTGGCTGCAATGGCTGGAGCTGGGCCAATCCAAAGCCAGGAGCCGGGACCTTCTTCCAGGTCTGCCACGCAGGTGCAGGGTCCCAAGACACCAGGCCATCCTGTATTGCTTTCCAAGATAAGTAGGGAGCTGGATGGGAAGTGGAGCAGCCAGGACGCGAATAAGTGCCCGTATGAAATCCTGGCACTTGAAGGGGGAGGATTGGCCAGTTGAGCCATTGCAGTGGGCCATGGACCCTTCACTCTTGCTGGCACAAGTTAGACTTTGGCATCTGCAGTAACTTCTGGGGGCTTCGTTTGCTCCTCTGCAAAGTGGGACTTGGGAGTGGTTGACATCATCCTTGGGTTCTGTGTTGTGTAACAGCAGTGCTTTCCAGGAGGAGGCGGCAGCGCTGGTGGGGCACAGGGGAGAGCTGGCAGCCAGGAGCCAGGGACAGGACCTTGGGGCAGTCCGCCTCTGCCACCTGGCTGAGAGGCTGGCCCTCAGGAAGCTCCCAGTCCCCTCTCCGCTGGCCGGGCTCCTGCGGTGGGGCAGGGCTCCCAGCTGGGAAGGTTGCCCCTCCTATCTCCTCCAGGCTGGGCCCACCACTGCACAAGGGGGAGAATTGTTCTCACAGAGGTGTCTGGACCAACCGACACAAGCAGCCACTGTGTGCTTGCTCTCAAGGGTGTGGGCCGAGGCGTGAGTCACTGCTGGCCGGCAGGGCATTGGAGGGCTGGGGCAGAGCTCCTCCTGTCCCCTTGGCTGGACCCCTGGCCCTGCGTTCACCACCAGTGGGAGACGCGGACGTCAGAGGCTGTAGACAGCGCTTGCTCTGTGTGCCACCCCTTGCCTGCCGACTCCCACGTGCACCCCATTTTGAAAAATTTCCAGGAGAAAATATTCAACACTGTGAGCTTGAAAACTACTTGGGCCAGAAGTGGCATCCCATCCTTGCTCTCTAGTTTGTCTGCTAGGAGAGGCCTGTGATAACTTTGATAACTTCTCTGAACGTCAGGTTCCTTGTATAAAACATGGGACTCTTAAAAAAAAAGATCTTTGTTTGTTTGTTTGAAAGGTAGAGGTACCAAGAGAGAGAAAGAGAGTTAGAGAAAGGTATTTTTCCACTTCCTGGTCTACTCTCCAATGACTGCAACGGTCAGATCTAGGTCTGTCAAAAGCCAGGAGATTCTTCTGGGTGTTTCATGTGGATGCAATGGCCCAAGCACTTGTACCATTGTTTGCTGTTTTCCCAGGTGCATTAGTAGGGATTAGAAGTGAAACACCTGGGCCCGGCGGCGTGACCTAGCGGCTAAAGTCCTCACCTTGAACGCGCCGGGATCCCATATGGGCGCTGGTTATCATCCCGGCAGCTCCACTTCCCATCCAGCTCCCTGCTTGTGGCCTGGAAAAGCTGTCAAGGATGGCCCAATGCTTTGGGACCCTGCACCTGCGTGTGGGAGACCCGGAAGAGGTTCCTGGCTCCTGACTTCGGATTGGCACAGAATCGGCCGCTGTGCTCACTTGGGGAGTGAATCATCGGACGGATGATCTTCCTCTCTGTCTTTCCTCCTCTCTGTATATCTGACTTTGTAATAAAAATAAATAAATCTTAAAAAAAAAAAAGAAGTAGAGCACCTGAGACTCGAACCAACACCCCATTTGGAATGCTGATACCACAGGCAGAGGCCTGGCTTGCTACACCTCGGCATTGGTCATGACATGACTCAATTGTCTGATACTGCGCTTCCAAGCATCAGCATCTAATATGGGTGCTGGGTAGTGTCTTAGCTGCTCCACTGCCCATCCAACTCCCTGCTTATCATCTTGGAAAGCCCATGCCTTGAGACCTTGAACCTCTATGGGAGACCCGGAAGAAGACTCCTGGCTGTAGCCGTTGCGGCCATTTGAGGAGTGAACTGGTGGATGGAAGATCTTTCTCTCTGCCTTTCCTTCTCTTTGTAAATCTGCCTTTCAAGTAGAAATAAGTAAATCTTAAAAAACAAACAGAAAAACACATGGTACTCCTCTTTTCTTTCCCTCCAGGTGCAGAAAGAAGGTAAGGAAGGTGTGGAAATAGTGGTCTCACCTACTTTCCCATAGTCCTTGATGCTTCTCATCCCAATCAACTGTGTAACCGTCATCAAAAATAAAATCTACTTATTTATTTTTATTGGAAAAGCAAACACAAATTACAGCCTTGAGTGTTCTGTGTTGGCTCTCAATTTGGCTCTTGGCCTGGGGACTCAGTTTTGTTTTCCGGTTCCCTAATCTGGTGAGTGATGGCTCTGGGTTGGAGACTCTGAGAGTTTCAGTTGCCTTAGCGATAGTTCCACAGTTGCATCTCATTGGCAGACTTGATCCCCTGCCTATTTCTGAGCCAATCACTGTGGCCAGAAGGAATGCAGTGTCCTGATTGGCCAGGGTGAGCCATGCACTTTCATCTGGAGATGGAGAGGAAGTGGGGTTCGCTGCAGCTGGGGGACTGGGAGCCAGGGACTTGGCGCTGCTGAAGGAAGATCAGCGAGTGGGGAATGGTGTTAGGAGAGGGCAAGGATTCCTGCCTACTCAGTCTTCTAGACAGACTTTGTTGTTCACCAGAACATTCTTTACTGGGCTTCATCAAATACCACTTGAATGAATGAATGAATGAGTGGGAGGTAACACTGTTTGCTGGCTGTGCAGTGTGGTTGACTGGACACTAGGGCAGGAGTGGGGAGACCAGCATCTCTCACCATGCTGGGTGGAACCTGGAACCTCTCTGAGCCTCAGCTTGCTCTGTCTGGGAAATGGGCACAAGGGCTGACACCTAGCCTTAGTGACATGCAAGCAGATTCAGTGCCGGCAGTCCCAGCTTTCTGCAGCCACCAAGCTCTGCCCTAGGTGAGTGGTGTTGCTGCCGCTGTGTCTGCCACTGACCCTTAGTGAGCAGGGAATTCCGAGGACTCACCAGGGAGCACCTGGGGAGCAGTGATGTAGCGCTGAGGCCGCGTGAGTCAGGCAGCTTTGCCTCTGGGTCCAGCCTTCCTCCTGGGCTCACCTGCTGTGTGGATGGAGGCGGGTCATACGCCTCTCTGAACCTCAGCTTCCTCTTCTGTAACCTGGCAATGATAATATTTATCTTCTAGTGCAGTGAGAAATTGCACCTAAGGCCTGTTGGGCCACAAAGCTAGTGTCTGCTTTTCATTTGCAAGGCTGAGAGAGACACATAGCAAGGTATCTTTAATCTGCTGGTTACCCTGGCTGGGCTAGGCTAAAGCTAGGAGCCAGGAGCGATTCAGGACTCCTGTGTGATTGGTGGGGCTCCCGAGCACTTGGGCCATCCTCGCTGCTTCTCAGGTGCACGAGCAGGAAGCTGGATCAGAAGTGGATTAGTTCAGCCCGGCATGCTAGCCTAGTAGCTAAAGTCCTCGCCTTGAACGCACCAGGATCCCATATGGGTGCTGGTTCTGATCCTGGAAGCCCTGCTTCCCATCCAGCTCCCTGCTTGTGGCCTGGGAAAGCAGTCAAGGACGGTCCAAAACCTTGGGACCTTGCACCCGTGTGGGAGACTCAAAGAAGTTCTTGGCTCCTTGCTTTGAATCGGCACAGCCCCGGCCGTTGCGGTCACTTGGGGAGTGAATTATCGAACGGAAGATCTTCCTCTCTATCTCTCCTCCTCTCTCTATGTATCTACCTTTCCAATAAAAATAAATAAATCTGCCTGTCATGGGAAACCTGGATGGTGTACCAGGGTCCTGCCTTCGGCCTGGCCCAGCCCTGCCTCTCATCGGTGTTTGAGGAGTATCCCAGTACAGGAAGATCCCTGCCCCCAGCCCATCTCTCTTTCTTTTCTTTTTAAAGATCCATTCATTTTTATTGCAAATTCAGATATATATATTAGAGAAGGAGAGACAGAGAGGAAGATCTTCCGTCTGATGACCCACTCCCAAAGTGGCCGCAACGGCCGGAGCTGAGCCGATTCAAAGCAAGGAGCCAGGAGCTTCTTCGAGTCTCCCATGCAAGACAAAACTCCTCTGCTCCCTGCTCCAGCTCCTGAGAACCCAGGTTGTTCCACTTTCAGCCCGAGTTTGATTCTTCTAGGTATTGCGTAGAAGTAGGGCCCCACACTGTGTGTCCTCTGGTGATTGGTTTCTTTGAGTCTGCAGGATCCTCCTACGCGTATGTTGGAACTTCCTTCCTTCTCTGTGGCATGTTGTGTGCTGTGGACAGACCCCTCCCTCTGCGAGGGACGCCGGTGTCTGGGCCTTGGGCCGAGACCCACGTTGCTGCTGCTGCTGCTGTGAACTCGAGGCCAGTCACCTGCATCCTGCCCCGCTTCTTCGGGATGTCTGTGTGGGACCGCCGCAGCTTGTCGTAGATCTGTGTTTGCCTTCAGAGAAACTGACACACTGATTTTTGTGCAGATGTAGTAATTCATTTAAAAGGAAGAGTGCCCGAGACGGAGATCTTTCCATTGTTTCGTTCCCCAGATGGCCACAACAGGCAGGGTTAGGGCAGAACAAAGCCACAAATTGGAAACTTCACCCAGGTCTCCTAAACAGGTGTCAGAAACCCAGACAGTACCTGGGCTGTAATTGTTGTTTCTCAGGTGCATCATTGGGGGGGCTGGATTGGAAGTGTGGAAGAGCTGGTATCAAACCAGGTGCTTTAATAGCGAATGTCGATATTCTAGGCAGCAGCTTAACCCGCCACACCACAATGCTCATCTCTGGTAAACTGTTTTCCACGGTGTCTGCATCATTTTAATTCTTACCAGCAGTACATGTTCTGATATTTCTGTTCCTAATTTTTCTACATTCCTGCCAGCAATTATTATTTCCTGTTTTTTATCATAGTAATAGGTTAGGGGTTTTTTTTACTCTCTTTTCTTAATAAGATTTATTTATTTTTATTGGAAAGTCAGATATACAGAGAGAAGGAGAGACAGAGAAAGATCTTTTGTCCACTGGTTTATTCCCCAAGTGATTTCAATGGCCGGAGCTGAGCCAATCCGAAGCCAGGAGCCAGGAGCTTCCTCTGGGTCTCCCATACGGGTGCAGGGTCCCAAGGCTTTGGGCCGTCCTCGACTGCTTTTCTAGGCCACAAGCAGGGAGCTGGATGGGAAGTGGAGCTGCCAAGACATGAACTAGCGCCCATATGGGATCCCGGTGCATGCAAGGCAGGGGCTTCTAGCCACTAGGCTTCCCTGCCGGGTTCCTTACTCTCTTTTTCATCAAATACAAAATAGCTCTTTGGGGCCAACATGTGACAAAGTAGGTTAGACTACTGTTTTCTTTTCTTCTTCTTTTTTTTTTCCTCGCTGTTTTATTTGAAAACCCCAGGGTGTGTCCCTTCCCCCACACACCCATCCCCCTCTCCCATGCCAGGACATGAGAAAATATGGAACACTTCACGAATTTGCATATCATCCTTGTGCAGGGGCCATGCTAATCTTCTCTGTATCGTTCCGATTTTTACTGTATGTGTTGCCGAAGCGAGCACCAGACTACTGTTTTCAACACTAGAATCCCATCTGAACCTCAGTTTGAGTCCTAGCTGCTCCACTTCAATCCAGCTCCCTGCTAGTGCGCTTGGAAAGCAGCAGAAAATGATCCAAGTATTTGAAGCCCTGCATTCAAGCGTGGGAGCAGAAACTCCTGGTTTTGGCCTGGCCTGCTTTGTGGCCATTTGGGGAGTTAGCCAACAGGTGGAAGATCTCTCTGTCTTTCCAATAAATAAACAAATCTTTAAAAAAGAAAAAAAAGTTGTTTTTCCTAATGATGGGCTTCTTGAAGCAACTCCATTGACGTTGGTGTATGCTTAGTTAACTAAAATCCTTTTTCTTTCTGCTTGTGATGCATGTGAAATGGTGCAAATCAATGCATGACGCAATGGAGTTAAAAATGTTTCACAACAACATAGAGACAGTGCAAGTGCCCTTTGGCTGCCTGCTCATTTCAGGCAGCATCCTTCTAGAGCTTTCTGTGCATTGACAGACACGTGTTAAAACCAACGTGATGTTTTCCACTTTTTCTATAAAATACATCAGGCCACTTGTATTTCTCGGTGACTTTCTAAGTGAACAGATGGGCTGTTTTTCCATGTGCTATCTGTACAGCTGACTGCCATTCCTGTACCTGGGTTTGATCCGCGGACGTACGGCACTTTCCAAGTGATTCTGGAACCCTCAACAGTTGCTTGTGCGTGCCCCTCTGTGCTGGCGCCACATGCAGTGCCAGCCCTCATCAAGAACAATATGTGTCCCGGTCCAGCGCCTCTGTCCCTCCTCCTCGTATCCGGTCTCTGTTTTCCCACTCCCGCTGGGCCTGTGGGCTGCCGGCCAGAGGGGGACGTTTCCTGCCCAGCAGGCCTTGTTGACCTTCCATGTCTCCACTCTGCAGGCCAAGAATAAGGAGACCGGGGCCTTGGCTGCGGCCAAAGTCATCGAGACCAAGAGTGAGGAGGAGCTGGAGGACTACATTGTGGAGATTGAGATTCTGGCCACCTGCGACCACCCCTACATCGTGAAGCTCCTGGGAGCCTATTACTACGACGGGAAGCTATGGGTAAGGTGCCTCGCCCCTTCTCGCCCCATGACTTGGTGAGCTGGGTCTCGCCTGGTCCTGAGGTTTTCAGCTCTTGCCTGTGCGTCTGGTTCAAGGGCAAGGGGAAGGTGAGGCGGGGAGCTCTGGGTCTCCTGCCAGCTTCCCCTCCTTTTCTAGGGCGCCTACCTCTCCAGGATGGGTCCTGTGGTTTGGGACAGGAGGTAATTCTGCAGCTCTGCTGCCTGGCTATGCATCCCAGCACAAACTGGGTAACCCTCGCCAAGGCTGAGCTGCTTTGTGTCTTGGTTTTTCCGTCTGTAGGCTGGGTGCAATAGTACAAATTGAACATTCCTAATCCGAGGTGCTCGGGGATCTGAGCCTTCTTGAGCTCGGTCACTCCAAAAAATTTTTGGATGTACAGATTCTGGGATTGGGGATGGCAAAGCAGTGAAGACAACAGTACCCATGTTCCCAGGCCTTTGGGTAAACCGGAAGGCCTGGGGTCAGGTGCAGAGTGGGGACAGGGATTAGAGTGAATAAAAGTGTGGTAGCTGCTTTGTAGGGTGCCTGGGCTGGCCAAGAGCATGCATGAGTGCCGGCTGCGTGTGTGCCGGCTGCGGCGTTACTTGTGTTGCTAGTGCCGCAGCCATGCCTGGCAGGCTGCCACGCGCAGATTCCTTCCAGTGGCTGCTCCCCAGCACCCTCTCCTGTCAACACCCTCATCCCTGGATGTGCGCAGTGCAAATGGCAGCTCCAGGCCTCATGTGTCAGATCCAGCACCACCCCCAGCTGTAGGCCGGGTGTTCTGGGGTGTCCCTGCTTTTGTGTGGGACAGGCTGTCTTCTCACTGACATCCTCTCGAAATGAGTGCCTCTTGCATACGGAAGCTGAAATTCCTGAGGCGACTTCTCCCCGAAGTTGTTTTCAGTCAATGTTGTGAATGGAAGAACCGCATACTTAGACTCAGGCATGTGGCACCGCAGGTCAAGCTGCTGCTTGGGATGCCCACGTTGTACATCGGAACCCTGGTTCAAGTCCAGGCTATTCCACTTCTGGTTCAGCTTCCTACTGACGTGTCCTGGAGGGCAGTAGGTGGTGGCTCAGTTGTACGGGCCCCTGGCACTTGGGAGATCTGGATGGAGCTCCTGGCTTCTGGCTCCTGGCTCCTGGCTTTGGCTTGGGCCAGCACTGGCTGTTGGGGCATACGGAGAGTGAACTGGTGGATGGGAGATTTCTGTTTCTTTTCTTTCTCTCTCTATCATTCTTGCCTTTTCTTCAAGTAGATGGAAATATGTTTTTCAAAATATGTATTTATAACTCAGAACTGTACACACAGCATGGTAACCCCGTGCGACCCTGGGACAGTTGTGAGGCTGGCAGAACCCAGGCAGCTGTTTACAGAAGGAGCAGGTGGTCAGCCGAGGCCTGAGGGCTTGGGCTGTTGGTGCAGCTGAAAAACCCCAGGGTCTGTTTTTCTTTTCTTTTCTTTTTTTTTTTTTTTTAAGATTTATTCATTTTATTACAGCCAGATATACACAGAGGAGGAGAGACAGAGAGGAAGATCTTCCGTCCGATGATTCACTCCCCAAGTGAGCCGCAACAGGCCAGTGCGCACCGATCCCAAGCCGGGAACCTGGAACCTCTTCCGGGTCTCCCACGCGGGTGCAGGGTCCCAAAGCATTGGGCCGTCCTCAACTGCTTTCCCAGGCCACAAGCAGGGAGCTGGATGGGAAGTGGAGCTGCCGAGATTAGAACCGGCACCCATATGGGATCCTGGGGCGTTCAAGGGAGGACTTTAGGCGCTAGGCCACGCCGTCGGGCCCTCTTTTTTTTTTTTTTTTTAAGATTTTTTTTTTTTTGAATTGTAGAGAAAGAAAGGGAGAGACAGAGATCTTTCATCCTCTGGTTCACTTCTCAATTGGCCACGATGGCCAGAGCTGAGCCGATTCAAAGCCAGGAGCCAGGAGCCTCCTCTGGATTTCCCACATGGGTCCAGGGTCCCAAGGACTTGGGCTATCCCTTACTGCTTTCCTGTGCCACTAGCAGGGAGCTGGATGTGAAGTGGAGCAGCTGGGCCTAGAACTGGTGCCCATGAGGGATGCTGGTGCTTTATGCAGAGGCTTAGCCCCAGCCTTTGCCATGGCACTGTCCCCACCTTTGACCCCAGTGTTGCTCCTGTCCAGCCAACCTCTCATCTGCCCTCCGTCTCTCATCCATCATCCAGTAATTCAATGTTGAATTATTGCTGACTATGGGCTGATTTAAAAACAATCTACTGAATATTCGGTCCTGCTGCTGCTGCTGGTGGCTGGACACCAAGTTCATTACTTCCCCAGGTCCAAAGATAACAGCTGGCGTTTGTGCAAGGCTGAGGCCTCTGCCTCTGGCCGTGAGCTTCATATGCCTTCTGCGACTTGATCTCTCTGTTCAATGTGTGTTTGTCCCCCCCATCCTGTGACCACCAGCTAAAAAGTAGCAGGGATAGAAAGACAGAAAGGAGGAAAAAAGACAGAGGGAGAGAATGACTCCCAACCGGATGGGAAAGAGCGAAGGCCTTGTGGTAGTTGGAACAGGTAACACTGACATTTTCTGACCCAGAGTTGTCACTTAGGGCTGGTATTTCTTATCCAGGGCTGCTGCGGCGGCTCCAGCTCTTAGGCTGCCCCTGCAGCTCACGATGATAACTGCGTAGATCCTTGAAGGTTCTGTCTTCTCATGACTGATGTTTTGTGTTTGCGATGTGGTTAGATCATAGAAGGTGGCTGTGGACCTGGGTGGGTGAGGAGGGGGACAGGATATCCCACAGAAGAGCAGCATGAACCATGCAAAGTGTGGACGCCTGAGAAGTGTGGCATGCTTGGGTGATGGGAGTCTAGAGTTGGGTTAGCCCCTGGTCAGAGACAAGGCTAGAGTGACATTAGGAGTGGCCTTGAATGCTGTGGTGAAGACACTGCATCTGGTGGGACATTTTAGTTTGTCTGTTTTTAAGACTGATTTTCAGGCACATTTACAGAGAGGAGACATAGTAAGATCTTCCACCCACTGACTCATTTCCCAAATGGCCATAACAGCCGGAACTGAGCTGATCTGAAGCCAGGAGCTTCTTTTGAGTCTCCCAATCGGGTGCAGGGTCCCAAGGCTTGGGGTCATCCTCTGCTACTTTCCCAGGCCACAAGCAGGGAGCTGGATGGGAAGTGGAGTAGCCAGGACACAGAATATGAACTGGCACCCATATGGGATGGCAGCACTGCAAGTGAAGGCTGAAGCTCTTCTACCATGGCGCCGGCTCCTTTCACTTGACCATTTAGAGCAGTGGCTCTCAAGGCACAACAGCATCAGCCTCTCCTGGGACCTATTGAGCCACGAGGTGGGACCCAGCAATCTGCATTCTAGTGCCTTTCAGATGACTCCTTTGATTGTCTCATTTAGAAAACCATTGTGTTGGCTCATGGGGGAGCCAGTGGCAGCTTCCCATGGTGGAGAGACCATGCTCAGTTCTGGGAAGGAGTAAGCCGTGAAGGGCCCAGGAAGGCCTGGAGGCTGATCAGAAGCTCCAGATGTGATGTGGACTAGAAAGGCTTCAGTAGAAGGGACATAGGACCTGGGTCTTGTAGGCTGTGTAGGAGTCCGCCAGAGGGGATAAGGAAGTGCAGTGTCATTGGGGAGACCCATAACAGCAGAAGCCAGGAAGGGAGAGGTCATGGGGCATTTGCTACGAGGAGAAAGGGTGCAGTAGTCCTTTGCTGTCACCTTCCGTGAGATGACTCAGGGCCAACTCGTGGCCAAGCCCCGGGCCCGCACTGATCCCAGAAGCCAGTTTGTTCATGTGCGTGCCCTTGACCAAACCAGTCCTGACCCCCAGGCTGTGTTCTGAGGGCCTTGGCATTCAGAAACTGGCTGCTGCCCTTGTGCCCGGGGCCCACCTGCAGTTGTGGCGGCCAGGGCTTTGTCCCCCTGCAGGGCAGGAGTCCTTCGCCAAGCCATGCACTTGGGAGCTGACACCGTTTGTTCATTTGTTCATTCCCGTCACCCGCAGAGTCAATCATCTTAGCCAAATCCTTCTAGTGGGTTCTTATCTGCACTTCTGCTTTGAAATATCAAATGGCGCCAGACGGGTGGAAGAGAACAACCCGAAATGTTCTAAACCAGTCCTGGCCAACCACAGCTGTCTTGTCACACTTCTGTCACTGTTTATATAGAGCCTTATTTATTTATTTGAAAGTCTGCATTACAGAGAGGGAAACTTGGGCTCAAGTCCTGGCTGCTCCACTTCCGATCCAGCTCCCTGCCAGTGCGCCTGGGAAGATGAGAGAAGATGGCAAGAGTGCTGGGGTCATGGTACCTCAGCATGGGAGACCAGGATAGACGCCCTGACTCCTGACTTAGATCTGTCTCAGAGCTGGCTGATGGGGCCATTTGTTGAGTGAACCAGCAGATGGAAAATTCTCTGTCTCTCTTCCTCTCTGCCACTCTCCCTTTCAAACGAATGGTTAAATTGCTAAATAAGTAAATAATGTTTAAAAAAAAACCAGCAGAACAAACAGCTAAACTTATTTCAGTAGTACAAGGTGTTAAAATAGTGCGTGGAAACCTGATGTTTGTGACACGTACTAGTATAAGCCTTGTATGAGAGCCCATTTTCGCCCCCAGCCTTGGAGTCCAGGGTGTGCATGGCCTTCCCGGCATATCTCAGCTGAGGAGCCATTCACGGCAGACCCCTGCTCTGTACTTAGGGGGGCACATACCACCTCTTGGGATTTATGGCTGTGAAGAACAGATTCACATCTCCAAGTTAGTCCATCATTTTTTTTTTTTGTAAAGATTTATTTATTTGTTTGAAAGGCAAAGTTACAGGGAGGGAGAGATGGAAAGAGGGACCTTCCATCCACTGGTTCAGTCTCCTTACGGCCAGAGCTAAGCTGGTCAGGAGCCAGGAGCTTCTTATGGGTCTTCCTTGTTGGGGACAAGTGCCCAAGCACCTGGGCCATTCTCCTGCTTTCCCCAGGCGCACCAACAGGGAGCTGGATCAGAAGCGGAGTACCCGGGACATGAGCGGTGCCCGTGTGGGATGCTGGCACCACAGGCAGTAGCCGTATGCACGGCACCACGATCCTGCCCTGGTCTGTCATTCTGAGAAAAGGGATCCTGTCGGCTTTAAATTGATCAGAAGTGAATGAACTGATACATTATGTTCCGCACTTGGCCCCACTTTGGGGGATTCTGTGGCCATTCCCATGGTGGGGTGTGGCCGGAGGCTGCTGGCGTAGGCAGCTCAGCATGCTCTACATGCCCCCTTCAACCTTGCTTGAAGTGGGGCAATTCCAGAAACCCTTGGCTGGCCTCTTGAGTTCCCTTGGGGCTGTCACCGTGCCTGCACCCAGCCTCGGTCAGATTCTAGGACCTGCGCAGGTGTTTCCAAGGGTTGGGTCTGTTTGCCAGCCAGAGGAGGGAGAATGCCGCTACCTGCTTAACCACTGACTCCCTGAGAAGAACAGTGGCTTAGGATACTGCATGTACTACCAGGACACTCTGTGTCCACCTGCTAGGGGACTGTCCCTGACACAGCTGGGAGGTCTGTTGGCCTCACCAGACTGACAATCTGATAGCTGGAACAGACGGTGTGAAAACAAACAGTGAGAGCAGGTGGTGTGTGTGGAAGCAGAATCAATAGGGAAACGCGACAGAGGTTCTTGGGGTGGGGCCAGCAGCAGGAGCCGTAAGTGGGAGGGGCAGGCAAACCCTTTCAAGGCAACAGTCTAGCTGAGACCAGAGACAAGCCAGAAGTAGACCTCCTGGTATTTTGCAGGGTGTGGGGAAGGCAGAAAGTGCTGCGTGGAGAGTGTAGGAAGTGCAAAGGCCCTGAGGCCTGGGGAGGACCAGGCCAGGGTTGCTGCAGTTGGATACAGTGCTGTGAAGTGAGGCCATGTGGGCCGCGGCCTTGCACGGGTACCGCTGGGCTGATCGGGGATGGGATCAGGGAGGTGGGCGCTGTGACCTCCATGTAGGTGTTGGGAAATGGGAGGGTTTAGGCAGGGTGACTCACTGGGCTCTGGGCTGGCTCCTCATGCCAAGTGGGGTTGTGGAGACTTTCCAAGTTCCTGTGCCCACTTTAAAAAAAAACGTTTTAAGCACTTATTTTCATCTACTTGAAGACAAGACTGATGGATAAAGAGATTTTCCTTCTGCTGATTTACTGCTGAGGGCTGAGCCTGGCCGAAGCCAGGAACCCAGAACTCCATCCAGTTTTCCCATGTAGGTGTTGATGACTCAGGTACTTGAGCCATCACCTGTGGCTTCCCAGGATTGTGTTTGCAGGAAGCTAGATGGAAGCAGAGCACTCGCACTGGTATGGCATGTGGGTGTCCCAGGTGGTGGCTGTGCCCCATGTCTGTTCATCTCAAAACAGGGCCAGGGATGATAAAGTCTGGTACATAGCATCGCTGTAAGGATGACAGGAGACAGGCAGGTTGGGATGGGTAGCAGAGCACAGCACAAAGTGACTGCCTAGTAATTGCCATTGCTTCTCTCTCCCCTCTTCCCCTACATCTCGCTTCCCATTGCCAGTACCCTCCTGATTACTCAGGTCTCCGAGTCCTCTCTCTTCCAGGTGCTTTGCTCTGCGTAACCTGTCTGAGGATCCTGTGTGATCCCATCAACCCTAAATGGTTACAGAGAAGCAGTCAGGGTGGGTGAGGTCATAGTCCAGGGGGAGAACACAGCGGGCCTCCCTGCCCCTCAGTCAGACCTGGAGACCCACAGGGCAGTCAAGGTCGAGAGTCCCTCTGCCCCTGGGGCGCCTTTGTTCAGAAATTGTGTGCAGTGGGTTGATCAGCCTGGGGAACATGCCAACACGAAGATTCCTCTGCTTGGCATCAAAGGCCCTGCACTGCCTTGGAGTCTGCCTGGATTTCGCCCGGGCGCATTATGGTTCTCTTGCAATCACAGTGGTGTTGGGTGAGACCTGCTGGGCAGGGCTGCCCCTCCCGGAGCTCATTCATGCTCCTGCTGCCTGGAGAGTCCCTGGGTTTTAGAAATTAGACAGTGCACCAGTGTGGTAGCCTAGTGGCTAAAATCTTCCCTTGCCAGCACCAGGATCCCGTATGGGTGACGGTTCATGTCCCAGCTGCTCCACTTCCTGTCCGGCTCTTTGCTGATGGCACGGGAAAGTAGTAGAGAATGGACCAAAGCCTTGGGACCCATGTGGGGGACGTGGAAGAAGCTCCTGGCTCCTGGTTTCAGATTGGCTCAGCTTCTGCCATTGTGGCCACATGGGGAGTGAACCAGCGGACAGAAGATATTTCTCTGTCTTTTATTCTCTCTGTAAGTTTGCCCTTCCAATAAAAAGAAATGTCTTAAAAATCAATCAATCAATCTATCTATCTATTTATCTATCTCCTGGTAAATGTCTGGGGCTTGATAATCTTGGCCGTGACCAAGCCACCCTGTGCCTTATGGATGCTCAGCAGTGACTTTGGTCTTTGCCTGGTGGGATGCTGGAGCCAGCGCTAGGCTGGGTGCCCATCAAGTGGCCATGTGGTACAAGTACGGGCAGATGGCCCCTGGCTGAGGATCGTGATCACGCTCCCCCCAACTTGTGGCCCCTTACCTCTGGGGGTGGCAAGGTGACTGACCCGCCAGCCAGGCAATGAACCATGGGCCCCAGTCAAGTCACAGCGCTGCCTTTACTTTGGGTGTGCTGGGGACCGCTTCTTTCGGGTGAAAAGAATCCTCCCTTTCAAGCTTGCTTGTTTTCTTTTTTCCCTTTCATGACTTATTTATTTTTATTGGAAAGGCAGATTTATAGCAAGAAGGAGAAATTGAGAAAAAGATCTTCTATCCACTGGTTCACTCCCCAAATGGCTGCCAGAGCTGAGCTGATCTGAAGCCAGGAGCTTCTTTGAGATCTCCCACATAAGTGCAGGTCCCAAGGTTTTCCCCAGGCCAGAAGCAGGGAGCTGGATGGGAAGTGGGGGTGCCGGGACATGAACCGGCGCTCATATGGGATCCCATCCATCGTATGCATTTATTTATTTGAAAGACAGAGAAAGAGACAGAGGTCTGTTCTGCTGGCTCATTCTGGAAATACCCATAGCGGCTGTGGTTGGCCAGGGCCGGAGCTGAAGCCAGAAACACACCACTGGCCTCTCTCCATCACCCTGAGCCTTGCAGGGTCTGTCCCAGAAAGCCAGCGAGTGAACCCCAATTCTGTGATCCCAGAAGTAGGCATCCTGTCCAATGTCTCCGCCCCCAGGCTGTTTGCCTGCCCCTAACAATGTCCTTTTCCAAATGAGTGAATTACGGCCTTCTCCAAAATAGTTTTAGAAGTCCCGGGAAATGAAGAGTTCTTTTCTACTCAGTCGTTTTAAAAGTACACAAGAGCTGTGGTGGTTCCAGTGTTGGAGCAAGAGTTTGTCTGCTTAGGGAGTTTTTGCTTTATAATGTGTTGTTCATATTCTCAAGCATTACTCACGCTCATAAAGGAACAATAAAAGGAGTTATTGTAAAAGATCCCAAGTTGGTCATCTCAGGCCGGGGCGGGCTCGGGGGCACCCTGTGTTGGCTGGGCGTGGTGTCATTAAGATTCCATGGCTTGGGATTAGTTGGAGCTGGCATGTCTGAAGGGATCGGGCAGCCACCTCCCCCGCTTGCCCAGACCTTGCTGCCAGCGTGTCCCCAATGCTGACACACACGGTTGCTGTGTTCTCCCCAGGCACAGGTTTTTCTTCGTCTTTTTAAAAAACTAATTAATTTATTTGAAGGGCAGAGAGAAAGGGACACACACACACATCTGCACACAGGGAGTAAGAAAAACCTTCCATGTGTTGGTTCACTGCTCAAGTGGCCACAACAGCTTATTTGAAGCCAGGAGTCAGGAGCCTCATCCAGATCTCCCACATAGGTGCAGGTTCCCAAGGCTTTGAATTGTCCTCAACGGCTGTCCTAGTCTATTAGAAGGGAGCTAAGCAGGACTTCTGGCCAGGGAATCCACTAAGAGGCTTCCAGGACATCTAAATATCCTGAACATGTGTGTCAAGATGTGTGTGTGTGTGTGTGTGTGTGTGTGTGTGCACATTGTACTCACAGGAAGCAGTGGTTGGAGAGAAGAGAGCTGGGGATCCCGAAGTAGTGCCATAACTCCACTTGGAAGACATAAAGGTCTGCCCCTGAAGACTACAGGTTCAAATCCCTCTCCTACCACCCGTGGGACCTGGGTCAGTTGCTTCTCTCCTTGGGCCTCAGTTTTCTCAGCTGTGAAGTGGGGGTGCTCACAGAAGCACCTGGAGAACGTGGGCAAGTTCCAGAAGAGGACTGGGTGTGCTGAGAGCCTTCCGTCAGCATCAGCTTCCTCCCGTTGACGTCAGCTGCCTCCCGTCTCGGGCTTCCTTCCAAAGGTCTCAGCACAGAGTCCCGGCAGGAAATCCGTACATGGTTGTGTGTGTGGGGAAGAGAGAGGGAGCCACGGACTGCATCCTTGTTGTCCGCCAGGGGCATTGCAGTGCAGCCCTGCCCAGGAGCACCCCTGCAAACTTTCCACTGGGGAACCTGGCTGCGCCATGGTCACCCCAAAGCAGTGATCTGGGGCTTGGCACTGTGTGATGCCTGTCTTAAGGCAAAAGCATTCTGCAGAAGGGCAGGGTCACAGAGCAGAGTGTGCACACCTGGTGACCTTGGCCACCTACGGAGGTTGTGTATACACCCCCTTGCGACGTCAGCACCCTGACGGGCAAAGAGCGAGTGTCGTCTGCAGGTGGCCCACAGCACGAGGTACAGTTGAGAGGACCTGAGTGGGGCCGAGTCAGTGCGCCCTGGCCTCTGCCTCATTGGCTTGCAGCCGAGTCTGCTTTTGTTGCCCCAGCTCTTGGGCTACTGCGATTCTGAGTCCATGATCTGGAGTTGCCCGAGTGACTTTGCTGGCCCTCCTGGACGTGCTGTGGGCCCTGGGGTCCTAGGCCTCCTGTGGATTAGGTCTGCGAGGCACACGTTTGTTGGGATAACTGCATGTCCCAACATGTTATCAGGGGCACTTGCAAAACACTTTAAGATGTGCATGGGCTCCTGCCCGTTAAGCTGGGGGTGTTATGGCCACATTGGCATGTTTCCACTTGACAGATGAGACACCTAAGGCCCAGGGAAGGACAGCAGGTACGGTTGCTTCTAGACTCTTCATCCCCAGGGGGTAAATCAAGAGGCAGGGGATGGCTGTACTATGGGAGGAAGGAGGCAGCCATGTGAGGATACCGAGAGGGCAACTTTGCTCGAATCTTACCTAATTTGTCCCCATTGTACAGGTGTGAAGACTGAGGTCAGAGGGGGCAGAGAGACAAAGACTTGGTCCAGGTGTCCCCCAAGTGGGGTCCAGACCAGATCTGCGCAGCCCTAGAGCCTGCTCTGCTGTCCCCTGCAGTGCCCCTCTTTGGGCGCCATGCCCTGGGCATCCCAGCAGCCCTATCTTCTACCTGCGGGTCTCCCCTGCCCCATCTAGCATCGTGTGTGGTGGTAACACTGGGTATAGCAGGCCTTTGTTGGGCATCCATCCAGCTTCTAGCCCGGGTGCTGCAAACCCTCTTGGAACTGTTGCTGCCCTGGCCTGGAGCAGGTGGAGTTTTACTGGAAAGGCCAGGCTAGGTGTCTGTGTCACAGGCATGGGGACAAGGAGGAGGACAAGATTGTCTTCCCAGGGTTCAGCCGCCATGTTCCCAGACACTCGTGGCCTCAGGGTTGTGGGAGGGTATGGGAAGAGCCTTATGATTGGCTGGCCAGCTAATGGCCTCCACTGGAATACTGTCCACCTGCCCCTCACCATACCATTCCCCACCTTGTTCCTTCCATCAGTCACGTGCAGACCTGCTGTGTGACCCCAGATGTGGGGTGGGGATGATTGCACTGGCTTCCCAGCAGAGCACCCAGCGTTAGTGACCCCACTGTGGGCAGTAGGAGTGTCAGGACTGTCCCCAACTTGTGTGTAGCCTCATCAGTGTAACTGCAAGCCTTGCAGGCACCCAGCAGGTGGGAGTGGCCCCCACGGTCCCACACAGGAACCCACCACCAGCTGTGGATCACAGGCCCCTGTCGCCTTAGCATGCTTGTGGGCCTTTGGAATTGAGCATGTCTCACGTGAGCAGTCCTGACGTGGCCTGTGGCCTGCAGGCCTCGCGGTTCCGGCCCCACTGGCCACATTCCCCTGCTGACACCTGACGCTGTTGTCTGCCTCCCGCCTCCTTCCCCAGGAAAGCTTTCTGGCTTAGCAGCTACTGCCTGGTGCTTGATATGGAACTGTGAATTCCACTCCTGGGTGTAATGGTTGGTGATGGTTGGGTCTTTTGTTGTCCTTGTGTTTCTGGGGGATGCTGCTTCCAGCCTGGCCATGCCCCTGCTGGTCCCTTAGAGGGCCTTTGAGGATGAGCTCTTCCCAAGGGACCCCTCAGCGCCTGTTTCTGATGCTGGCTCCATCCCTACCACAACCTCCCTGAATTGGCCTGTTCTTGTATGCCTGGAGTCCCCTCTGCCTCAAGAAGGCTGGGTAGCCATCATTCATTCATTCATTCATTCACTTGTTCATTTACCAACAGGTGTTGATGGAGCACTAAGGGCATACATAGGGCACAGATACAAAGGAACTGACATTCCCCTAAGAGGGCAGGGAGGGCAGGTGGTAGCGTCAGGGGTGACACCAGGACCCAGTGTGCCCCTGAGGTACTACCTTTGGACTTGCCCTTCAGCCTTCCCCGGGTTAGGTGCTAGTGCCAGGGCTGGTCTCTACACAGAAGCCAGCTACTTCAGCTTCCCATGATGACTCATGGCTGTGGCATGCTTGCTAAAGTCGAAGACTTTGCCCACATCCTCCCATGTGCTCTTGACCTGGGCGGCAGCTCCTGCAGTTACCCAACTTCACCGATGAGCAAACCGAGGTGTCGATGTCTTGAGGTCATGCTGGGAAGCAGGTGTATCAGGCTCCAGGGTCAGGCAGGGAGTGGAGGAGGCCTAGGGCTTGTCCTTAGAGATGTGATAAAACAGCAGAATGCACACCCTGAGTCTTGTGGGCAGCACTGCTCAGCCCTGCCCGGAGCCCCAGGAGCTGGCTAGCTCCATTACTGCCCATCTGTGTCACCAGCCTCTGCCTCGCTTCCCAGTCCCCAGAGCACTAGCTCCAGCAATACAACACCAGTCCTCATTGGAATTAAAGATGCTGCTTCCTGCCTATCCTCCCCTCCCAGACCCCACCCCAGGGCAGGACCGTGACCTAACTCAGACCCCACTGTGTCCTGGGGCACTCTCCCCTGGCAGAGGTGGCCTTCAGGAACGGTGGGGATCGCAGCTGTCTGTACCAACAGGGAACTGCCTTTTTGTCTCTCTGGGGCTGGAAATCCAGTTTGCATCTGGTCCAAATCTGGTCCAAGGTTTTCCTGGATGGAGATGGGATGGACAGCACCTTTGGGAGAACTATGGGCCCTGAGGGGCAAGATGGCCCTGTGAGGCACCCAAGGATGTGAGCCCCTTCAGTGTCACCGCCAAGATGGCAAGCCCCCTGGGAGGTTTAGTCCCTCTATCTCCCTTGCTGAGCTGGGTGATGGGGCTAAGTCATCCCTGCCCTTCACACTGACGCTGGTGCCAGGCAGGTCCCTGTTCCCCCTCACGCTCCACACACACACAGGAGCCCCGGAGCCTTGCCCTTTGCCCAGGACCCCAGGGCTCTTGCTTCCTGTCGTGGCGAGCTCTGTTTACCCAGGGCAGGGGGCGCTGGGAATTCCTGGCCCCCAGCTTTCTGTGAATGTAGTGTGTGGGGTGGGGAGAGGAGGAACAAGGCCCAGTGTTCCTGGAGGCCTTGTGGGTGTGGGCTCCCGGCTCAAATGGCCACATTGTTTGGCCCTGAGCTCAGAGGTGGGGACACTCCACCTACGGGGACCTGCAGCTGATAAGCAGGGTACAGTTTCTCTGTTGACTGTTGCCCTTTTTGGCAGCTTCATCGGGTCAGTCAGTGGACTTCCGCCTACAGGGTCAGTTGAGGAACCAGAACTTTCTGTCTGCCTTCTGCACTGATGGGGTGTTTTGGGGAAGCTGGAGAGGTCCCCAGCTTGTGCTCTCGGGGCAGGGTGACCTGGGGGCGTCCTGTGCTCACACAGAGAGGAGACAAGGCCAAAGAGAGGAAATGGCTTGCCTGTGGAACATGGGCAGCTGGCTCAGGCAGCTTAGGTGTTGGGTGGCCCCGTTCGATCTCAGCTTTCTCATCTCTAGATGGGACACAGTGTAGGTGCTCCTAGGCTTACGTAAAGCAGTGCCCAGCAAGCCTTCAGTGCTGCTGAGTGAGTCACCCCGGCTGCTCTCGGGAGGCAGTGGACGGAGGCCCCTGCTTGGCTGTTGGCCAGGTTTGGTTGCCACTCACATTAGTCACCTTGTGGGTGTGTCCTGCCATGGGTCCAGGAATCTCGGATTCATTCAGCTGCTTTCATTCATTCATTCATTCATTCATTCATTCTGCTTTCTGATCGGGGAGCAGCGATCCTCCAGAGTGTGGCAGTGGGTGATGGGA
Source organism: Ochotona princeps (assembly GCF_030435755.1). Taxonomy (NCBI): domain Eukaryota; kingdom Metazoa; phylum Chordata; class Mammalia; order Lagomorpha; family Ochotonidae; genus Ochotona; species Ochotona princeps. Next base: position 6,041,897 of record NC_080850.1, read on the forward strand.
ATGGACTTCTATGAAACGCCGTCTCCAAGCATGAAGTTGTATCATTCACTGTGGACTCCGAATTATCAGTGACACTAATGACCTTCCAGGGGCTGACCGCTTCGTTTTTCAGGAGGGAGAAATCAGGGATCCCAAGAAGGAAAGGAAGAGTGCAGAGAGCCTAAGGGGGCTGGGGGCAGGTGCCGGGGCAGGCCCAGGAATTCCCACAGCCTGGCTGGCTGTGGGCCCTGTACATGAAAGGTCCCTGGGGTGCTGCTGACGTGTCTCTATGCTGAGTGTGCCTCGGCTGTCTGGTGGAGCAGCGGCAGGGCTCAGCCCTCAGCCTGGAACTGGGGGGCTATTAAAGTGTTACCATGGGTGGTCCAAGCAGCCTGTTATCTGCTTGGGAACATCCCTGTTCCTCATTTCTGGGTCATCCAGCTCACTTGGTATGTGTGAGCTGACCAGGACGAGGCCTGAGAGGGCCTTTTTTCCCACCCACCCAGCTCTCTGGGAAACGCAGGCTCCTGGTGGAGGGAGCAGGGACAGGGTAGGGCGCCGACTGGGTCTCTTGCACTAGCAGAGGTGACAGAGGCCGGGCCTGGTCTCCTTCCACACCTCCCCAAAAGGTCCCAGCACTGCTACTTTTCCTTTTTATATATATATATTTATTCATTCTAAAAGATTTATTTTTTTTGCAAACCCAGATATACAGAGAGGAGGAGAGACAGAGAGGAAGATCTTCTGTCCGATGATTCACTCCCTAAGCGATCTCAATGGTTGGAGTTGTGCTGATCCGAAGCCAGGAGCCTCTTCCGGGTTTCCCACATGGCTGCAGACTCCCATGGTTTTGGGCCGTCCTCAACTGTTTTTCCAGGCCACAAGCAGGGAGCTGGATGGGAAGCGAGGCTGCCAGGGTTAGAACCGGCGCTCATATGGGATCTTGCAAGGCGAGGAATTAAGCCACTGGGCTACCGCGCCACACTCCTCTGCAGCTTTTCTATTTGTGTGGCCTTAGTCTCTCAGCCTCGGTTTCCATGTCTGTAAAATGGGAGAGTAAAATACCACCTAAGGCTGATAAAGACGGGTAGCCTGTCTCATGCATTCACTTCCTGGGCCCCAGGCCGTGTGCTTGCCTCCCACGGACCACCGTCCCGTGTGTCCTCATGGTGAACTTCATGGTACTAAAGATCCCTGCCATCAGTGGGTGAATGTGAGATGACCCATGCAGAGCCGGAGCACCGTGCTCCACAGCTGGGGGAACCGAGGCAGCCTCAGGCTGGCTAAACTTGTGACCATTCCCCGGGTGGCAATGTGGAGGGGACAAGGAGTAAGCCGACAGAAGAGAAGTCTCTTGTGCAAGTGGGATTTCCTGTATGTGTATGATTTATGAAAGAGAGAGATGGAGCTGTGTAGGGCTGGTACTGTAGAGAGGCCCAGACACCATCCCTAGGTGGGGAAGTTACCCCAGGAGTGGATCGGCCTCCTGAGGGGGACCTTTATGGAGACAGAACTGTTTTTTTTTTTTTTTTTCTGTCTTCCCCACTGCTGCATTCCTACTGCCAGCCTAGTGCCTGCCTACCATTCATGCCTCCATCAGTCATGTCCGGAGTGGGTGACGTGGCTACCAGGATGGCGTGGCCAGGCCCCACCCTCAAGCGGCCTTGTGACAGCTGCTCAGCCTGACCTGAGGAGGAATCCAGGTAAACACAGGTTTCCAGTTTCTCTGGCCTCCAGCCAGAGCTGAAAGGCGGGGACTGCGTCAGGCACTGGTGCTGTGTACAGACTGCGGTTGCTAAGGCAACCTCCTGTGCTGAGGACACACCCCTTCCAAGGGGTGGGGCTTCCGCCTCTCACCACCAGGTAGTCTGGGTTTACACTCATGCACCACCATTGCCTTTTTCTTTTTAAACATTTTAATTTTCTTATGGTAGATGCTTAACCGTGAGACCTATTCTGTGAGTAAACATTGAACATTGCCTGGTGCGATGGCCTAGTGGCAAAATTCTCATTTTGCATGTACCAGGATCCCATGTGGGTGCGGTTTGTGTCCCGGTTGTTTCACTTCCCATCCAGCTCCCTACTTGTGGCCTGGGAAAGCAATCAAGGACGGCCCTTGGGACCCTGCACCCGCATGGGAGACCCAGAAGAGGCTCCTGACTCCTGACTTCAGATCAGCTCAACTCCAGTAGTTGTGGCCACTTGGGGAGTGAATCATCAGACAGAAGATCTTCCTCTCTGTCTCTCCTTCTCTCTGTATATGTGGCTTTCTAATATAAATAAATATTTTTTTTTCTTTAAAAAGGAGCAAGTGGTGCCAGAAACTGAAAACAAAGTGAAGAAAGTCCTTTGCACTCAGAGCTTCCTGGCAGCTCAGGCAAAAAGAAGTAATTAAAGAGGAAGCACGAGCTTCCCAGTTGCAGAAGTGGAAGCAAGCCAGATTGTCCAACCACGAGCATGTTCCCTGTGCTGACCTGTGCTGGGGCGAGGCTGGGAGGCCTTGCGTAAGGCTGCCGGGTAAGGGGTCAGTTTCCCGGAAAGCTGCAGGAGCTGCCTGGGTCTGAGTCCCTCTGGTCCTACTTTGCAATAACCCCCAAGGGTGAAACAATTCGGAAAGGTGGGCCAGATGGAAGTCGGGAACGTGGATCCAGCAGCTTACTCTGGGTCTCCCACATGGGTAGCAGGCCCTTGGGCCATCCTCGGCCACTTTCCCAGGCACATCAGCAGGGAGCTGGATCAGAAGCGGGGCCAGCCCGTATCATACATCTTAGAGTCGTTCTGTAAGCAAGTGGCTTTGCCTAGTGACACCTCGTTGCTTCGTCCTCACCTGTTTCCTCTTGTGGGTGGGTTTGTTTTCCTATCAAGTATTGGGATTTTTGGTCCTCTTTTGTGGAACTGAGAGCTGCTTAGAAGACAGTGAAATGCACGCTTTGAGAGTTCAGCGCCTATATCCAAGTCACTTCACTTCCCTGACCCCTGGGAAATTGACTTGACTTGAAGAAAGAACGAATGACTGAGATATCTCTTCCTCCCTGTTGTGGATCAGAGGGACATGAGTATATCTCTTGGTGACTTGGTGATGGTCACCATTGTGGTGGGGGGAGAAGGCTCAGGGAAGCCTGGATGGACAGTGCCAGAGTGACCCAGGGAGCCATGGGACCTCGTCTTCCTCCCCAGCGGGCAGCGGTGTGTGAGTGGGTGGTAGGCCTGGCAGGTTTAGGGCTGTGGTGCTTCGCCTTGAATAGTGTGCCTGGCATAGCTTGGCCCACCTGCAAACCCTCTGTTTGACCTGCTTGGGTTACTTGCAGCCCAGTAGGGCTCCTCTCTCCCCACCACCCCAATATAACTGGGATCTCCAGAAACAGGCTCAGGTGGTGCCTGACATGTCCAAAACCACCCCGCTGAGCCAAGGTCCTGAGGCTTGGACCTAACTGTGAGTGGTTCCAAAGCCATAGCTCCTCTGCAGCCTCCTACCAGGAAGCCTCTAGAAGGCCAGCTACAAACTGGAGGCCTCATTAGAGGCCTAAGACAGTCTGGCATTGAGGCACAGTGAGTTAAACCACTGCTTGCAATCCTGGCGTCCCATATGAGGGCCAGTTTGAGTCCTTGCCAAGACTCTAATCCCAACCCAGCTCCCTGCTGATGCGCCTGGGAAGGCAGTGGAAGATGGTCCAAGGACTTGGACTCCTGCCACCCACAAGGGAGAGCAGGATGGAGTTCCTGGCTCCTGGCTCTGGACCTGGTCTAGCCCTGGCTGTTGTGGCCATTTTGGGGGTGAACCTGCAGATAGATGGAAGATCCGCTGCCACCTCCCCCAGTCTGCCCTGTCACCCTGCCTTTCAAATAAATAAATAAAGAGCTCTTTGAAAAAAAAAATCATTCTGAAGCTACTGTTCTCTCCCAGCCTGGGCCCAGCTGAGTGGTGGCTGAGGGTGGCTGTATGCCTTTAGAGAGAGTGGGCCTCCCTGGCTGGGCCATGGATGCTAGCTCTGCCAAGTCCCACCCTGAGCTATCCCGTTGGGCCTCCCTGGCTGGGAGTGACTCTGGGAGTGTGTCCTGTTGATGACGAGCTGTGCCTATAAGCAGGGAACCCTGAGTGGGCCTGAGGGAGGGGCCATGCATGTTCTCATCTTTTTTTTTTTTTTTAAGATTTATTTATTTATTTGAGAGGCAAAGTTACAGAGAGGGAGAGAAAAAAAATCTTCCATCCATCGGTTCACTGCCCAAATGGCCACAATGGCCAGAGCTGAGCCATTCTAAAACCAGGAGCCTCTTCCAGTTCTCCCATGCTGGTGCAGGGTCCCAAGGCTTTGGGCCATCCTCCACTGTCTTCCCAGGCCACCAACATGGAACTAGATGGGCAGTGGAGCAGCCAGGACATGAACCAGTGCCCATATGAAACCCTGGCACTTGCAGGTAGAGGATTGCTCCGGCCCCACCCCTCCCATGGCGCTTTCTCCTCTGTCCCCTCCCTGAGGGGCTGGCTTGAGTTGATCTCCCAGGGCCTGCTACCCAGTCAGAACATAGAAGGTGTGTGATAAATGAATGAATGGAGGAGTGAATGGATTAACGAGTTGGGGTGGGAAACCTGTTTTGCACGCAGGATCCTGCCACTGAACCATCTGTGTGGCTTTGGTCAATGCCGTCCCCTTTTCTGTCCCTCTGAGTTGATTCCAGATCCTGACATTGCGGATTCGCAGGGCTCCCAGCTTGGATAGGTGGAGGGGCAGGGGACAGGTGCAGGGGCAGTGGGAAGACTTGGTCAGCTTGTGCCTGAGGAAAGGTGTCCCCTGAGGCTCTGGCCAGTGAAGCGCAGGAAACAGGATAGCTGGCAGGTGGGGATCAGGGAGCAGGGCTGGCAGGCGGGGGCCCAAGGCTGTCTGCTGCCACTTGGTTGATAGTTTATCATTTACTGAAGACGGGAGCCCCAGGCGGCCCCACTGCTCTAAGTGATGGGGCCTCCTGCAAGGGTGGGGGCCGCCAACTGGCGGAGGGAGAGTGGACAAACTGGAGTGACCTGGGGAGGGGGACAGGGCCGGGGTGGGCCCTCATTGGGGGAGGACAGTGGGGTGCTGGGAGGTCTCCCGTCTCGAGGGGCATGGCGCCCTGCTTACTGTTGCTTGGCCTGTGTTCTCTGCAGATCATGATCGAGTTCTGTCCCGGGGGAGCCGTGGACGCCATCATGCTGGGTGAGTGTGCTGAGCGTTGTGGCTTGGCCAGCAACAGGAGGACCTAGCTGCCGTCTTCTGTCTACCTCCTGTGCGACTGTCCCCAGGGCTGGGGCCCTTCATTCCCCCACGCCAGGAAGCCCATGGCCTCTTCCCACATCTCCAACGATGGGGTCAGAGATGGAAAGACCAGTATTTCCTGTTCCAGAAGCCACGTGACCTTGAACTGTCTCTTGCCTCTCGAGCTTTCTCGGTGTTAGATGGATGTGGCACCCTGAGCAGGTGAACATGGGGCACCCAAGGGAGACTTGAAAAGTGGTCCCTGTTGCTTCCATCCGCAATCTGTTGTCTAAAGGAGCAGCTGACACAAATGGTTTATAAGGAACAAGATAAGACATACTCTCTAAAGATCTGATTATTTATTTGAAAGGCACAATGACATGCACACATAGAGGTTTTCCATCTACTAATTCACTCCCCAAATGGCCACAAAAGCCAGCACTGTGCCAAACTGAAGCCAGGAGCCTAGAACTCCTACATGGATGGCAGAGCCCCAAACACCGGGGCCATCCTTTGCCGCTTTCCCAGCCACATCAGCCAGAAGTTGGACGGCAACTGGAGTAGCCGCAACTTCTATCGCTCTGAGAAGTGGTGCTGGTGTCCCACGTGGCAGCTTAACCTGATGACCACGGTGCCCATCCCATGGCTCATGTCTGTGGAGCCTGGGCAGAGAGCGCTAGCCAGTCAGCAAAAGAGTATACTCAGGAGCTGGAGTGAGTTGTCAGGCAGGAAGCCCACAGCTAGCCAGAGGCTAGGAGTAGGCTGCACGGATGGGGAGGAGCAGTCCGGGCACCTTGCTCTACAGCCTGGCTTCCCAGGACAAGGCAGTGGTGCCCGCAGCCCTGGCCGCTGTGTCCTTGCTTTGACTGCTCCCCAGGGACCTGACAGGGAGCCTTGAGACCTTGCAGATTCTTGGCCACAGGCCACCACTAGAAACAGCCACAGCTGTGCAGGTTCAACCCGACAGAGGCCTCAGAGTGATGTGTTGGGTGACCAGTCTGGGAGGTGGGCTGTCACGGGTCTGTGGTAGCAGCAGCGGATAACATCCCCAGGACAGTCATTTAGGACAGAGGTACAAGGATCTCATTCTCGAATCTTCTCCATCCCTCCCACTGCCTCCCACTCTGTCCCATGTTCCGTCACTCTTGCCATCCTGATCCATCGACCTAAATAGGATCTCCTTCTCCCATCCAGAACCCCTGCCGACCTCCTGCACTGGAGCCCCTGCAAACACCTCCCTCCATTGCCCAGGCCGGGGCTGTCTGCCATCAGGTCTCAGCCCTGGCTGCCCCATGTGCTTCAGGCCCTGCTCCTGGGCTGTTTCCACCCACGCCGGACTCCCAATCCTTCCCCTCCAGCCACGCTGGGGTCCTCTGCACACAGGCTGTTTCCTTTTTCTATGCTATTTCCCTTCCTTTCATCCTTTATCCTTGGGGCAGAGAGACCTGCCATCCACTGGCTCACTCCCAGATGCTTGCAGTGGCCATGGCGTGGGCCAGGTCAAACGCAAGAGCCTGAAACTCCAGTCTCCTAAGTGAGTGGCAGGACCACTTGAACCATCATGGCTGCCTCCCAGGGGGTCTGCGGTGGCAGGAAGCTGGGGTTGGGAGCTGCAGCAAAGGATTGATCTCCTGGTCTGGGACCCAGCAGTCCCACCTGCCAAGCCATCACCCCCAGCCTTTGCACATGTCCTCCAGCACAGCTCATGTCAGCCTCTTTGCTTCTGCTGATCTTGACCTGCAATGCCCTTGCCCCATTGATTCCCTTCCCAGACATCTGTGCCCCCTTGAGATTCCCCCGGGAGAGAGCATCCTTACCCATTCTAGTCTTCTAGACACCTGTACCCCAGCACCCTCATCCCCGCCCCTGGGGATGGGGCCTTTGAGGAGGTCATGAGGGTGGGCCTCGTGATGTGGATGGCAGCTTCAGTGTTGCTACGGAACACCTGCCTAGCCCTTGCCAGGTGCTGGCTGAGCAGATGCCACCCCTTGCCCTGGGAGTCTCCTCCCTGCAGCAGAGAGCGGCTCCAGGGCCCCATACCTGCTGGCACAGCCATTCCCACCCCTCCACCGGCTTGTGCTGAATCGAGATTCTGGCTTGATGCTCAAGTTATTTTCTATCCTCCCCTGCTCTGTGGGGAGAAGACTGGCTGCTGCACGGGATGGAGTGAGGACCAAATGGGCCGAGTGAACCTGGGACCCGTGCCGAGTACCTCCTTGCAAGGGCAGAGGCTGTGTGTTTATCTCCTGTGCTTGGCGGAGGCCTGCGGTGGGCGCTGGCTGCCTTGCTGACACCTGTGTCTGCTTGCAGAGCTGGACAGACCCCTCACCGAGCCCCAGATCCAGGTCGTGTGCCGCCAAATGCTGGAAGCCCTCAACTTCCTGCATAGCAAGAGGATTATCCACCGTGACCTGAAGGCTGGCAACGTGCTCATGACCCTGGAGGGGGATATCAGGCTAGGTAAGGCGGGGCTGCCGGGGGCATGGCTGGGAACTCCCCCTCCTGCCCTGGGCCATGGATGGAGTGCTGTCCTTGTGTGTTCAGTGTGACCTCATGGGGCTCAATCCTGGGGCGCTCTGCCCCTCCCAGGGAGATGTGGTCCAGTGGGTGCAGGTACTACTGCCCCCTGCTGGGTGGAGGCAGGCCTAGCACAGCCCTGCCTGCCTTGGAGGGCCGCAGGTGCTGGGGTAGAGTATACAGAGATGGGTGATGTGGTTCCCCATCGGGCCTAGGGGCTGCGGGTTCCGAGGATGCATTTGGGGCACTCAGATGTTGTTTGGGCTGGCAGGTGGGTGGCCCAGGAAGGCAGGGAGAGCAATCATTTGCAAACACCCACACACACCATCTTCCAAGTCTAGGAAGCACCTGGGGGGGGGGTCATCTCATTTCATCAGCATCCCGGGGCACCCCAGGGGGAAGGGCTGTGCCCACTTTGCAGAGAGGACCCTGAGGCCCAGTGAGGAATGAGATGCTTTGAACCTGTCTTGAGCAAGGGGAGGAGAGGGAGTCTTCCTGATTCCACAGCAGCCAGGTAGAGGCTGAGTCAGGGAATTGCCTGGTGAGGGGGAGCCTTGTGGGCTCCTGGAAATCCAGAGGACACATGCATGCCATGAATGCGTCCGATGAAGGAGGCAGAGCAGAGGAGACCTGGACCAGGACCAGCCTGAGAGCCTGGGGAGAACGGACAAGCAGCACCGGGATGGGGTGGGGCCCAGTGGGTACAGGCTGAGACTGGCCCAGGGCGGCCTCATCCTCCCTCCTCGCCCCCCACACATGTCCTTAATCTGGAGGGTGCTATCCCATGAGCCGACTCTGGAATCCCAGTTGGAAACTACGGAGGGTCGGGTCAGAGACAGGTGGATGTGTCAGTTTCAAAATGATGTTGGGGTGGGGAGGGCCTGGCACAGTAGGCTGTTGGCTGAAGTTCTGTTACCTTGCATGTGCTGGGATCCCATATGGGTCTTGGTTTGTGTCCTGGTTGGCCCCGCTTCCCATCCAGTCTCCTGTTTGTGGTCTAGGAAAGCAGTCGAGGACAGCCCAACACCTTGGGACCCTGCACTCCCATAGGAGACCCAGAGGAGGCTCCTGGCTTTTGGCTCCTAGCTTCAGATCAGCTCAGCTCTGGCCATTGCGGCCACTTGGGGAGTAAATCAGAGGACAGAAGATCTTCCACTGTGTATATCTGACTTTTCAACAAAAATAAAATAAATCTTTAAAAAAAAAAGTGACATAGGGGCATTTGACCTACATCCTTTGAGTGCCTGGGTTCAAGGCCCGGCTCCGCTCCTGATTGGTTCTTATGAATGTGTGCACTGGGAGGCAGTGGTGTGGGCGCCAGTCGCTGGCCCTTGGGTCCTGGCAGCCAATCCTGTGGGAGTGCTCAGTTGCATTCCCACTCCCACCTTCAGCCTGGCCCAGCCCGGGTTGTTGCAGGTGCTTGGCGAATGAACTATATTTTGAAAGATTTATTTGAAAGGTAGAGTTACAAAGTAAAAGGAGAGAGAGAGAGATTGGCCATCTGCTGGTTTACTCCCCAAATGATCACAACAACCAGAGCTGGGCTGGTCCAAAGCTGGCAGCCGGGAGCTTCTTCCAGGTCTCTACTGTGGGTGCAAGGGCCCAAGCACATGGGTCATCTTCTACTGCTTGCCCAGGTGCCTTGGCAGGGAGGTGGAATGCAATTGGAGCAGCCAGGACACCAAGCAACACTCATGGAATGCCAGCCTTGCGGACAAGTGGCTTAATCCATTACGGCATGACGTCAGACTCATAAATCGTGTTTTTAAACATGAAACAGTTACAAAGCTTACAAAAAAATGATTTGTCATACTCTGTTAAGAAAACTCCAACACAAATTAAGGAGACAGAAAGAGGGTGAGCGGTTACCCTGGTACCAGGAGCCCTGCTGAGAACACCCACTGCATCTGTCTTGACTTGGAAAAATCCTCCTGCCAGCTGGGGCTGAGACCCTGCAGGCTGGCAGCTGCCACTGAGGAGGCCTGGGCCTCTGGCTGTCTCCTCCCACCCTCCAGGGACCTGCAGCCTCCCGCCTGCCCCTGCCCAGCCCGTGCAACCCAGAAGGGCATTGTGTACCAGCTCTTCTGCGAGGCCCGTGCATCGCTTCCCTGCAGTGTCTGCGCTCTTGGTAGAGTGAGAGCCACATGAGCGGAGCCCAGCGTCTGGGCAGTGGACCCAGATAAGCCAGGTTCAGATCTTGGTTCTGCCAAGTACTCGCTCTGTAGGCAGTGGTTGGAGCGTCTGCAGACTCAGTTGTCCCATCTGTGCAATGGGCACAGTGGTGGAGCCTCCTCCGAGGACAGTGGTGCCCAGTGGGAGGGTGAGGATTGCAAGGTCCTGGCCTCAGACACACACACTCAGGCTTCTGGACACTCTGCTGCTTCCTTGGGTTACACATCGACCTTGTCTGGAATTGCTGGCTCTCTTGGAGACCCATGGGATAGCTGCCCTGAAAAGCACCCTTCCCAGTTCTGGGGTGGCTGTGCAGCTGGGCTGCGTGGGCAGAGAGAGAATGTGTGAGCATTGCCCTGAGACAGTGGACATTCTTACTGAGTGAGTGCAGGCTCTGTGGTCTGAAGATGGACATTCATTATTTATGTAAGACTTTTATGTACTTGAAAGGCACAGTTGCAGAGAGAGGGAGGCAGAGGGACGGAGCTTCCGTCCATTCAATTCACTCCCCCAAATCATTGCAATGACCAGGGCTGGACCAAGCCGGAGGTGGGAGCCTGGAACTCCATCGGGGTCTCCCACCGTGGGGGCCAGGGTCGAGGCATTGGGACCGTCCCCTGCTGTTTCCCCAGGTGCCTTAGCAGGGAGCTGGAATGGAAATGGAACAGCTAGGACGTAAACCAGTGATCTGATCACGGATGTTGGTGTTGCAGGCGAGTTTGTAACCCAAAATGGCGAGCCCCTCAATTTGGGGGAAAGAAAATAGACTTCTTCCTTTGTTAAACATTGCAGTTTAATAACGAATGGCCTGGCATGGACTTTGCATTGCAAACTGTAGCTACCGTGATGTAGAGCAAACTAAAGGCTGTGTGTAGGTTACATATAAATACAAGAGTACTTCAGAAAGTACTTCAAAAAGTTTATTTTGGTGCAAAATATTGTTGAAATCAAGCTTAGAGAGGGTCATTAAAATATTCATGGAGAATGTATGTTCTGGAAAGCTATACCTGACCGCTTTCACTTAATACAGCAGCCTCTTTTAAATTTTTTAAATTTGGGCCTGGCGCAGTGGCCTAGCAGCTAAAGTCCTCGTCTTGAACGCCCCGGGATCCTATATGGGCGCCGGTTCTAATCCCGGCAGCTCCACTTCCCATCCAGCTCCCTGCTTGTGGCCTGGGAAAGCAGTCGAGGACGGCCCAATGCTTTGGGTTCCTGCACGCTTGTGGGAGACCTGGAGGAGGTTCCAGGTTCCTGGCTTCGGATCGGTGCAGCACCGGCCGTTGTGCTCACTTGGGGAGTGAATCATCGGATGGAAGATCTTCCTCTCTGTCTCTCCTCTATATATATCCGCCTTTCCAATAAAAATAATGAGTCTTTTAAAAAAAATAAAATTTTAAAATTTAACTAGGAGAGGGAAAGGGGTGGGCTGGAGAGCAAGGTCCCTTCCACCGACCACTCCACTCCCCGCCCTCCTCAGGCCACAGCAGGTGGCGCTGTGCTGGGCCAAACCTGGGAGCAGCAGGACGTCCACTCAGGTCTCCCACACAAGCTGCAGGGACTCACCTGCTGCTTCCCAGGGTCCCTGTTAACAGGAAGCTGGTCGTAGGAGCTGCAGCCGGGAATCGAACCTGCACTGTGACATGGGGGCTGGGCACTCCGGCCGGTGCTTTTCTATTTAGGTCAGATGCCCACGCCTGGTTTGTGTTTTTTTGAAGTTGAATAACATCGACCTGTTTCCTGTGTGTCCTCAAATACTCCTCCGGCTCAAGGTTCCTGTTTCCTCCGCAGGCCTGGGGAAGCCCCATGCTGTGCAGGCAGCATCCTCATTGCTACCCCCTAAAATCACGCGGTGGTACGGACACCTGCTGCCCCTTTGAGCCACTTTCCCTTTCTCCTCTTCTCAGAGGAAGCGCCCCCCTTCCCCAGGTGTGTGTGATGCCTGGCTTGGCTCATCGCTGCCGCACACGGGCCCTGCCCATGATGTGCCCCTGACAATCCCCCTAGCCAAGTGTCAAAGTCTCTTTCACCACATCCTGGGCAAAACAAAAACCCACAAAAACCAAAGGGCCTTTGCTCTGTGTACTTCAATTTTTAAGACCTAACAGCAACAGGCTCTATCGAAGACATGTAGTAGTGATTGTGTTTAAAGATATGTCTCTTTATTTGCTGGGCCACTCCCCAGAGGGCCCCAATGGCCAGGGCTGGGCCAAGCTGAAGCCAGGAGCCAGGAGCCAGGAGCTTCTTTCAGTTCTGCCCCACGTGTAGCTGGGGCCCAAGCCACCCTTGCGCTGCTTTCTCAAATGCAAGCAGAATTGTTTCTTTTTGTTTTGTTTTTAGCAGAATTGTTTCTTATAAGTTGTTGAATGTTTTCCAGCCTGGTAGATCATGTCCAACAGGAACTATGGGAAACAAATTGTGGAAGGCCCTGTAGGACCCGGGAGGCTTTGGTTTGCTCAGTGACTGCACATTCTCCTTAGCCTGCTTCCTGCTGCAGATACGGTGCCAGCGCCAGTGCCGGTGGTCTTTAGTTTCCCACCTTGGCTGTCTCGGTAGCTGGCACCACTGTAGGGGTAATGGCCCCTGTCACTGGCCAGAGTCCCCCAACACAGCCTCGGTCACCGACCACTCCTGGGAGGGGAGCTCAGTTTGCTGGCTGCCTGTGCTTGGGGGGCTGGGCTCCTACAGCACCAATGACACCCCCACCTTGGGGCAGCTGCCCTGAGCCAGGCTTGGAGATGGGACAGCTATGCCAAATGTCCCAGTATTGCGGGTGGCAAGGGTGAGGGGGGAGAGTGACTGCCCTGGCCTGTCCTCCCTCAGGGCTGGTGCAGAGCCCTGTGCTAGGAGATTCCTCCTCACCCCCAGGGGCTGGAGGACGGGGAGAGGCTGCTTCAAGGTCATCCCTGCACCTGGAAAGGGGGAGGATGCTCTCCTAGTTCCTGCCGAGGGCCCTCAGGTGCACCCACCCCCTCCTGTGGCCAGGGGTCACTTTCCAGGACACACGGTGGTATTGATCTGATGACTCTTGGTCTCCCCGCCTACGCCCAGAGAGGTGCAGGTGCGTGAGCTGGGTCCTTCACTGCATTATCTGCTCAGCCTCGGGCTGGCCTCCCAGGGGCGCCCAGTGAGCACCTGTAGGAGTGGGTGACCCTGTGGGGAGAGAGCTGAGCTAGGCTGGGCAGCGAGGCCCTCCTCCGATTCACCCCTGCGATGCTCAGCCTGGCGGGAAGTGGGGCGCTCCGGTGTGGCTGTGAGTCCCCAGGGGCTGCAGCGACTCTCCTTTCGCAGCGCTGGCCCCCCCTTCTTTGGCCGGGTGTGAGTGTAAAGAGGAACCTGGCTACTCTGGAGGCCCCACGTGTGCATTGCTCCAGGGTGATGACATCCAACCAGGTGGAAGGCCCATGCATGGCCTCACTGCCCGCAGACAGCTATTGAAGCAATTCTGTGTATTTCCCCCGACCCCGCCCAGGGCCTGGGTTTCCCTTTCTTTGGGAGGGTGTGACTCTGACCCTGGGCTCAATGTTGCGTTCCCTCTCCCCAACTTTGATCAAGTAACTGGCAGCTGTGTAAGTCCAGTATTGTAAATTAAAGGAAAACACTTTAGTTGTCATGAGTGATCATAGAATATTCCATTACATAGACCATACCTCTCCAGTTTCTGAATTTGTCATGCTCTGTGTGTGTATAATACACCTCTTTTTTTGGTGGGGGAGGAGCAGAATGTATTATATATTGTGCATAGAAAATTTTCAATAGAGGCTGATATGGTGGCTCAGTTGGCTGATCCTCCACCTGCAAGTGCTGGGATCCCACATAGGCACAATTTGTATCCCAGCTGCTCCATTTGTCATCCAGCTCCCTGTGGCCTGGGAAAGCGGTCGAGGATGGCCCAAAGCCTCGGGACCCTGCACTTATGTGGGAGACCTGGAAGAAGCTCCTGGCTCCTGGCTCCTGGCTTCAGATCGGCCCAGCTCCAGCCATTGCTGCCATTTGGGGAATGAACCAGCCAGTGGGCAATCTCTTTGCCTTTCCTTCTTTCTGTAAATCAACCTTTCCAATAAAAACTACAGAAAGGTGTTTTAAAGAACATTTTAAAATGATAGTTAAGCAATTAATTGTGACTTTTTTTCCCCAGAATGCAGGATTCTTTTTCTTTCTTTTATTTTTCAAGATTTATCTATTTTTATGGGAAAGTCAGATATACAGAGAGGAGGAGACATAGGAAGATCTTCTGTCTGATGATTCACTCCCCCTAGTGGCCACAATGGCCGGAGCCAAGCAGATCTGAAGCCAGGAGCCTCTTCCGGGTCTCCCACATGGGTGCAGGGTCCCAAGGCCTTGGGCCTTCCTTGACTGCTTTCCCAGGCCACAAGCAGAGAACTGGATGGGAAGTGGGGCTTCCGGGATTAGAACTGGCGCCCATGTGGGATCCCGGGGCGTTCAAGGCATGGACCTTAGCTGCTAGGCCACTGCACTGGGTCTGAATTAATAAGCTTTAAAGAAGCTACACTCCCGGGCCCGGCATGATAGCATAGCGGATGATAGCACCCTCCCCGCTCGCCTACACCCCTTCTTCCCCCTGCTCATCAGTTCTTGCAAAGACATAATTTCTGTTTTTTTTTTTTTAAGATTTATTTATTTTTATTGGAAAATCTGATATACATAGAGGAGGAGAGACAGGAATATCTTCCGTCCGATGATTCACTCCCCAAGAGAGCCGCAATGGACCGGTGTACGCCAATCCGATGCCGGGAACCAGGAACCTCTTCCAGGTCTCCCATGCGGGTGCAGGGTCCCAAGGGCCTGGGCTGTCTTCGACTGCTTTCCCAGGCCATAAGCAGGGAGCTGGATCAGAAGTGGAGCAGCCGGGATATGAACGACACCCATACGGGATGGGAGCGCCGTAGGTGGAGGCTTAGCTTACTCTCCCACAGCACTGGCCCCAGCAAATAGAGTGGGTTTTAAATCCACAGGCTTCATTTGACACAAATGCTAAAGGTTAACAAGTAAGAATGGGAAAGACCACATGAACTGGAAGTGTGCCAGAGTAACCGTTTCATTCCTACCTGTGTTAGCTGCCTCTGATGCAGACACTGTAAAGGTGTCTTGTATTTGGGTCGGAGGTGCTTGGCTCTCTGCGTCCTCATCAGCCCGTCTTGGGGCACCCCTGCTGCTGCAGCTGGGGTGTCCGGCCTCTGGCCCCCTGAAGGGACACGGCAGGAATGTGCCTCACTCAGACCCGGTCACAGCCTGCGCCCGGGGCCGTGGGTGGTGGAATGCTCGCCGTGCGCCAGCTGAGATGTTCATCTTGCAGCTGACTTTGGCGTGTCTGCCAAGAATCTGAAGACTCTGCAGAAGCGAGATTCCTTCATCGGGACGCCTTACTGGTGAGTCACACCGTTTCTGGAAGCACCGAGCTTCAAGCCACATGGGCGGCCTCGGGGTGCTGAGGCCAGGGCCTGCGGGGCACCTGCCGCCAAGGGGTGGGCCTGTCCTGGCCTGGACCTCACCTTGCTGCTCACGTGAGGTCAGGGACGGAATACAAAGCAGCATCCCAAGAAAGCAAGCGAAGCGCGGGATATGGGGAGGAAGCGCCGGACAGGTCTCCTTGGGTGCATATATATATATATTTTTCCATCGTACTCATTTTCTGGAGCCTTTGGCTGTTTCATTCAGTACACTGGGAGCTCAGCACCAGGCTGGAGTGAAGAGCAGTTCAAGTCCTCCCCTCCCACAGTCCCCTAAGATTTCCCTAGTCTGTCCTGTTCTTTCCTAAAACTTTAAAAACAAAGCAGGCTGCCTTGCTCCGTCTGCCTGCTGATTGCTTCCTACC
Organism: Ochotona princeps; assembly: GCF_030435755.1. Taxonomy (NCBI): domain Eukaryota; kingdom Metazoa; phylum Chordata; class Mammalia; order Lagomorpha; family Ochotonidae; genus Ochotona; species Ochotona princeps. Next base: position 6,057,626 of record NC_080850.1, read on the forward strand.
ACGCTGTGTGTGCTCAGTTTTTTCACGTGCGTTATGTGCCCTGGTGCAGTTTGGGCTCCTGGCTCGCTCGCTCCTCCTAACTGGTTCTCTATCACTTCCTTTTCGCTCCCACCCCCTCCTCTGACTTCTCTCAGCCCCACCTTCCCTCCCTACGCCCCCCGCCCCTTGCCAGGACACGGTGGGCTGGGTGGCTGCTGCCATCTTGTGGTGGAGGTCGGCAACTGCGAGCAGGACAGGAAGACCTGAGGAAGATGGGCCGCGCTGCTGCTGGTGACCCCGACCCTGAGTCTCCGGGCAGCGCTTTTGGAGGCCTGGTTCTGAGCCCTCTGTTGTCCCTTGGTTGATTCAGGATGGCCCCCGAAGTGGTGCTTTGTGAGACCATGAAGGACACCCCGTACGACTACAAAGCCGACATTTGGTCACTTGGCATCACACTGATTGAAATGGCTCAGATCGAGCCCCCACACCATGAACTCAACCCCATGCGGGTCCTGCTCAAGATCGCCAAGTCAGACCCTCCCACGCTGCTCACGCCCTCTAAGTGGTAAGGAGCTAGGGCACCTGCAGCAGGCCTGGGGTGGGCAGGTGGAAGGGGGTGGAGATGGTGGGATGGTGGTAGGGGAGTTGCTTCAGGGTCCTCCTGAGCTCCCTCAGCCCTGTGTGCCTGTCTTGTTCTCTATGCTGCTTATTTATTTGAAAGGCAGAGTGACAGGGAGTGAGAGAGATTTTTTTACTTCTCAAATGGCTGCAGTGCCTGGGGCTGGGCCAGGCTGGAGCAAGGAGCTTCTGGGTCTCCCACGTGAGTGAGTGGCAGAGGCCCAAGCACTCAAACCATCTTCTGATGCCTTCCCTGACCTATTAGCAGCGAGCTGCATTGGAAGTAGAACAGCCGGGACTCCAGCTGGCGCTCCTGTGGGACAACAGCTTAACTCACTGCACCCGACGCCATCCTGCCCTTATGTCCCTGACAAGGTAGACCAGATGCCCAACACATCCAACTCTGGGATGAGTTCTGGGTGCTGCTTGGGGCTGACAGCTTCCATGGCAGAGGACCTGCGCTCAAGTCTCAGTTCCCAGCCTCTGGGAGGCAGCCAGGGATGGCTCAAGCACTTGGTCCCTGCCGCTCACATGAAAGACCCTGAGTGAGTTCCCAGACTTGAGCCCAACCCTGGTTGTTTGGGCCGTTTAGAGAACAACCCAGCAGGTGCAAAATCTCTCCTTCTGTTCCTCTCTGCCCTTCAAATAAAAGAAAAATGCCAACAACAACAACAACAACAAAACAAGAGCAAGCCGGAGACTAGGGTGGAAGTGCAGCCTGCGGTAACATACCGTGTGGCTTTGGGCGAGTCTCTGTGTCCTGGGACGGCTGTGACACTCTGTCACCCCTGCCCTTTGTCCTCTCAGGGGCGTGACTGGGCAGCACAGGACTCTCAGGTTGGGGGTGATTTGTGATGTCCTCGGGGATTTCTCTGCTCTGAGCTCACCATGGGTCCTGGCAGGTCCGTGGAGTTCCGGGACTTCCTGAAAGTGGCCCTAGACAAGAACCCAGAGACACGGCCCAGTGCAGCGCAGCTGCTGGAGGTGAGTGGGCTCCGGGCTGCTCACAGCACGATGTGTGGGCCACTTCGTGATCGGCCATTCCCAGGCATCTGTGTGTGCCAGCTCTTTGCTGGTGGGGAGCCTCTGGGGCACAGAGCTGTGATGCAAGGGCACGGGTCGGGGAGCAGGTGGCAAAGGAATGGAGGTGTGGGCATCTCGGGGGTCCCAGAGGCTGCCTACCTGCACAGGGGGCCCAGGAAGGGGCTCTGAGTGAGCAGGAGGGGAGGGGTGTGACCAGGAAAGGCCAGGAAGCCAGGTGGCAGGTGTGCAAGGATTGGGGGTAGGGGATAAAGATGAGCCGCAAGAGGTGCTGGGGGTTCCCCGGCCCTGAGCCTGAAAGAACATGTGGGGCTCAGCCTGCTAGTGGGACCCAGGGTTACCCAGAGGACTGGGGAAGGACCAGGCAAAGGAGAGAGGAAGCTGATCTTGAAATGTCAGTGGGAGTGGGGGAGAGGCCGGTGCTGTGGTGCAGCCAATGTTTATGGTGCCAGCATTCCATATTGGAGTGCTGAGTTTGAGTCCTGGCTACTCTGCTTCCTGCCCCCCCCCTTCAATGAAGCTCCCTGCTCATGTGCCTGGCATGGCGGGGAAGATTGCCCAAGTGCTTGGGCCCCTAACACCCAGGTGGGAGACCTGGAGTTCCTGGCTTGAGTCACCCATACCTGACATTTCAGCCATTTGGAGAATTAACCAGCAGATACAAGATCAGTCTCTCCCCCCCCCCCACTTTTTTTTTGGCCAGGCAAATAAACTTCAATCTCTATTTGAAAATTACTGGGGTTATTTATGACCTGTCCTTTACAAGGGTTTTTTTGGGGGGGAGTGGAAGGGGTCTACAGCTAGCAGTTGCTAGGGTAAGCATTGGGATGTTCATAGCAGATTAATTTTTTTTTAAATTTTCATGTTATTTGAAAGACAGACCTCCCATCTGCTGGTTCACTCTAAATACGAGGGCTGGGCCAGGCTACAGCCAGGAGCCTGGAGGTTAATCCACATGGGTGGCAGGGGCCCATAGTATTACGGCTGCCTCCCGGGGTGCACCCGTGAGCAGGGAACTGAAATAAGAAGTGAGGCCAGAGCCTCGAATCCAAGTGCTCTCATACGGGCTGCTGTATGTTACCAGTCCTCACTGATGAGAGCGAGCGAGCGAGAAGGGCCTGGCTGATGCAGAGGGGCTGCCCTGGCCACAGCGGACCTTGCGTGTGTGTGGCTGCACGTGCCGGAAGCTGAGAGGAAAGGAGGTGGTGCTGCTCTGAGCGTTTGGCTCCTCTGTGTTCCCTGGCTTTCCTGGAGCACCTGCTGTGTGCTGGGCAGTGAGGCCGGGATGGGCCTGCCTGGGCTGCAGGGCATCTCTCTGGGGTGTGCAGCTGGGTGGTTCTGAGTGTGTGTGCTAGGGTCCTGGGTTCCAGCCCCAGCCCTGTCTGACGGTGAGTACCTCTCTGTAGCACGGATTCACGGCAGTGACCCCTTGGTACTGGGCAACTTGGTGAGAATTAAATGAGAAGATACTGCAAATGACTTAGCTCCGCTGGGCAGCAACCTGCTAAGGAATGTTTGAAGGATTGAATTCATACATTTGCTGAAAATGCACAGGAACCAGGAGGCAGGGCAAGGTCGGTGCAGTGAGGGGATGGTGGCCTGCCTGGGCTGCTGTGGTAGGGGCTTGGTAGCTTCAGTCTGCTGCGAGCCGGCCCCCTCCTCCTGCCCCAGGACATCCGGCTTCTGGGACATTCCACGGGCTAGGCCAGCTGTCGGCCATCCCTCCATAGCAGCCTGTTGAACCTCAGCCTGAGCCAGGAATGTCTGTCCCGTGTTTGGATACAGTGCCAAACTCAGCATTCTTAGCGTGCAGCACCAGGGGCCACAGGACACAGAGGCAAAAACTCAAGGCGAGCACACACCTTTCGGCGCCAGCCTGGTCAAAGAGTCTTTTTCTTGCTGAGTAAGGGAGGGTTGGAGTGTTATCACTCTCTACAGGGCACTAGGGCTCAGCCCCGGGGGACCCTGGCTTGGAGTGGCAGAGGAGGGCTCAGCCCCCTGTGGGGCTGTCTGTGCCCCCACCTTGGTCCTTGCGCCTGTGGGGTCCTGGAGAGACTTTAGAGATTTATTTATTTGATTGGAAAGTCAGATATACAGAGAGGAAGATCTTCCGCCTGATGACTCACTCCCCCAAATGACCACAATGGCCGGAACTGAGCTGATCCGAAGCCAGGAGTCAGGAGCTTCCCCTGGGTCTCCCACACGTGGGTGCAGGGTCCCAAGACTTTGGGCCATCCTCAACTGCTTTCCCAGGCCACAAGAAGGAAGCTGGATGGAAAGTGGGGCTGCCGGGATTAGAAGCAGTGCCCATATGGGATCCCAGCATATGCAAGGCAAGCATTTTAACTGCTAGGCTGCCATACCAGGCCCTCCAATGCTGTTTTTTGAGGCCTTCATTGGCTCGTACACACTGTTGAGCCCACATCACTCAGTGCTGAGTAACCCAGGCTCTGGCATCTGCTTTGCCCATCCCTGTGCTGCCTCGGTTTGCCCATCTGGGAGCTGGGCCCGCCCCAGGCTGAAAGCAGGTGGGCGTGTGTGTGCTGTTTTAGCCCACCACTGTCACTGAACACTACTCCTCAGGACCTGCTTGCTTGGAGCCCTTTTTTTTTTTTTTTTTTTTTTTAGATTTATCTATTTTTATGGGCCAAGCATGATGGTTCAATGGCTAAAACCTTGCCTTGCAAGCACTGGAATTACATATGAGCACCAGTTTGTGTCCTGGCTGTTCCACTTCTCATCCAGTTCCCTACTGGTGGCCTGGGAAGGTAATTGAGGAAGGCCCATCCTGCACCCACATGGGAAACTTGAAAGAAGCTCCTGACTCCTGGTTCTGATCGACTCAGCTCTGGCCATTGTGGCCATTTGGGGAATGAACCAGCAGACGGAAGATCTTTCTCTTTGTTGAGTGATACATGGCTGTTGACGTCCAAGTCCACCGAACCTACTAGTTAAGGAGCTTTGCTCTTAGGTAAGCCGTGCCTCTATAGAATATACATGTTGTGGGTACAGGCATTGTGGCATAGTGAGCTAAGCCACCACTTGCAATGCCAGCATCCCATGTTAGAGTGCCGGTTGGAGTGCCAGGCCCTCCAATTGTGATCCAACTTCTTGCTAACTCACCTGGGAGGCAGTGGGTGCTGGCCCAAGTAATCCCCACTTCCCCTGTGGGAGACAGCCCTAGCTATTATGGCCACTTGCGGAGTCCATGGGAGATCTTTGTCTCTCTGTCACTCTGCTTTCCAGATACATAAATCATTTTATTTATTTATTATTTTTATTTGAAAGGCAGAGTGACAGAGCGGGGACAGAGAAGTCTTCCTTCTGCTGGTTCACTGCTCAAATGGCCCCCACAGTTAGAGCCGGGCCAGGCTGAAGCCAGGAGCCAGGAGCTCCACCAGGGTCTCTAACATGGGCGACCCGAGCACTTGGACCATCCTCTGCTGCTCTGTCAGGTGCATTAGCAGGGAGGTGGAACAGACAGGACACGCACCAGAGCCCATGTAGGATGTCAGTGTTACAGGTGGTGGCTTAACACGCTATACCACAGCATCAGCCTCCAGGACACACACACACAGAGTGCGCTGTAAAGCCACTTTTAAAGCCTTGCAAAAAGAAAAAAAAAAAATTAGACACACAAACAACCCCCCTCCTGAATCCGAGCTCCTGCATTGGCCTCAACTCTTTCGTATGCATTATGTCACTTCATTTTCGTGGCCTGCCTGAGGGTTCGACACTGTCATCTCCAATTCAGGGACCAGAAGGCCGTGGCTCAGAGAGGTTGAGTGACAGGCCCCGGGTCACACAGCTGCTGGGGAGCAGAGCAGCACTGGCTCTCTCCTCGACCTTTTTTTCTGGACCCACTGAGCTGCCCCTGGCTTTCCTTTGCCAAGGTCATGTGCACATTTTGCTCAGGGCTGCCGCTGGCCTGCTCTGGCCCTGGAGGACCTGCTCCTCTCCCAGCCCTCCCCCTCGACCCCTGACTCCTCTCCCCTCCCCATCCCAGAGTGGTTCTAACGCAGGTACCTCTTGCCCCACCAGCACCCCTTCGTCAGCAGCGTCACCAGCAACAAGGCTCTGCGAGAGCTGGTGGCCGAAGCCAAAGCCGAGGTCATGGAGGAGATTGAAGACGGCCGTGAGGAGGCAGAAGAGGATGATGCTGGGGACGCCGCCTCTGTAAGGGCGGCAGGGCTGGGGTCCCAGCGGGCCCGGGTGGAGCGTGGGAGGGAGGCCTCGCTGTCCCTCCTCGGCCAGATGGCCAGGCTCCCACACTGCTGTTTACGTAAGATGCAGGCCTGGGTGAGGCCGTGAACCTGCCCCTTGCAGTGGGCCCTTGGGAGAGGCCGAGTGTCCAGATGTCAGTGTGAAACCTGGCAGCTTTTAGAAGCTGCTAACAAATTCATTCCTCCCGTAGCTCGTGTGCAAAACGAAACTGTTCTGGCAGCCTCAGGGCTACCTGGCTGCAGACACCTATGGGCAGGGGCAACGGGCCAGGCAGCAGCGCTGGCCACCTCGGGTGCCATCTGTGTGGCCGTCCTGACTGCTAAGGGCACCCATGCCTTGGCACATTTCTAGCCCATTTGCAGCTAGAAAGAGGAACTAAGCGAGAATGGTGGGAGCCAAGCATCATCGCCTGTGAGCAGGCTGGATCCTGCCCTGAGCTGCCCGCTGTGTGCGGAGGCCTCTTCCAGCACGGGGCGGGGTGGGGACATCGGGCAGTCCAGATGGTCCTCTGTGGCCTGGAGTCGGCCCCACATCCTGGCACTGTGGATCCACAGCAATTCGCTCATGTCTGATCCCATCCTGGAGGAGACCCTGAGGCCAGTGGCAAACCCTGTCCAGTATGAAGGGGCACGTGGGGTCAGCACAGTCACCTTGGCCATGACGGAGCCTCTGCAGAAGCTAGACTCCAGAAGAGGGGGACCAAGGCTGAGTTGAGTCCCCAGAGAGATTTGTGGTGGCCTCTTTGGAGCTTTTAAAAATTCTAATCAGTTGCCACCTTAAAAAAAAAAAAAAAAAAAAAAAAAAACAGGAGATGTCAAGTAAGCACCTAGATTGCTAAGTTGTCCTGAGACTTGGATCTGACCCCTAGGGTGGGAGGGGTGGTCTTCTGCCTTGTCATGGTTGGCTGGAGTGGAGCAACCACTGCCCCTTTAGGATGGGCTTCTGCCTCTCCAGGTGGCCACAGTGGGTTGTACTCCTAGGAGCAAAAGTTAAGTGGAACTACAACTAGAGGCATTCATGAGTCCAAGATGTTGTAACAGTCTTTTCGGGTAGGCAGTAGGGAATGGTGAAGACTGTGGCTCAGAGACAGGCCTGCTGCTGCCCTGTGCCACTTCATGCTGCCTCGCTGTGCCTCTGACCTTGGCCTTTGATGCCCAGCAGCATGACTGTGACCCTGTCTCCTTTCTTTCAGACCCTGGGGAACCACACTCAGGATTCTGCTGAACTGAATCGCTTGAGCCTCCATGCCGACCAGGTCACCCAGGCATCATCCTCCACCCCACAGCCCTCTGAGGACAAACCTGTCCAAGCCACCAGCACTCCAGGGGCTGCCCCCGCCACAGAGAATGGCTTGGTCGTGCCTGTGCCCCTGCGGAAGTCACGGCCGGTTTCGATGGATGCAAGAATTCAGGTGGCCGGGGACAAGCATGTCACCGATCAGGATGGGGACCTCAGCCCAGATGCCAATAGGTCCCAAAAAGCAAACCAGAGCCGGCCCAACAGCAGTGCCCTGGAGACCTTGGGTGGGGAGAAATTGGCCAATGGCAGCCTGGAGCTCCCTGCCCAAGCTGTTCCAGGGGCTTCCAAGCGGGACTCGGACTGTGGGAGCCTCTCCACCTCTGACAGCACAGACTACAGCACCTCCCTGTCTGCGGACCTGGCCCTGAACAAGGAGACAGGCTCCCTGTCCATCAAGGTAAGGGGTCCACCCAGGAAGTGGCCAAGAGCAGTCAGAAGCAGGTGATGCAGCCAGGGCTGGGAGCAGGAGGTGATGCAGCCAGGGCTGGGTGTGCAGAAGCGTTCAGAGGGATTCCTGACACCCATACCTTCATTGGGTTCTTACTGTAACCTGCCGAATCGCCGAGCACTTTATGGGATTGAGCAGCATCGAGCAGCAGGCTTGGAATTGGGGTTTACATTGCCAAGTTTGGTTTAAGCCCTTAGCAAAACTTGGAAAGAGAAATATGTCCTAGCGACAGACGCCTTTGGAAGTCAGCCGTGAAACCAGCTGATGGCTAATCGATGCCATGATGAGAAATGGGCTCCAGGCTCCTGTCTCTTCTTGTCAGCATCCTGGAGGTGACAGTGTGGTCGGGGACTGTGGCCACCATGCTTGCGATACCACAGAGGGGCTGCTTCATGGTCCCCCTTCACAGATGAGCAAAGAGAGGCTCTAAGCTCTGGAGCCAGCCCGGGGCTAAGAAGGTAGCAGTGGAGTGGTGGTCAGACCACAGGCTGTAAGCTCTGGACCCCACATGGCATCCTGCCTCCCCTGGCCTTCTATCTGGTGGGGTTGCTGCCTTTCCCTGTCTGGTCTGATGAGCCCCAGGGTGTTCCTGAGCTCCTTAACCAGAGCGGATCGCAAGGAAGGCACCACAGCTTCCCTCTCCCTTCCTTTTTTCCTCTTTCCTCTCTTTAATGTTTTTTTTTTTTTTTAACGTCCTTTTTGAAGTTTATTTGCTTTCATTAGAAAGGCAGGTTTACAGAGATAAGGAGAGAAAGATCTTCCATCTGCTGGTCACTCTCCAAATGACCACAACTGCCAGGGTTGAGCTCACCAGGAACCAGGAGCCTCTTCCAGGTCTCCCACGCAGGTGCAGGGTCCAGGGGTTTGGGCCGTCCTCTAATATTTTCCCAGGCCACAAGCCGGGAGCTGGATGGGAAGTGGGGTAGTCAGAACATAAACTGGTGCCCATATGGGATACCATGCTTGGAGGTCGCTCTCCTGGTGGCGATGATTCGTGTCGAAGCCTTGTTTTCTATAGCATAGGTGTGTAGTAACTTACATCTTCAAAAAATCATTCATTTTTATTTTATTTGAAAGAGAGAAAGAGGCAGAGAGAAACCTTGCTTCTCCTGGTTCCCTTTCTAAATGCCTACAACAGCCAGGGTGACCAGTGGAAGCCGAGAGCTTGGTAGTGCCTCTGTCGGTCTCCCGTGGGGGTGACAGAAACCCAAATGCTTGAGCCATCAGCATCTGCTCCCTCCCAGAGAGTATGCATCAGCAGGAAGCCGGATTGGAAGCGGAAGCAGAGAAGCTGGGACCCGAACCCGTGCACGCAACTATGGCGCATAGGCATCTCAAGCAGCAACTTAACCACAGTGCTAACGGCCAGCCCTGGTGTTTGATTTTAAAGTTGAGGCTAGTTCACCTAGTGCCACACCATGTCCTGACTGAGAGCAGAAGCTTCGGGCAGCTGGGCTGCTGTGATACGAACTCCCAGCTGTGTGAGGTGTCAGTACCCCGCCAGTGCAGGGATGAGGGACCCTGAGCTCAGGAATTGTTCTCATCCGAGGGCTTCGGCCTTGGACTTCCTTCCCTCCCCATTCTGCCTCCTCCATCTGTCCCTGCTGCTCCTACCTGTCCTTGCTTGAATCCTTCAGCCTGGGAACAGCGTAATTCCTGTGTGGAACGGGATGTGGCAGCTCACAGGTGCTGTGCTGAGCCCCTGGGCAGGGCTTCAGGCAGAAGCCCACAGGAGAGAGGAGTCCAGCCATAGAGGGTGAGAACTCTTTGCGGGTCTCTGGAGAGCAAGGACAGAACTCAGAGAGGCACTGCGGGCAGCCAGCCAGGTCCCAACGCTCCTGGAAGGTCCCGGGCTTGTGTTGGAAAGGCAAGAAGGACTGAACTACCCCCAGAGAGGGCGAACAAGCTAAGGACTTGGAGGCAGTGGGTAGAACGGGAGAGGCTGGGAGAGAGCCAGTGTTTGACTCCAGGCTTGCATCCAAATGAGAACGGAGCACCTGGCAGTGCCCTGAAAGCATTCGCCCCTGGTCCCTGGGTCAGGCAGCTTGGGGTGAGAGGGACGGTGGGCAGCCTTGTTCTCCCTGGGTGGGACTGAGGCTGGAGGAGCCAGGAGGGTTGTGGGCCTCCCCACCCCTGGGCCAGCTGTGGATCTGTAGCTGGAATGTTGACCTTTGCCTTCCTTCCTGGCCAGGACTCCCGGCTGCACAATAAAACCCTGAAGCGAACACGCAGGTTTGTGGTGGATGGCGTGGAGGTGAGCATCACCACGTCCAAGATCATCAGTGAGGATGAGAAGAAGGACGAGGAGATGAGATTTCTCAGGCAAGTGTGGGAGGGGCCCTGGCTGGGGAGGTGGGCACAGAGAGAGAGATGGGCCTCCTGTTTATGAGAAGACCCTGTGGCTACAGTGTGAATGAGAAAATCAGGGAAATGAAGGAAACTGGTTTTGTTTGGGGTCCTGCACTCTCTCATGCATTCAGCCACCCATTTGCCTGTCCACCCACCTGTCTATTTCATTTGGTCACACATCTATCCATCCATCCATCCATTCATTCGTCCAACTTCCAACCCATTCATCTGTCCCTTTGTTCACCTGCCCACGCATCCACCCATCCATGCTCACATCCATTGCTCAGCCCGTCCATGCATTCATCTGCCCAATTATTCATCTCTTCTCCCACTTTTCTATCCAACCAGCCAACCAACTGCCTACCTACCCACCCATCCATTTCTCCATCCACCCACTAATTCAGCCTCAACATTCATTCCATAAACCCATCCAGCTGTTTATCTGCTCAGTCATGCACCTGTCCTCTCACTTTTTCACCCACCCACCTGCCCATCTTTCCATCCATGTGTGCGTCCATCCATCCATCCATCCACCATCCTATGCGTTCATCCACCCAATCACCCACTTCTGTACTCGTCCATTTGGCTGTCTACTCATCCACTCACTCCCCACCCACCCACAGGTTGGTGGCCCAGTTAGATGTGGTGGGGCAATGTAGAATACTAAGATGGCATCTGACCGAGGGTACTCTGTAAAGGAAGTCATTGTAAGAGCCTGGGCTGGGGGAGGCTGCTGCAAGTGGAAGTCCCCGTGGGCCTTACACAGAGCTGGAGGAGCACCGAGGTCCCCAGGGAGTGACTGCAGGGCTTGTGTAAGGAACTGAAGGCACAGGGCTGGGGGATGGGGCATGAGGTCAGGGGAAGCAGGTAGGATCCTGCTCACATAGGCCAGGTGGACCAGAGACCGTGCTGGCACTGGGCTGCCTGCCTTCCTCCCATCATCCTGTTTGGGTTTTCTGTTGCTTGCTCTCCAAGTCGTCGTTTCTGGAGTCAGGATTTCCCTTTCTTTGCCACTGTGGAACAGTGTCCTCTGTAGCAGATACTGAAGCAGAAGCCTGCCGGTGCATGATGGAAACTGGCCCTTGCCAAGCAGCCACTGGCTTGTCTTCCCTATCCGTGGAGCAGGTGCTGTTCCTGGCACGTTGGTTGGGACCTGGCCAAGCACTTGGCATGTGCATTCTCTGCTTAATTCCTCAGTGTTTGAGTGGGAGAGGTGGTTTGCTTCGTTTTACAGGCTACGAAAGAGGCTCACAAAGAAGGGGTGACACAGCCCCCAAAGGGCACTTGGCAGGGAAGTTACTAGAGCTGAGATTCAAACAAGGTCTCTGGTGCTAGAAAATATTATTAGCCATGCAAAGCCTATCCTCTTGTAATGGTTGGTGGGCAGCTCTGTGAGCAGGTGCAGCCCCCACAGAGCTGCGGAGAAGGCTGGCCAGGCTGGCCTGGGCCGGACCTCACACTGGGGAGCAATCCCAGGTTATGGACAGGGAGCCTGCCAAGATAGGACCCAGGACTGTTGGGCCCCAATCCTTCACAGCCACCAGGGGGCGCCTGACTTAGCCCAGAGTCCCAAATTCTTCCCGAAAGCGTTTGAACTTCTTTACATTTCTGGTTATATAATGACACTTGGTAGTTTTAACGCACTTGGCTAACAAGAAGCGTGGCTGATACGTTGGGGCTTATCTGCAGGCCTTGTGTCTGTGAGTGCACACCAAATTAGAAACTGAAGGTGTTAACCAAATAATTGCAGTGAGATTCAGTTCTTAAAAATACGTAATAGAATGTCATGGTTAAAAATTTAAAAATCAAAGAGGAAGAAGCCAGAGAGTGGTAGATCTCCCCACTTCTCCTTCCTGTTAGAAAGTCTGTGCCCTCCGTCTGCACTGATGTTTTGGGTGTGATCTGCCCAGAAGCACTTGGTGCTGGGATTGGAGAGTTAACACACTGAGCCACGTGTGCTGCTTGCTTGTCTTGAGGTTTTTCACCCAGTGATAGGTTATGTAACAGACCACTGCTTCACTAACGGGGGATCATCCCACACCTGTTTGTAACATTGTATTTTAAAACTTGATTTATTTATTTTTATTGTAAAATCAGATATACAGAGAGGAAGAGAGACAGAGAGGAAGGTCTTCCATCTGTTGACTCACTCTCTAAGTGGTTGCAGTGGTCAGAGCTAAGCTGCTCCGAAGTCAGGAGCCAGGAGCTTTTTCCAGGTCTCCCACGCGGGTGCAGGGTCCCAAGGCTTTGGGCCATCCTCGACTGCTTTCCCAGACCACAAGCAGGGAGCTGGATGGGAAGCAGGGCTGCTGGGATATGAACCAGCACCCGTATGGATCCCGGTGTGCTCAAGGGGAAGACTTTAGCCACTAGGCTACTGTGCCAGGCCCTCCTGCTTTCTAAACCTCAATGCTTAATAGCACTGTAAATAGAATTCCATCCTACAGCTATATGGAGAGTTTCAGGATCTGTCATTTTATTGGAGAGGCAGAGACACGGAGGAAGAAGGAGGAAGATGTCCCATCCTTTGATTCACTCCCCATGGGTGCCCACAATAGCTGAGACCAGTCCAAAGGCAGGACGCAGGGACTCAGTCTGTGTGTGATCCTTGCGCAGGGGCCATGCTAATCTTCTGTGTATTGTTCCGATTTAGTATACGTGCTGCCGAAGCGAGCACGGGACTCAGTCTGGATGTCCGGTGTGGATAGCAGGGACCCAGTGACTGGGGCCATTGCTGTTGCCTCCTAGAATCCGCAGTAGCGGGAGGCTGGAGTCAGAAGCAGTGTCAGAGTTCAGACTGCCCCGCGCTAGGCAGGCGTGCTAGCTGCTGCGTTAAATGCCTGCTTCCATGTGTATATATTGTAGCAGACTTACCTGGACTGCGATAGCTGGGGTTTATTTCCAATGTTGTGTTATTATACACATTTCTATTTCATGGCGTAGAGTAAGGAGTTCTTTCAGTCAGTCCCAGAAGTGGAACAACTGTGCTAAAAGACAAAAGATGGCTGCAAGGTGTCTTCACGCAAGTCCACGTTCTGTCCATCAACATATATAAAATTATCCACTTCCCCACACGCCTGCCTCTATAAGCTCATGGAAATGAAGTTTCTTTTTGAATTTGTGGTTCATCCACCTATGGGGGATTTTACGACTTCTTCCTGGAGGCTTAGCACGTTAACCCTCCACCTGTCGCCCTGGCATCCCATATGGGTGCTGGCTTGAATCCTGACTGCTACACTTCCAATCCAGCTTCGTGCTGATGATCTGGGAAAACAGCAGAGGAGGGCGCAAGTGGAAGACCTGAAAGAAGCTCCTGGCGTTGGATGAGCTCAGGACCTTGGCCATCGTGGCCATCTGGGTAGTGAAACAGCAGCAAATCCATCAGTCAGTCAGTGACATTCTGCCTGATCTTTGAGATCTGTGCAAGTTCACCCTCTTCTCGGGCTGGGCTCATCTTCTTTCGTATCTGCCAACATGGTTACCATTGCATCAGTGCTGGATGTTAGTCACTTGATGGCCGCCTCAGGAAGCCGCTGTCTAAGTCTTAGCTTGATCCTGCCATGACCGAGCCCTCTGCAGCCACCCCTTCTCACCGTGAACTTCTGTTTGTCTTTGGTGCCCCTCCAGGCGCCAGGAACTCCGAGAGCTGCGGTTGCTGCAGAAGGAAGAGCACAGAAACCAGACGCAGCTGAGCAGCAAGCATGAGCTGCAGCTGGAGCAGATGCACAAGCGCTTCGAGCAGGAGATCAACGTGAGTGGGAACGCGGGGCCGTGGGAGCCTCTCGCGTGCCCGTGGGCGCCTCTCACACGTGCCCATGGGCCGAGCCGGACGGCTGGCTGTGCCTTCCCAGCGCCCTCGTGTGGTGACCTGCAAACACGGAATCCCAGGCGGGTTGCTCTCTAGAGGGGAAATGACCCTCAGGCAAGGGTCTTGTGAGGTTGTGGTCTGCTCCCCTTGGGCACATGAGACCCAGTGACGTTAGGTGACTTGCCCCAAGTCACACAAGAGCTGGAATGCAAACCCAGCCCTGAGCTCTCCCCGTATCCCTCCCAGACACAAAGTGGCTGCGCTGACTTCCTCTCCACTCCTGCCCCTTCCAGGCCAAGAAGAAGTTCTTTGACACGGAGCTGGAGAACCTGGAGAAACAGCAGAAGCAGCAGGTGGAGAAGATGGAGCAGGACCACGCCGTGCGCCGCCGGGAGGAGACCAAGCGCATCCGCCTGGAGCAGGACCGGGACTATGCCAGGTTCCAGGAGCAACTGAAACTCATGAAGAAGGAGGTGAGTGAGCTGGGCAGAGACTGGGGTGTCTGGGGTCAGGTCGGATGCCTAGGACCCCATCACTGCAAACTCAGTCGGACTTCAGCCACATAGGGTCGCCTGGGGCTTGTAAGCCTGGCGGGTTCAGGTGTAGGGCGTGTCTGCGAGTGCTCACTTCAGCCACGACCTGGCAGCCACTTTCTTGGGGTGCCTTGGTGTACAACTGAGTCCCTGCTGTGAGGCTGCGGTGGCCTCCTCCACAGCTGCCCTGGGAAGATGCTCTGGGAATCAGGAAGCAGCATTAAGCCTGGGATCTGGAGATGCCATTTCCAGCTAAGTGGGGAAGCAGGACATGCCCGGGCTCCCCCACTTTCTCCTCCTCCCACGTGGGAGGCCGCTACTGCAGGCCACACTGCCCCATAGCGCCAGCCCTTCGTATGTACATGGGTCTCTTGGTTGCATCAAATGGGGACAGCAGGTGCTGATCCTGCATCGAGTCGGGTATGTAAATCCGGATGCTCACAAGCATGTGACCTGGCAGTTCTCAGATAGCACCTGCCTCTGGCTCTTCCAATGTTTGGATGTCCCGGAGGTGCTGTGTTGTAACTGGGGAAGGATCCCTCGGGAATTTGTAGATAAAGCTCAGTTGTTTTCCTTGGGAGGAATTGTGAGGCCCTCAGGGACTGTTGAAGAGCGGGGAACTTATGCATCTCTACAGCGCTTAGTCCGTGTTGGCTGCCCTCGGGAATATGCCCCTTCTTGTGCCACCTGCTGGTTCTGGGTGGGCCAGCGGGTGTTGCCAAAAAGTACTGACCGGAAACAGGATGGTCTCAGTTTGTGTCCGCCACCTTGATTACTTTACCAGCAGGCAGGTCTGTGTGGACCTGGTGCAAAGAGGGCAGAGGGAAAGAAGCAGGACTTGTGCCCACTCTGCCAGCCCCTCTGCCAAGTCCTGGCTTCCCTCCGGGGTCACCTACTTCCAGTACTTTTCAGAGTCCCCAGGTAGTTACTGTGGGTATTTGTCCTTGAGTTTTCCTGGCAGCCAGCAGGAGCACTGGCCCATGCCAGCCTGCTGTACCATGCCAGGGAGTCGGGGTGTGCCTGCTGTATTCCCCCCAAAGAGGTGGGCTTTGTCTCTCCTGATATTCAGGCCAAACCTCTGCAGATGAAGAGGTATTCCTTGATGGGTGAGGCGGGCTTTAGGAAGTGGTCTTCAGGCCACAGGCACTTGCCCCTTTCCTAGGATTTACTGCAACCCCTACCGTGGCGGGTGAGTGGGGACCTGCGCCAGTGGTTGGTGGGAGAGCGCAGCCCCAGTGCGCATTCCCTCGCATACATGGGTGAGCAGGGGTCTGTAGGTGCTCCACCCTACAGGGCCTTGCAGGAAGCCAGGCAGGGGTTGGGCACCATGCTGTGTACCCGCCAGCCCCATGAGCTCCAGAGAGAGAGAGAGAGAGTCCCTGAGCCCAACTGTCCCCTTATAGCCATGGGAAGTAGATTAAGATAGTTCTAGGGGCCAGCGCTGTGATGAAACAGATCTAGCCACTGCCTGTGGTCCTGACATCCGATATGGGTGCTGGTTCGAATCCCGGCTGCTCCACATTTGATCCAGCTCCCTGCTCGTGGCCTGAGAAAGTAGTGGGGGATGGTTCCAGTGCTTGGGCCCCTGACAGCCATGTAGGAGACCTAGATACAGCTCCTGGCTTCAGCCTGACACTGCCCCAGCCATCGTGGCCATTTGAGGAGTGAACCAGCAGATAGAAGATCTTTCTCTCTGTCTCTGCATCTCTCTCTAACTATCTTTCAATAAATAAAAATAAATCTTAAAAAAAGTTCTAAGTAGCATAAATCTCTTCTTACTCCTATTAGAAAAGTCTGTGCCATAACCACAGCTAGCAGACTAACAGCTGGGGCAGTTGAAGCCAGGAGCCAGGAGCTCCATCTGCATTCCCGCATGGGCATCAGGGAGGTGTCAGTAGTTGGACCATCCTCTGCTGCTCTCCCAGTCACATCATTAGGGAGCTGGGTCAGACGTGGAGCAGCTGGGACTTGAACCAGTGCTGTGGTTGGGCTGTCCCCACTGCAGACTGTGACTTTCCCCACTATGCCACAACACCGGCCCTGGTAGGAACCCCTAATTGCCGCTGACTAGGTAGACAAATGTGTCCCCAAGAAGCCTTCTTGTAGACTAACAGCGTGCAAGATTGTGCTTCTTGGAGAAGAATGGATAAGGGGACATGTCAGAAAGGCTTGTGAGAAGCTAGAAGTTTCTGCAGAGGGCTGAGTTGCCGCCACAGCCAGAGGGGGTGCCTAGCAGTGGACCACAGCGCCTGCGTACCCTGGGAGCAGGCTGTGGGCAGGAGGAGGCCGGATGGCCGATCCTGCAGGTGTAGCCTGGGAGATGCGACAGGTGCACTGATGACGCTGTCCACACTGTGTCTGGTGTAGGTGAAGAACGAGGTGGAGAAGCTGCCGCGGCAGCAGCGGAAGGAGAGCATGAAGCACAAGATGGAGGAGCATGCGCAGAAGAAGCAGCTGCTTGTGAGTGTTCTGGCCTCAGTCGGGGGCGTGCGAGGCTGCGGGGCTTGGGCTGGGGTGGAGGAGCAGTTGCGGGTTGGTGGGGGGTAGTCCCAGCCTTGACACCCTGACAGGTGAACAGGAATCGCTTCTATCTTGGCTGAAGCCCTGTCCCTCAAATGCCTGAATCCTGCCCACCCTGCATGGCCCCCTGTTTTTACCTCCTCCAGGCAGCCTTCTCTGATTGTCCTCTACACAGCTAGAAGTAACATCTCAGCCAGTTACACTGACCCCCCACCCCAAAGCCCCAGCTCCTGTGTTGTCTCAGGGTCATTTAGAGGTCACATCTGCTTGATCAGCCCGGGAAGTCATGTGTCCACAGAGGCCATCCCAGTCATTGGCAACTCATTCCCTTCTCGACCCCCTTGGATCATTGTGAATTAAATGTCTGCCTCTCAGCTGCAGCTTCCTGATCATCCGGCTCTGGGAGACGACAGCAATGGCTGAAGTGATTGGGTTGCTGTCTGTCTCGTGGAAAACCTGATTGGGTCTCTGACTGTAACCCAGCACCAGTTCTTCTGGTCATTTGGGGCACTCGTGTGTGTGTGTGTGTGTGTGTGTGTGTGTGCGCGCGCACATGTGTCTCCTTACCCTCTCTCCATCACCTGTCAAGTTGAAAGTATTTTTTAAAGATTTATTTTAGTTTTCTATGAAGGCCAAATTTACAGAGAGAAGGACAGATAGAGAAAGTTCCTCCATCCACTGGCTCACTCCCCAAGCAGCCACAACAGCCAGAGCTGAGCCGATCCAAAGCCAGGGCCCGGAGCCTCTTCCATGTCTCCCACGTGGGTGCAGGGTCCCAAGGCTTTATACCGTCCTCGACTGCTTTCCCAGGCCACAAGCAGGGAGCTGGATGGGGGGAAGTAGAGCAGCCAGGACACGAACTGACGCCCACCAGCACTGCAGGTGGAGCCTACTAAGCCACAGTACTGGCTCCAAAATAATGGTTATTAATTAGAAAAATAATAATCATATTGGGATGTCCCTCAAGGCAGCTCTGTCCTCCCCTGTCCTCTGCAGGACCGGGACTTTGTCGCCAAGCAGAAGGGGGACCTGGAGCTGGCCATGAAGAAGCTCACTGCGGACAACAGGCGGGAGATCTGTGACAAGGAGCGCGAGTGCCTCAACAAGAAGCAGGAGCTCCTTCGAGGTGGGCGAGCCCGTCTGGGCCCGGGGGCTCGCTGAGGACACCCCCGACCTGGGAGACCGGTAGGCTGGGAGCAGCTGCCTGGCCTTCTCCATCCTGCTGGCTGACAACATCCTCTGTGGTAACGCTGAAGCCAGGAGCAAGGCGAGGCCACCAGCTGTCACCGGCACTATCGGACCTGCTTCCGAAAGTCAAGGGGAATCAGGCAGGAAGTCTGGAAGAGCTGGGTGGCAGAAACCAGATGCAGAGGAGCCCCAACTGATCTAAACGTGGAGTGTCTACTGGGCCTTGTGCCAGTGCCACAGACTCTGCACCTTAGCTGGAGGGTGGGTCCCTCTGTTGCTGCCTTTCCACGGGCAGCTGAGCCATGGAGGGTTCTTTGGCCCACATGTCTGTTTGGGCTGCTCTAACAAAGTCCTTGGGCCCTGGGTGGCGTATACACAACAGACATTGATTCTCACTTGTCTGGAGGTTGGAAGTTCACAGCCAAGGTTGTAGCAGGTGTGTGGCCCTGGTGAGGACCTGCTTTCTGCTTCATACACACAGCAGAGCTGGCACCTTCAGGTAGCACCCCTAGGCCTCCTTCCCGGGGCGCTAAGCCCAAGCACGAAGGCCCGCCCCTTCCAAAGGCCCTGCTGCCTCATGGCATTATTGTAACAGCTAGAATCCCAGTATTTGAATGGGAGAGACCCAAATGGTCAGACCCAAACCCAGGGGCTGCGCAATGCCTCATGGCTGATGGAAGACCAAGCTGTGGTCACAGGCGGCAAGGATGCCTGCCTGGCCCAAGTGTTTGGGCCGGTGTGGGGTCCATGGATGGAGTTGTGGGCTCCTGGCGCTGGGGTGACCCAAACCTTGACCTTTGGCAGCCCTTTGGGAAGTCAACCAGCAGAGGGCAGTGTTCTCTGTTTCGCCCTCCTCTCTCATTCTGCTTTTCAAGACTGAGCAGGTTTCTTATCCAACCCAAGGTGGAGCTGAGCTCAGGCCTTCATCTCTGGTTCCTCTGCTCTCTAACCCTGGAGCTCTGCCCTTGCGCAGGGGCTGAGCGCTGGCAGCCCTGGGGCTTCGGGACAATTGAGGAGGTGGGAGGTGGTGGCCAGTGCTAAGCAGGTGGTTGACCAGGTGCGGTGAGGGGATTGGTGGGGGAGGAGCCTGGCTGTGGGCACGGAGCCCAGGGGGCTCTGCTAGGCTGCACACAGCTCACCTGTGCGTGTGTCCTCCGCAGAGCGCGAGGCAGCCCTGTGGGAGATGGAGGAGCAGCAGCTGCAGGAGCGGCACCAGCTGGTGAAGCAGCAGCTGAAGGACCAGTACTTCCTGCAGCGGCACGAGCTGTTGCGCAAGCATGAGAAGGTGAGCCGGGGGGCTGCAGGGCTGCGCTGGGTGCCAGCGGTGCCCCCCGCCCCGGAGGAAGGAGCCCGCCGTGACCCCTGGAGGGACGGCGAAGGCGGGAGGTGGAGCAGGGAAGCCGGGCCAGCAGTGGGGTCCCAGGACCACCCACCGGTGCCTCTCTCTTTGTCTTGCCTTCTTGGCTGTCCAGTCCCTGTTCATGCCATTTTCTTATTATTTCCGTCCCTGCCATGCATGCGTTTCCTCAGAGAGCTTGCAGCTCTCCCCCTGCTCAGAGCCCTCTTCCAGACTCAGCCAGGGCCCCTGCAGTGTGACCAGGGCGCCCTCTGCGTCCCACTCCCACGCGAGGATGGTGACAGTTAAGCTGAGGCCAACAGAAGCAGTTGGGTGAGGAGTTTGTTAGGAGAGTCTACAGAAGGCTTGGGAGCTCACCCATCCGGGGAGGCTTCTTGGAAGAGGTGATGCCCAAGCTGGGAGGCAAGCCCCCATTGTTGTAGTCATTTGGGGAGCTAGTCAGTGGGTAGAAGATATCTCTCTCTCGCTTTCCACAGCTCCCATCCCGCCTTTCAAATAAATAAATCACCTTTTTTTTTTTTTTATAAAGAAAAGAGCACCAAAATAAGCCTATCTTTCCATTTCCCTTTTCCATGTATATTTTTTAAGTTCCTGTGCATATTAAAGTGTCGGGCATCTCAGGCGCTTACTTCATGGGACAGTATCAATACTGCATGTCCCGGGAAAAGACCCAAACTCAAAACTTGGAAATATGGTTTCCACTAAACGCAGTTGGCTTTTGCACTATTAATAGTCAAAAAATGTTGTCAAGCAGACCATCATAGGTAGAGGACTGTCCTTTGAAAAGCAGGAGCAGAAAGTGTTCTTTAACAGTAGCAGAGATAACTTGGCTGTGCCGAGCACCCTGGGCTGCATAGTCCAGCCTGGTGGCCTTTGCCCTCCGAGCATGCCAGGTGCCTGGAGCCCAGCTGACCTCGCCGCGCCTCTGTGTGTCTCCTCCCCGGCAGGAGCGGGAGCAGATGCAACGCTACAACCAGCGCATGGTGGAGCAGCTCAAGGTGCGGCAGCAGCAGGAGAAGGCGCGGCTGCCCAAGATCCAGCGGAGCGAGGGCAAGACGCGCATGGCCATGTACAAGAAGAGCCTGCACATCAACGGCGGGGGTAGTGCGGCTGAGCAGCGCGAGAAGATTAAACAGGTGGGGCCGGGCTGGCCGGGCTCTGGGTGTGGGGTGGGGTGGGCTGGCGGGGCTCTGGGTGTGGGGTGGGGTGGGCTGGCGGGGCTCTGGGCGTGGGGTGGGGGTGAGGTGGCAGTGCTATAGACACTGGGTGGGGTGTGACCTCAGCCTGATGCTGTTGGAGGAATGACGTAGCACAGGGTTCTGGAAGGGCACCTGCAAGTCCCGGGTCAGGGCCTGGGAGCCTCACTGGGTACATGATGAATCTGTCCCTATGGAGAAAAGACCTTGGCCTTGTGCCGTCTTTCGTGCTACTCCCTTCCATGGCTGTTGAGGCGGACACCCACTTCTCTGCTAGTTAAGCGCTCCTGCCCACTCGCATACACCCACATGGCTGGGACATGGAGCCAGTGGCCTGGGTGCCTGTGATTGCTGCATGGCCCACACATGTATTCCTGCACGTCACTGCAGTGTGGTATCCCTGCCAACCTACGAGCTCCAGAGGGCAAGAACTGGATCTTAAAATGGTAGAGGTCGCTGTTTGAGGGGGTCCAGGGAACAGGAAGGGGCTGTGCATAGACCAGACCCTTTGATGACCCTGCCGAGCAGGGCTGCAAGAGACCAGCCAGGCTCCTGGCTCCCCAAAGCACCCACTCTCTCCCTCTCTCTCTCTGTGGGGGCAGTTCTCCCAGCAGGAGGAGAAGAGGCAGAAGTCGGAGAGGCTGCAGCAGCAGCAGAAGCATGAGAACCAGATGCGGGACATGATGGCGCAGTGTGACAGCAACATGAGCGAGCTGCAGCAGCTGCAGGTTAGCAGGCGCCCTGCCCCGCCCTGCCCCTGTGTGACCTTAGCTTGCCCAAGCAGATGGTGCTTGGAGGGCAGTGGCTCAGCTAGCAGGGACATGCCCAGGTCCACTGGACAAGTGATGTTGGGCAGAGCACATCACCCGGCAAGCTCTGCTCTACACAGGCCTGAGATGGACTGGGGGTGGGGTGGAGTGGCCTCCCATTGCAAGATTCAAGCCATTTGTGCAAGCAGTGATCGCTCTGCAAAGGGCCTCGCCCAGGCCAGGCAGGTGGGACAAGCTGCTGGTTCTTCCAGTTCTTGCTGTGTCCTGAGATTATGTGTCCCCTCTTGTCTGTTTTTCCACGGATCCCTGGCCTTAAGACTTGGGCCACACACAGGAGAGGCCTATCCCAGGAGCTGGTACTTGGAGCCCCCTTGTGGTGGAACAAGGCAGTGTTGGCCCAGGAACGGGGACTGACCAACCTACATGACCTCAGGACGGCTCAGGCTGCTGATCTGTCTGGCCATTTCTGGAGAGCCAGAGAGGAGCAGAGAAAACAGTGCAGTGGTTTTTGTCTGCCACCGTGTCAATTTTACTGATTTTAAAAAGATTTATTTATTCGGGGCCCAGAGCAATGGTTCAATGACAGTCTTCACCTTGTATCCGCCAGGATCCCATAAGGGTGCCAGTTCTTGTCCTACTTGCTCCACTTCCCATCCAGCTCCCTGCTTGTGGCCTGGGAAAGCAGTCGAGGGCACGGTACAAAGCCTAGGGATTCTGCATCCGTGTGGGAGACCCAGAAGAAGCTCCTGGCTCCTGGCTTCGGATCAGCTCAGCTCTGGCCACTGCAGCCACTTGGGGAGTGAACCAGCAGATGGAAGATTTTTCTTTGTTTCTCCTCCTCTCTGTAAAGCAGCCTTTCAAATAAAAATAAATAAATCTTTTTTTTTTTTTTTTTTAAGAAAAAAAGATTGAAAGGCAGGGAGATGGAGAGAAAGAGGTGAAGATCTTCCATCCACTGGCTCACTCTTCAGGTGCCCACCACAGCTGGGTCTCCCGTGTAGGTGCAGGGACCAAGCACTTGGGCTTTGCTGTTTTCCCAGGCTCATTCACAGGGAGCTAGATAAAGCAGTGGAGCATCCAGGATTCTTAACTCGTGCTCCAATATGGAATGGTAGTATTACAAGCAGTGGCTTTGCTTGATGTGCCTTATAACACAATGGTTTTGTTTGTTTGTTTCAAGATTTATTTTTATTGGAAAGGCAGATTTACAGAGAGAAGGAGAGATGGAAAGATCTTCCATTCACTGGCTCACTCCCCAGATGCCACGATGGGAAGTGGAGCAGCCGGGACATGAACCAGCGCCCATGTGGGAGCCTGGTGCTTGCAGGAAGGGTTAGTCAGAGGAGCTATCATTGCACTGGGACCCAACACGGTGTTTTTTTATGTGAACATTTGAAACAGACTGAGCGGTCAGAAAACAACGTTTGAATAAATTTGATAGGCTGCTTTATGGAGAGATGGGATGTTTACCAAGGAGCAGGTGTCCTTGGGGCTGCGGCCTGGGGTGGGTTTCAGCTCGCTGCCTCTGCCGTCCTATTGTCTCACCTGTTCTGCCTGGGCTTTGTTCCAGAATGAAAAGTGCCACCTCTTGGTGGAGCATGAGACCCAGAAGCTGAAGGCATTGGATGAGAGCCACAACCAGAACCTGAAGGAATGGCGAGACCGACTCCGGCCACGCAAAAAGGTACACGTGCCTGGGCTGGCGCTCCCGGCCACGCGGCACAGGACTGGGGCTCTGGAGCCGCGGGATCTGTTCCGGTAACTGTTGGCTCTGTAGCCTTCGTCAGATGGAACCCAGCCTGAGAAGGAAAGATGTTTCCTCCAAAAAATATCTAAATGTCTTTGATTTAATTTCTTTTTGTAAAAAAAAGTATTTATTTTTATTTGAGAAGTAGATAGATAGAGAGAGATCGTCCATCTGCTGGTTCACTCTCCATATGGCTGCAATGGCCAGAGCTGAGCCGATCCAACGCCAGGAGTTCTAGGTCTCCCATGTATGTGTGTGCTCTGGGGCCCAAGAACTTGAGCCATCCTCTGCTGCCCTCCCAGGCCATAAACAGGGAGCTGGATGAGAAGTGGAACAGTAGGGATGTAAACCAGTGCCCATATAGGATGCTGGCGCCACAGGCAGAGGTATGGCCTACTACGCCATGGCATTGGCCCCTATTTTAATTTCTTTGAAAAGCAGACAGACATACAAACCCAGAAACATTGGTTCACTGGTTCACTCCCTAAATGCGTACAACAGCCAGAGGTGGGCCACGCTGCGGCTGGGAGCTAAGTATTAAGTCCACATCACCCATGTGGGTGGCAGGGACCCATGTGCTCCAGCCATTGTCCACTGCTTCCGAGGGCACATGCTAGCAGGAAGTTGCAGTCACGGTCAGCTCAGCTTCACCTCATCCCTCCTACACGGGCTGTAGGCGTCCCAAGCGGCATCGCACCTGCTGTGCCAAACACCACCCTCCTTTGGGGTTCCTTTGAGAGCATGAACCGATCCTGGCTCTAAGAAAGCTTGAGAACCATTGGCTAGAGGTGCCAGAGGGTCCTAAGGAGAGAGAGTTAGCTGGCACGGGCAACAGGAGCAGGTGCAAGGAGTCCAGGGGGAAGGCAGATTGGCAGATCAGGTGGAAAGCTGGGGAGGGCCAGGTCAGGAGGCAAGAGGCAGCCCTGGGGAGAGGAAGAGGAACAAGGGACAGAGCTAAGTGACCGACACTCAGGCTAGCTGCCTGGGAATCTGGGCGAGAGAAAGTGCTGGGCTGGGTGGTGGGAATGGACGGCTGGGATGTAGATGACACAGCTTGGAGGGTATGCAGAGCTGTGGGGCCGAGTGAACTCAGGGAGAGAGATGGCTACGCTAGGGGTTCGAGTTCAGGCATTAGAAATCAGTAGATGTGGGCCTGGCGAGATGGCTCAATGGCTAAATCATCACTCTGTAAGTGCCAGGATTCCATATTGGTTCCAATCCATATCCCAGCTGTCCCACTTCCCAACCAGCTCCCTGCTCGTGGCCTAGGAAAGCAGTAGAGAAAAGCCTTGGGACCCTGCACCTGTATGGGAGACCTGGAATCTGGCTTCTGGCTTAGGATCAGTTCAGCTCTAGCCGTTGCAGCCAATTGGGAAGTGAACCAGTGGATGGAAGATCTCTCTCTCTGTCTCTTCTCCTCTCTGTAAATCTGCTTTTCCAATAAAAATGAATGAATCTCTAAAACAAAAAGGAAAAGTTCCCGCCGGATAATCTTGAGGATCAGCAGTGGGAACCGACTCTGCCGTAATCTTGACCTTGTCAAGAAGCAGTGCTGGCTGTGTTAGGATGGTAGTAAGGAAGCGAGGAGAATTGGTTCATCTCTGCTATTTTCTGGAGGTTCTTGCTGGTCACCAGTTTTGGGATTTGGAACCAGCTAGGTTCATTTATTCCCCTTAAGGAATTGGCCAACACAGTTGTGGGACACAATGAGTTCAAACTCTGTGGGACAGGCTAGCATGGGGGGCCAGGGGAGACCAGGGACAAGCTGAGGTGCAGCCTCGAGTCTCAGTGCAATCTGGAGACAGAATTCCTTCTTCCCCATCTGTCCTCCTAAGGACTTCAACTGAGTGAATATCATAGGTGTTCATCACATTTAGAATACACTCGGGATGCACATTTGATGCAGTGATGAAGACACTATAGGGGAAACATGCCTCCCATATCAGAGTGCCTAGGTTCAAGTCCCAGCTCCCCTCCTAATCCCAGCTACCTACTCATGAGCCCCTAAGAGAGAGCAGGTGAGGACTCCCATGCACATAGTCGGATCCTAACTGCCTACGTGGGCGCCACCTGGAATATCTGGTTCTTGGCTTCAACCTGGTCCAGCCCTGACTTGCAGGCAGTTGAGGAGTGAACCAGTGGATGGATGATGTCTGATTCCTGTCTGTTCACCTCTCAAATAATTCAAACCTATCTAGTGATATCAGGACTGATGTTTGACCCTGCAACTGGGTACCAATGACATCACTGAGTTGATGCATCAATTCAGCCATCCCACAGCCTCAGTGTGGTTATTGATAGAGTGGACAGGTCAGTACTGTAAAAGGTCACCAGCCTGTGACGGTACAGGCTGAGGGCATGGTCATGTCCTACTACCCTCAGCACCTGGACCTTGTGCCCATGCCCTGAAGCTCTGGGGCTCGTCTGCCATGCCTCACCAGTTCTGCTGGTGGAGACTGCGCTGTGAAAAGGAGGCAGCTGCCCTGTCCGCTGCGCAGTGGCCCTGGACTTCCTTGAACAGGGACTGCCCTTGCTCTGTTGATGGAATCTTCTGGCTGGAAGCTGGCCAGGGCCCCACACCAGCAGCCCACACGCATCCCTCTGTGACCGTGGCCTGCCAGCTCTTGATACTTGATGCTCAGATCATTACTGTTGCTGACGTAGGTTGGCTCTGGCCCTGGTTCTGTCGCTTGGGGCTTCTTCTGTTCCTTTGGCACGATCCCGGGAGAATCTAGAAATGAGTGAGTGAATTGCCCCCAGCAACTTCCTGATGACTCAGACCCCCTCGTGGGGTGGCCTGGCCGGTGGGCATTGGATTTTTCTTGTGGGGGGCTGCCTCTTTGCACAATTCTTATTTTTCTCCCTTAAGATTTTAAGCATTTCTTTGTTTGGAAGACAGAGTTAGAGAGAGAATAGAGATCCTTCACTTATAGATCCAGTCCGCTAATGTCTACCATGGCTGAGGCTGGGCCAGGTCACAGCAAGTAGCATTGAACTTCATCTGGGTCTCCCGTGTGGGTGGCAGTACCCAAGTCCTTGGGCTGTCCTCTGCTGCTTTCCCAGGCACATTAGCAGGAAGTTGGATGGGAAGTGGAGCAGCTGGGACTCATGGGCACTCATGGGTGCCGGCATCACCTATTACATCCTCACCCACTCTATGACACTGGTCCGCTCTTTGCACAGTTCTATGTAAATTTCTGCGGTTATTAGTAACCTGGGTTGCTGCTGAAGCAAGGACTCAGAGGTGAGGATTTTCATTTTGGAATACATGGTCTTTCTTTTTTTTTAAGATTTATTTTTATTGCAAAGTCAGACATATAGAGAGGAGGAAAGACAGAGAGGAAGATCTTCCATCCGATGATTCACTCCCCAAGTGACCACAACGACTGGTGCTGTGCCAGTCTGAAGCCAGGAGCCAGGAACCTCCTTCAGGTCTCCACGCGGGTGCAGGGTCCCAAGGCTTTGGGCCATCCGTGACTGCTTTCCCAGGCCAGAAGCAGGGAGCTGGATGGGCAGTGGGGCTGCTGGGATTAGAACCGGCACCCATATGGGATCCTGGCGCGTTCAAGGCGAGGACTTTAGCCACTAGGCCACCGCGCCGGGGCCCATGGAATACATTGTCTTTTATACTCTGAATCATAACCAGCAGCCCTCGGCTGCTTTTCTTGCCTGGAGAGCAAAGGAGATGACTGTTACATTGTGGAGTAGTTTTAGAAAAAAATATATATTTTTTTCGTATTTCTTTTCAATAAGTATGCAGTGCCGGATAGGAGCAATAAAGTGGTGCTTGGATCCTGGCCAACTCAGAATACAGAATTAGACTCAGCCAGCCTTCCCTCCCAAGCTGGATTTTTCCAGCTGTGAAGTAGATGTTAGCTGACTACTGCTCATGGCCCACCACCTGTATTTGTGAGTAAAGCTTTATTGGAACACAGCCGTGCTCATTCCTGTACACAGGATCCATGGCTGACTGCAGTGGCAGTGGCGTGCCTGGAGTGACCCAGCCAATGGAAGATCTATCTACCCATCTCACACTTAGTACCCCAGAGAGCCTTCTTGGTGCTTGTAGGGTAGGAGACAACTCTTTTGGAGTCTCCTGCTAAGCTGCCACCCTACATGGACCCCCGCGTCACCACAGGCTGCAGCTGGGTGCTGAGTGGAGGCAACAGCGTAAGAACCTCCTTGGGTGATTTCAGAAGGCAGGTGCCTGGGTCAGGCCACTGTGTGACTCTCACAAGTCTGCCCTTCTCCCTATTCAATCTCCCTCCCGCCTCTTCAGCTTCTGACTGCTCCCCCAGCCCCACCTAGGCTTGGGAGGGAACTTTCTGGAGGGGAAATGCTGGCGCATGCGTGGCCTGGGGATCTGACTGGTGCCGTCCGCCCTCTCTGTCTGCAGGCTCTGGAGGAGGATCTGAACCAGAAGAAGCGAGAGCAGGAAATGTTCTTCAAACTGAACGAGGAGGCTGAGTGCCCGAACCCCACCACGCCCAGCAAGAGCACCAAGTTCTTCCCCTCCAGCTCTGCGGTGGCTTCTTAACTACACCCTTCATTGCTCTGGGCTGTGTGGGGCACCCTGGGGGTGCCCTGATCCCACTCTGTGAACAACGGACTCAGGTTCGCCTTTTCTCTTGCTTCCGTGCCAGCTCAAGGCCAGCGCCAAGCCTGCTGCGGAGCACCCGGGCACTTGACTTCTGCACCCAGGCCCTGGTGTGCGTTCTCCCTGAGCCTGGATCCCTGCGGGCTGCATGCAGGTGGAGTCGGGGCCTGGATGCTCTGGGTGCTGGGGAGCCCCCGGCAGGCTGCCTCTGGACACTGCAGCGCTGCCCACGATGCAGTGTGATTCTTGCCGGCTTTTCAGCCATTCCTAGCGGACCAGACCAGAAGCAAGGCCCCTAACCTCAGGGGGTGTTCCTCATTCCTCCGACCCCCCCCCCCATTTTGCCTTCTGCTTCCTGCAGTGTGTGTCTACATGCAGGGGAGAGGCCAGAGGAGGGAGGTCTGATTATGGGTTGTGCTGCTCATGGGTACTTTGTGCCATCATGTACCTGCCCTCCCTGCACCTGTGTGCCCACCCTGTGTGCCTGCCTGCGCCCGAGGCACTGGGTGTGCAGAGTGAAGCAGCTGTTGGGGAACATGCTGGCTGTGGGCACAGGAGGCCCTGAGAAGGCACGGGCTGTGCTGCCAGTCACGTAGAGATGACTTCCTCAGCACACGGAATCTGCCCACCAAGGGCTGCTCCTGCCTGATGCTTTTCCAGCCTGCCTGTGTGTAATGTGGGAAGGCTGGGTTCTTCTGCCCTGGACGCCCCCTTCCTGGGAACCCCATCTTGCATTGCAGACTGAGCCTAGCAGTCCCCCTGGAAAGTCTTTTCAGGACCAGAGAGCACCAGTGGATGACTCCTGCCCCCAGGAACATGGCAGACGTGGAGGGTCTGTGCTCAGCCCGACTCCTGGGCCTTCGATGTCTCGGTGGCCTGACCAGAGGCTGCAGAGCACGGGAGCCTGGAGAGCCGGTGTGCCAGCATGCCGTGCGTGCACAAAGCCACCTTGTTTCACCTTCTTGTCCCAGTGAAGCCCATTTGGGAGGCCCCTGTGGGAGCACACATGCTTTGAACACCCGGGAAATGGTAATTGGGAGAAGTCCTCAACACGGGCGTGTGCCGTGTGAGTGCTGTTTGCCCGGCGCAGGGTGCCCAAGGTGCCCCAGAAGGTCATTGTCTTCCTCCTGTCTTTTTAAAGGGCCGGCTCCTTGCTCTTGCTCAGAGCAGTTAACTGGATGCTAGCGAAGGGAGGGGCTGTGCTTCCACAGGACAAGGGACACCAACAGGCCTTATGGATGCTGGGTCGCTGTTCAGGTCTCACAGAGCCACGCTCCCAGGCACAACAATCATCTCCTTTTTGTTGCTTGCGTGCCCAGCAGGAGCTGGGATGCCTGAAGCAGCCGCAGTCAGGGTAGGCACAGAGCAGAAGCCCACTTGTGCCAGCCTGCACTAGCAGAGGATCAGGTGGGGCGGGCTGCGGGAGGTGGACCCTTTGTTTACAATACTTCCATCGGCAGCCGGCCGTGAGAGGCCAGTTCGCCGGTTCAGGTATGGAAGGCTCTGAGCAGTCCAGGATTTGGCCGGTCGCTTGCACCGCCCAGAGGCTGTTCCCTTGCCCCAGCGTCTTTGCTGGAGCTGGGGGTCCCGCCAGGTTGGAGCCCCACCTGCCGAGCCACCACGCAGTGTGCCTGTTGCTGAGAAGGTCCGTGCAGTGGTCCTCGTGTCCTGTGCTCAACATTTTCTGTGTGAGGTACAGACGGAACTGCTGGTCCATCTCAGTCTTTTTTTGTTGTTGTTGTTCCTAGCAGAGTAAATAAAACTAACTTATATTTTCCCTTGATGAAGGATAGAAGTTATTTTTATGTAGTTTCCAGACTTTGTATACGGAACTTTTGTAAGATGCGCTCCGCAAAGTTGACTGCAAAGATGTAAATAGGCTTCTAATAAAATAACAAAGTGGTTTGCATTTGGGGCTGTTCTTTTGGATGGGGGGGTGAGGAGGAGGCAGGTATGTTGGTCCTTCTTTGCCTGGCCGGAAAGGGTTTGTGGTCTGCAGCACAGGTGACCCCCTCTGCCCGCCGCCCCCAGCAGCTCCCAGGTCATGGCAGCGCCTTAGGCTTCGAGTATCTGTTTCTGAAAGGAGTTATGCCTGGCAGCTGTGTGTGTCTGTGTGTATGGACTCTCTCCAGACACATCGCTTCACTCTCCTTTCACCCCAAGAGCTGTTAGGTTGGGAACATGTTGAATCCTTTGGCTATCATTTGGGTACTAGTTTGGAAGTTGGCTGACACCCAGAGGTCCATCTGCAGAAAGTCTTAGGGTACTGGTACTGGCAGGTGGCAGCTTCATCCACTTGTGGTATCCGGTGATGCTGTTGGATTAGGTGGTTGGGCCAGGGCCCCACGAAGGAAGCACGGTGGGTTTATTAGGACAGAAGAAGGCCACATACCCCGTCTGTTGCCATGGGATGCCTCCTGGAAACTGCCTCCTGGACCATGTCAGGACATCAGGCGGGGTCTCCCAGGCTCGAATTGTGACCCCCCCAAAAAACAAAAGCACCAAGCAAACTCCTTCTTTTCCTAAGTGCTTGTACTGAGTATTTCGCTGTAGTGAAGGGAAGCTGACTGGACTCATCTTTTACCCGTTGAGGAAGGCGTCACACCTATTTCAGACATGAAGAAATGGATCTGGGGTGAGGGGAAGGATCAGCTGCGCCGTACACCGTGCTGTTGGTGCCTTCAGAACCCACACAGGCCCTACGGTCACACGGATCCCTAGCCACCAGCTGTTCGCCGCCTTTCAAGATTGATTTATTTGAGAGATTTCTAGGTGCAGATGTCCAGCCACTGGTGCTCTCCCCAGATGGCTGCAATGCCCAGGGCTGGGCCAGGTCTAGGCCAGGAGTTAGGAATCCTGCATGGATTTGTTCACAGGAGGAGCCAGGCCCAAGCACTTGTCACCATCTGCTGTTTTCCCAGCTGCACTAGCAGGAAACGGGATCGGAAGTGGAGCGGCCAGGACTCTGAACTGGTATTCCTATGGAATGTCGACATTACAAGCAGTGGCATAACGTGCTAAGCCACATCTCTGGTTGTACCTTGTTTAAAGGGACTTGCTGGCATCCTCTGTGACAATTTAGGAACCCTTATCCTGGGGTTTATGGGTAATAGGGAATTTTTATACTTTAATAGTAAGAAATTTGATTGCTAGGGTTTTTTTTTAATATTTATTTTTTTTAAAGATTTATTTTTATTACAAAGTCAGATATACACAGAGGAGGAGAGACAGAGAGGAAGATCTTCCTTCCTATGATTCACTCCCCAAGTGAGCCGCAACAGGCCGGTGCGCGCCGATTCGAAGCCAGGAACCAGGAACCTCTTCCGGGTCTCCCACGCGGGTGCAGTGTCCCAATGCATTGGGCTGTCCTCGACTGCTTTCCCAGGTCACAAGCAGGGAGCTGGAAGGGAAGTGGAGCTGCCGGGATTAGAACCGGCGCCCATATGGGATCCCGGGGCTTTCAAGGTGAGGACCTTAGCTGCTAGGCCACGCCGCTGGGCCCAATATTTATTTATTTTTATTGGAAAGACAGATATACAGAGAGGAGGGGAGACAGAGAGGAAGATCTGCTGTCCGTTGATTCACTCCCCAAGCGGCTGCAATGGCCGGAGCTGAGCTGATCTGAAGCCAGGAGCCTGGAGTCTCTTCTGAGTCTCCCACGCAGGTACAGCCTCCCAAGGCTTTGGGCCGTCCTCGACTGCTTTCTCAGGCCACAAGCAGGGAGCTGGATGGGAAGCAGAACTGCTGGGATTAGAATCGGTTCCCATATGGGATCCTGGTGTGCGCAAGGCGAAGACTTTTGCCTCTAGGCTACCGTCCCAGGCCCTGATTGTGACTTTTACTCGCCTCCGGCTGGACTGAAACCCTTTCACTGCGGTCATAGATAACAGTACAGTGCTATCAGCAAAACCTGTGACTGTCCCCGGCAGTGAGCACACAGCACATTGGAGCTGCCGATGCATCTCCTACTATGAGGCCGGTTGCCTTATAGTGAAAATTGTTACACTTCAGAAAGTTCATGGAATTAAGAGACATGTTTATTTTGGCACCAAAACCGATTTCGAAATTGCGTATGAAACATCTTGGAAAAAATCATTCTTGGAAAGAATGTGATTTAGGAAAACAAAACACAAGACCTCAATTTTTTTTTTTGCACTAAAATTTGTGTTTTAATTCTGCATTGTGTAAGCTTTTTTAGAATTCTTATGCATGTTATAAACAAACTATATATACGTACACACATACATTCATGTTTTGGGGGCAAGGGTGGTAGCGCAGTAGGTTAAGCCACCGGCTGAGGTGCCAATATCTCACATCAGCGTGCCTGGTTCAAGCCCTCATTGCTACATGTTCTGATTCAGTTTTGTACTGATGCACCTGAGAGGTAGCAAGTGCTGGCCCAAGGACTTGGGCCCTTACCACTCAGTGTGAGATCCAAATAGAGTCCCTGCCTGCTGGCTCCTACCTAACCCGGTCTCAGCTTTTCAAGTCATTTGGGGAATAAACCAGCAGATGGAAAGATCTCTTTTAAAGGTAGAATTATAGAGAGGAGAGCTCCTTCATATGCTGGTTCACTCTCCAAATGGCCGAAATAGATCTGAGCCGATCTGAAGGTAGAAGCCAGGAGCTTATCCTCCAGTCCTCAACATGGGTGCAGAGACCCAAGGACCTGAGCCATTCTATGCTGCTTTCCCAGGCCACAAGCACGGAGTTGGACTGAAGTGGAACCGCCAGGGTACAAACCAGTGCCCACGAGTGATGCCAGTGCTGCAGGTGTCAGCCCACTATGCCACAGTGCCAGCCCCAAAAAGACCCCTTTCTCTGTCAGATAAAAACATACGAATACATATTTGGAATATTTTAAGCCTTTTATTTCCTCCTGTTTAGTTTAATTTCCTGTGTGATCTGTAAGCTTTATATGATGCATTTGGAAATACTCTGAGGAGGGCTTCCTATTTTTTTGTGTGTGGAATACCTGAGGTGCCGGTGTTATAAACACAGTTAAGAATCTCTGTTGCTGGGCCCGGCACGGTAGCATGGTGGCTAAAGTCCTCACCTTGCATGCACCAGGATCCCATATGGGCACCAATTCATATCCCAGCTACTCCACTTCCCATCCAGCTCCCTGCTTGTGGCCTGGGAAAGCAGTTGAGGACGGCCCAAAGCCTTGGGACCCTGTACCACGTGGGAGACCTGGAAAAGGCTCTTGGCTCCTGGCTTTTGGTCAGCTAAGCTCCAGCCATTGCGACCACTTGGGGAGTGAACCAGTGGGTGGAAATCTCTTTCCTCTCTGTATATCTGACTTTCCAATCAAAATAAATACATATTAAAAAAAAAAACCGTACTCTGTCTTCACCCCTGAGTGGGCCTAGACACATTCTGGCCAGCAGGGGGCAGGCCCGGTCACAGTGTCCGTGCGGACTGCAGGCTCCCGGCTAGGAAGGCGGCTCTGAGGGAGTGCTGGAGATGCCAGACAATACCTCAGGAGCCGGTGGGCGCTTAGGAAGTGAAGTCATTCCACTTGGGCACCTCTTAAACGCTAAGCACTAGAGATGTTGAAGTGACTATGACTTCTGACAAGGGCACCATCTTTAAAATCCTGGTCCTAAAAAGGGGCAACATCCCAGCTGACACGGGAGGATCAAGGATGGCTATAGGAGGTGGTGGTGAGTCCTGGGGAATGAATGTCCACACTGGAAGACAGCGACTCAGTTTAGCCATTCTGAGTCCTGATGCTGGAGACAGGGACGAGGCTGGAAGAGCAAGGCAGGCTTCCCAGGCAAAAACGGACTCAGAACAGGTGCAATCCTGGCCTGGGAGATCAGGCAAGAGGGGCAGATGATGCGCGATGGGTGTATTGCCCAGGGCCAGGAGCGTAGGGGTTGGAGCCCAGGACCTTGCAAGGGCGGCGGGGAGGGGGTGTGCGTGGGAGGGGTAAGGGGACTAAAGCTGTTCACATCACCAGAAGCTCTGAAACAGGCCCGGGATGACCTGGACTGCCAGTGTTCACATGTCCCAGGCAGAAGAAAAGGTGAATCCTCTCTGGAGAAGAACTGCCTCTGAACCTTCCATTTTTGCAAACAATTTACAACTAAAATGTCCAACACATGATTAAAAATCACCAGCCGGTTGGCTCTTGGAAGTCCCAGGTCAGGTCGGACTCCATGCTTGGAGCCCTGATTCCAGCCACCATGAACATGCGGAACCTGCAGAGGATACCTGGCACCACAACAGAGGACAGAACAAATCAATCAACTACCCCAGCCATATGTTGGCAGTGAAAAACAGGGCAAACAGAGACTCTAAGGTGGACTATGTCAATCAGTGGATTCTGCAGCGATTTTGTTGTGCTTGGAATGGCGAGACTGACAGTAATTCATAACTGGTGAACTATCAAACCCACTTGAGCAAGACCCTCAGACCATGCCCCACGTCGGGGACCTGGGATGGGTGGGAGGTTGGGTGGGACAGTGGAAATAATAGTCTTACCCACTTTCCTGCAGTCCTTGACCCTTTGTACCCTAATTAACTGTGTAAAGATTGTCAAACAATCACTAGGCATAGAAAAAAATGACAGGAATACCACACATTAGAAATGGCAGCAGGTGACCTGGTGTGGTAGCCTAGTGGCTAAAGTCCTCACCTTGCACGTGCCGGGATCCTATATGGGTGCTGGTTCTAATCCCAGTGACCCTGCTTACCCCCATCCAGCTCCCTGCTTGTGGCCTGGGAAAGCAGTCGAGGATGACCCAAAGCCTTGGGACCCTGCACCTGTGTGGGAAACCTGGAAGAGGTTCCTGGTTCCCGGCTTTGGATCGGTGCAGTACCGGCCATTGCGGCTCACTTGGGGAGTGAATCAGCGGACAGAAGATCTTCCTCTCTGTCTCTCCTCCCTGTACATCTGACTTTGCAATAAAAATAAATGTTAAAAAGAAATAAGAAGAAGTAGAAGAAAAAGCAGAAGCAGCAGCATCAAGCAGCGGGGTGAGTGCTGGGGACAGCAGTTAACCGCTCTTTGGGATATCCGGTCTCACGGCAGAGGGCCTGGGGTGTGTGCTGCCTCTCCCCTCTGGCTTCCTCTTGGTGAACACCCCGGGGGGCAGCAGGTGATGAGTCAGGTAGCAAGGTCCCTCCCACCTCCTTGAGAGATGGGGGCCCTGGCTTCAGCCTGGCTGTTGCAGACATCTGGGGTATGAACCAGCGAACCAAACTCTCTGGGTCTGCCTTTCAAATAAATAAGTCCAAAAAAAAAATTTTTTTTTTAAAGAAAAACATAAAAAAATTGAAAGTGAACACAAAAAGGAACTGGAGTTAAGTCCTCCATTCCAGGCACACAGTGGGTAACCTCGGGGCCTCTGTGGTTTCATGAGTCCACTGCACCACCTCCCCACTGCTACCTGCCATGCCTCCTGCCGCGGACTGGGATGACAAAGGCCCTGGAAAACTTGCCAAATATTTTCTTGTCCAGCTCCCTGGAGAGAGGGCACACGATATGCTGACAAGCCACCAAAACAGCACGGCCCACAAGATGGGGTGAACTTCTCTGAGGACACCTGGGGACCAAAGCAGAGTCCACTGGAATTTCTCTGCTTGCTCATGGAACGAGGGGACTGTCAGAGAGGAGGCGATTAAAAATGGGATTTGAAAAATAAAAAATTAAAAAATTAATTAGTTAATTAAAAAAATGGGATTTGGGTTGCTGAACGAATGTGACCTAGGAAAGAATCAGAGAGTCCAGGAGGGGCTCAGTGGGAATAGAAGTTAAAAAAGGGACCGAACTCCAAACTCCACCTACTGCCCGGGAGAACTATTTTCTTTCTTTTTTTTTTTTTTTTTAAAGATTTATTCATTTTATTACAGCCAGATATACACAGAGGAGGAGAGACAGAGAGGAAGATCTTCCGTCCGATGATTCACTCCCCAAGTGAGCCGCAACGGGCCGGTGCGCGCCGATCCGATGCCGGGAACCTGGAACCTCTTCCAGGTCTCCCACGCGGGTGCAGTGTCCCAAAGCATTGGGCTGTCCTCGACTGCTTTCCCAGGCCACAAGCAGGGAGCTGGATGGGAAGTGGAGCTGCCGGGATTAGAACTGGCGCCCACATGGGATCCCGGGGCTTTCAAGGCGAGGACTTTAGCCGCTAGACCACGCCGCCGGGCCCGAGAACTATTTTCTACTGAGTGATGGAAGACCAGCACAAGACAAAATTGGGTTTGGTGATGGGAGGGCGTGTGATGGTTAATTTTAGGTGTCAAATCCAATTTTGACAGAGTAAGGACTGCCAAGAGAAGTAGTGAAGCCTTCTTCCTGTATATGACTGTTTGCAGAGATTGGTGTGTGAGTCAATCCGGACTGCAAGGAGACCTGCCCTCAGGGTATGTGGGTGTAATCCACTGAGCTGGGGGCTCCCTGGAAGGGCAGAACAGAGAGAAGGTGGGTAATTGGTCACTCTCACTCTGGGAGCTCGGATACGCTTTGCTCCTGCTGACCTAGACTTGTCCTTGGAGTGCCACGGTCCTCAGGCAGCACCCTGGGACACATTCTGCTCAGTGAAGAGATTGTCACAGCTGTGCTGAAGTCACAGCAAGCCAGTGCCCCCACATGCCTGCCCCGTCTCTCTCTTTGCTTTTGAAGAATTGCCGAGGCTGTGTGTTCATGACGGTGTGGGATGACTGGTGGCCAGGTAGAGCAGAATCCCTTATTCCCAGCCCCCATGCCCTGTGCCAGTCCACTAGGGACACGAGGCATGAGCAAAACATAAACTTTATTGCAATAGCTGCGAGGACTTTATTTTTCTATGAAGGGACTTTAAAAAGTCGATGGGAAAAACAGAATTCAAAGAGTTATTTGAACACAAAAATATTTCAAATTCATGCACAGATTTTGCGTGGCACGCATTGTCATTATACGGTGGAAGATCCAATGCATGTATGGATTTCACAATCTTTTGCACCAAAATAAGCCTTTCTTTGTCTTCATTTCTGAAGAAGATTTATTTTTATTGGAAAGGCAGGTTTACATTGAGAAGGAGAGACAGAAAAATTTACCATCTGCTGGTTTACTTCCCAAATGGTCGCAATAGCCAGAGTTGAGCTGATCTGACCAGGAGCGTTGAGCCTAAGCTCTTGGGCCATCGTTTGCTGCTTTTCCAGCCTACTAGCAGAAAGCTGGATTGGAAGTGGGGCAGCTGGAACATGAATCGGCACCAATATAGGATCCCGGCACTTGCAAGGGGAGGATTATAACTGAGCCATTGTACTGGACCCAATAATTCTATCTTTCAATTCAACATTCCCCAACTTTTTGTAAAGACTTATTACTTACTTACTTACTTACTTACTTACTTACTTTTATTGCAAAATCAAATATGCAGAGAGGACAAAAGAAGAAGATCTTCTGTCTGCTGATTCACTCCCCAAATGACTGCAATGGTTGGAACTGAGCTGATCTGAAGCCTGGAGCCCGGAGCCTCTTTTGGGTCTCCCACATGGGTGCAGGGTCCCAAAGCTTTGGGCCGTCCTCCACTGTTTTCCCAGGCCACAAGCAGGGAGTGGGGTCAGAAGTGGAGTAGCTGGGATTAGAACTGGTGCCCATATGGGATCCCGGGGCTTTCAAGGCGAGGACTTTAGCCGCTAGGCTACTGTGCCAGGCCCAATTTTCCTTACTTTTTTGAAGTTCCTCTAGTACAGGATAACCAAGCTGGTCCTCGGAGTCTGTGGTCCCACTATACTCTCCACCCATTGGGTTGCAAATGGTTCCTCTAGGGCCAGAACAGTGAAAAGACAGTGTGAGAGGCAATGGTGCAGAGTGAGTGGCTGGAGCTGTGGGTGCTCCACCCAGTTCCCCCTTCTTGGTTTCCCTTCCCCTCCTCCCCTCCACCCCGTCCCAGCTCCTGTGGCTTTGGGCTAGTCCACACCTGGGCCTCTCTTCAAAGGCCTGCTCTGGGGCTGCATGGAGCCACTCCGCCTACAAGTAGGGAGGTAGGAGAGCCTGGGGGGTTGACATCCACCCACAGTGAGATGGGACTCAGCCAGTGCCAGGGCGGTGTTGGGAGTATGAAAGCTCAGCTCCCTTGCAACAAGTCCGGGCAAACACAACAGTGCAATGTACATCCTCCCATTCCCCTGGGGATCAAGTGGGGGCCCCCTTCCCCTGGGGCTCTGCTCGAGTACCCTCGATTTGGTTCTTCCTTCTCCATCTTGTTCCTCCTTATTCATTTCCCAGTTTCTCCTGGGAGCTTTTCAGTAGGGGAGGATTCACCCATAAACCATCTTGTGCTAACCCGCTTTTGAAGAACCCTAGTTCACATTTGGAATGGCCCTCAGGATACGACAGGGAACCCCTGCTGGCCAGCTGGGATTAAGAACCATATTCCTGGGCCCAGCACCATGGCCTAGCTGCTAAAGTCCTTGCCTTGAACATCCTGGGATTCCTATGTGGTCGCCAGTTCTAATCCTGGCAACCCCACTTCCATTCCAGCTCCCTGCTTGTGGCCTGGAAAAGCAGTGGAGGATGTTCCAAAGCCTTGGGACTCTGCATCCGCTTGGGAAACCCAGAAGAGCTGTATTCAGATCAGCGCAGCACCAGCCGTTGCGGTCACTTGGGGAGTGAATCATCGGACGGAAGATATTTCTCGCTGTTTCTCCTCTTCTTTCTTTCTCTCTCTCTCTCTCTCTCTATATATATATATATATACACATATATATGTATGTATGTATATGACTTTGCAATAAAAATAAATAAATCTTTAAAAAAACACCATACTCCTGTCAGGGCACTGCAGTTAGTACCTAGTATGCTGGCACACGGCTGCTCCTGCTGTATGTGTCTGTGTAAGTGAGCACCGCATTCAGCCCGAAGGGGCTGCATTGGCTTGTGCAATGGCAAAGCAGCAGTCATTTAAACGCCTGCAGAATGAGTCTAGTGTTGCTAAATGCTATTGACTTGTGAAGATGACAGGCTCGAGGCAGTTACCTATTGCAGGCCAGAAGGAAAGTCAGAACCCCTTGCAGTTTTTACAGACCATCACTAGGGCCTGTGCTGTGGTGGAGTGAGTTAAACAGCCACCTGCAATGCAATGCCAGCATCCCATTTGGACTCCTCTTGGGCTCCTGGCTGCTCTGCTTCCAATCCAGTTCTCTTCCAGTGCTCCTAGGAAAGCAGCAGAAGATGGCCCAAGTACTTGGGTCAGAGCCATGCACTTGGTGGACCCTGATGCAGTTTCAGGCTTAACCTTGGCCAGTGCAGCCATCTGGGGAGTGAACCAGCAGGTGGTCTCTCTCTCTCTCTCTCTCTCTCTCTCTCTCTATCTTTCCCTTTCTCTGTAACGCTGTTGTTCAAATAAATAAATAAATAAATACATCTTAAGGGAAAAAACAAAAAAGACATCATTGATCAACAGTTCCAGTTGTAGGCACCTACTGCAGAGGTGAAACCAGTTTGCCTGAGAAATCTATATTTATAGCAGCACCATTTGCAATGACCAAAACATACGGAACAAATGTTAGAATCCATTAATCAAAGATTAAAAAAAAATGTGGCATGCAGACACAACAAAGTGCATCTGAGTCTTTACAAAGAGGTGATTCGGATGAAACTAGAGAACACACCCCACATCAGGGTGTCTGAGTTTAACTGAGTCCCTGGGGAGTGAGCAAGTGTGTGGGAGCTCTATTTTTCCAGGCCTGTCTCTTTCTCTGCTCTCAATACCAAACAACGTTCTAGCATTAAATTGTCATCAAAGACTCATTGTTAAGATAGGGGGTCATGGAGATCAGGCAACAAATGCAGTCCTGACCCAAGTCTGCCTTAGAGTAGGTCCAACATGTTTAAGTACATGTGGGGGGGAATTAGGTTAATGTTGTAGAGAACCCTTCCCTTAGTTCCTTCGTTTACGGAATAAGGACTGTTAGAGTAGACAAGTTCAAGTGCAAAGCCTTGAGCTACCCTTGCTTTCCCCGAATCCCTCCAAATCTGGCTACAATGGTCAATCATAAAGCATACAACCGTGGTGGGGGGGATGGTGTGCTGACCCTGGAGACACGAATAGGAGGGTGCGATCCCTGTGTGACCCCATTTTCATTTACTGCTTGGATGCCCGTAAAGTCAGATGGATTGTGGCCGAGGACAGTAGCCTGTTGTATAGTCAGCTAAGAGGCAGCCTCGAGGCAGCTGCTGTGTGGGTTGAGGCATCCATACTAGACTGAAGCCACCCTGCCTCCCTTACACAGTTCGTGCCTGTGGGGCCAATGAATGTGTTCCTTTCAGTCTGCAGTAGAAATGAAAATCAAAGGCAGTCTGCATTTATCATGGATGGACAACAGTAGGCATTCACGGGCTAGCTTTAGTGCTCTGCCATAAAGGTTCCTACGCACTGCCACAACACAGTCCAAACAGACCTTGGTTTTCTGGACCCCTATCTGTAATAGCACATCGGTCTTAATATTAAGTGTGCCTGATGAGCAAGAAATGGCGGCTGCTTTAGAGGTTCAAGAAAGACCACGTGTTGCAGAGGCAGAGAAATGATAACTTTGCTAGGTCAGTGTTTTTCTGAGGTCTTCTGCGATTCAAGTCTGCCACGCCAAGGCACCCACTTTGGAGTATAGGAAACACACCTTGCAACTCCCAGCAGGAAGGAGCTGGGCAAGGCCTCTTCTGCACTTGGAAACACTGCCCCAATTCATCTGCTAATGCCCTTCTGCAGCTGATAGCTATGGTTGCAACAAAAGAGGAAGTTCACTACAAACGGTTGACGAAAGAGAGAATCTGGGGGGCCCAGCATTGTAGCCTAGTGGCTAAAGGCATTGCCTTGCATCCACCCAGGATCCCATATGGATGTTAGTTCACATGCTGGCTGCCCTATTTCCCATCCAGCTCCCTGCCTGTAGCCTGGGAAAGCAGTTGAGGACAGCCCAAAACCTTGGGACCCTGCACCTGCAGGGAGACCCGGAGGAAGCTCTGACTCCTGGCTTTAGATCAACTCAGCTATGGCCATTGTGGTCCTTTGGGGAGGGAGCCAGAAAATGAAAGATCTTTCTCTTTGTATATTTGACTTTCTGTGTTCCACTATGACTAAGAACTGATTAAATCTGACAGTCCCACAGACAATAACTATAAACTCTTCATCAAATATAAGACAAAACCACAAGCAACAATAAGCTACTACCTGGAGACATTGGTGTATATACTAAAGTATATAGTAGCAAGTCTGTACTTACAGGGAGAAAATAAGTAACACAAGGTGAGTTTCCAATTTTGGGGGAGGAAAATCAGAGTACCAGAGAGGGGAGGAGGGCTGGAAAGAGACTGAGTGAGTCATTCTTTCACTGGTTCACTCTTCAAATGGCTGCAATGGCCAGGGCCAGGAACCCGGAATCTCATCTGGGTCTTCCACATGGGGCCAGGGGCCCAAGCACCTGAGCCATCTGTCACTGCTTTCTCAGGGAGCTGGATCCCCGAGGAGCAGCTGGGACTGAAACAGGCACTTCCTCGGGGCTGCTGGAGCTACAGGAGCTGTTGGCAGGGGTCCAGATGTCTGTGCCTCAATGCTGATCCTGACATTACAATTGTTGTGGCTTATACCCGAGTGTAGTGAGCAGTGGTATTGTGCAAGGTAGCTAAAGCTCTTTTGAAAAATTCTTTCTGATGCTCAGATCCCTGACTCCAGCTACTGTATGCACTTGGTGAACTGTTCTCGGGCCTGCCTGGGTTCAGAGTGAGCACACCGAGGGGGGAAAGTCTCTGTGGCCTAGGTGGGCACAGTGCCCACCTGCCACAATCATTGGTGGGGGATGGGATTGGGGAGGGGCACGACCTTGGGCCTGGGGGCTGGAACTTTCTGCAGCCTGCTGGCTGCTGGGGGATCTCAGGCCAGAGTGTCTTCATGCTCAGATCCCTGACTCCAGCCACCACGTGCATGTGGTGAGCTGTCCCCGGGCTGCCAGTGAACCATTTGGTGCCAGGCTCCGCCTGCTGGCCGCCCAGCAGTGAACTCTGGGGTTTTGGTTCTTTGAATCGCTGCTTAGGTAGCTCCAGGTTGAACTCACTGTGCTTCTGAGATGTGAATCTATATATAGATATGTATATATCTATATATAGATATATATAGGCATATATAGGCTATATATATAGGTTATATCTATCTATCTATCTATAGATAGATAGATAGATAGATATAGCCTATATATATAGATATATATAGGCTCCAGCCTTAGGGTCACTTAGGGAGTGAACCAGCAGGTGGAAGTTCTTTTTCTGTTTCCCTTCCCTCTGTAAAT
Organism: Ochotona princeps; assembly: GCF_030435755.1. Lineage (NCBI taxonomy): Eukaryota > Metazoa > Chordata > Mammalia > Lagomorpha > Ochotonidae > Ochotona > Ochotona princeps. Next base: position 6,099,574 of record NC_080850.1, read on the forward strand.
TTGTCTTTCCAAAAAAATATAAATCTTAAAAAAAATCTTATTTGTTATTCATTTTGTGATAATTTCTGTTTTCTGTGATAACAGGCTGTAAATATTAGCTTAAAAATCTTGTGGATTGGGCCCAGCAGCGTGGCCTAGCGGCTAAAGTCCTCGCCTTGAATGCACCCCGGGATCCCATATGGGCGCCGGTTCTAATCCCGGCAGCTCCACTTCCCATCCAGCTCCCTGCTTGTGGCCTGGGAAAGCAGTCGAGGACAACTCAGAGCATTGGGACCCTGCACCCGCGTGGCAGACCTGGAGGAAATTCCTGGCTCCTGGCTCTGGATCGCTGTAGCACTGGCTGTTGCGGCTCACTTGGGGAGTGAATCATAGGAAGGAAGATCTTCCTCTCTGTCTCTCCTCCTCTCTGTATATCTGACTTTGTAATAAAAATAAATAAATCTTTAAAAAAATCTTGTGGATTAAGTTCTTAATAATTATTAGACACAACTGATCAATTAGTGCATTATTTTGTGAGAAATAATGCTTAAACATAAGCATCTACTTTTATTACAACCATACTTTTCACACAAATAAAAAGTTGTTGTGGGTCTGGCATGGTAGCCTAGTGGCTGAAGTCCTTGCCTTGTGTGTGCTGGGATCCCACAGGGGCACCAGTTCATATCCTGCTGTCCTGCTTCCCTTCCAGCTCCCTGTTTGTGGCCTGGGAAAGCATTAGAGGATGATCCAAAGCCTTAGGACCCTGCACCTGCGTGGAGACCTGGAAGAGGTTCCTGGCTTCTGGCTTCAGATTAGCTCAACTCTGGCTGTTGCAGCCACTTGGGGAGTTAACCAGTGGGTGGAAATTCTTTCTCTCTCTCCTACTCTGTAAATCTGAGTTTCCAATAAAAAAAGTTTTTGCACATCTATGCATGAATATTCTTTGTTGCTGGAATAAGGTATGGATACTATGTTAAATATGTCTTTATAGAGAACACTTGTTCATATAAGAATAGAAAGTTGTCTTACAGCCAGTCTCCCTCAGCAAAGGTGGGGACCAGGAATTCCACCTGGAGCTACTTGGAGACGGCTGGCAGAGAACAGGCTGTGCACGGACAAGTTCTGTTTTTTTTTTTTTTAAAGATTTATTCATTTTATTACAGCCAGATATACACAGAGGAGGAGAGACAGAGAGGAAGATCTTCCATCTGATGATTCACTCCCCAAGTGAGCCGCAACAGGCCAGTGCGCGCCGATTCGAAGCCGGGAACCTGGAACCTCTTCCGGGTTTCCCATGTGGGTGCAGGGTCCCAAGGCATTGGGCCATCCTCAACTGCTTTCCCAGGCCACAAGCAGGGAGCTGGATGGGAAGTGGAGGTGCCGGGATTAGAACCGGCGCCCATATGGGATCCCGGGGCTTTCAAGGCGAGGACTTTAGCCACTAGGCCACGCTGCTGGGCCCAAGGTCTGTTTTTTAAGCCACTGTTTCCAGGGTGCAGAAACAGTTGCCTAGGTTGAACTACATTGCTCTGAATTTTGCTTCTCTGTGACTACTTAAGAGTGGGCCACCACACATGCTGGAGAGCAGGATGGGAGTGTGGGGTCACTTTGTAGCCTTGTGTATATCCTGGGAGCTCTGCCCATTCATTCACAGCCTTGCTGTGAGGTTCTAGCTGGATCTGCAAGTGTTCCACGTTCATTCAGAGCCTGTTTCAGCTCCTTTGATCTCCTGGACTGTGGGTGTGAGTGTGCGCATGTGTATAGTTCTGTGACCCAGGGCTCTAGCCCTCTCCTGACACCTGTAGTTCTAAGGCCAGAGGTGATCAGCCCTGATACAGGTTTCAGTCAGTCTGCCCTTAGGGTTTTGATTTGTACTGATGTGGTTCCTCTTCTCTTGATAGTCATCTTTCCCACCACGTTATCTAAGATCCAGTTGGCTGCACAGCCTATGGAGATGGCTTAAGTAGATTTGGCAGTGACAGAAGGCTAGCTCTTTGCAAAAGTTCTTTATTATACTCTTGTTGGTTCTGCCTATCTGGTTGGTTCATTTCCTTTTGTAGTAGTGAATGAGCAGCCTTCAAAAAGCTCATGGAAAATGAATACTATGAAAAAAAAAAACCTCTGCAGGGATTAAAAAAAATTCCTTATGCACACAAAAAACTTGCAATAACTTGTTTTAGCAGTCTAAAAATGATTTTATCTGAGACTCTAAGAAGATACCAGTTTGGAGGGTGCCAACCAGAGAAACATGCATTCTTTAACATTGAAAGAAAATATCCAATTTTCAGTGGAGCTTGGGTAGAAAAATAATGAAAGCATTGATGCGTCACAAAGTTTGCAGAATGGCCAGCTTTGACACAGTAAGTTAAGCTACTGTCTGATACTGGCATCCCATGTGGGAGTCCTCGTTTCCTACCCAGCTTCCTGCTAATGGGTCTGTGAAAGCAGCGGATGAAGGCCCAGTACATGGGTCCCTGCCACTCATGGTGGTCTTGAAACCTGACCATTGCAGCCATATGGGAACTGAATCAGTAGGTGGAAGATGTCTCCCACACCTCGCTGCCACTGCTCTGATTTTAAATTAAAAAAAAAAAAAAAAAAAAAAAAAAGAAAAGATGTTGAAGATGAGGCTAGCAGTGGCAGACCACATCAATTGGCAAGACAAAACTGCCTCCTGCTTGTTCCCTAATTAAAGAGCAACAATACAGGTTCAGCATTGTGGAGCAGCAAATTAAGCCTGTGGAGCCTTGCATTTCTTTCTTTCTTTTTTTTTTTTTTAAAGATTTATTCATTTTATTACAGCCAGATATACACAGAGGAGGAGGAGAGACAGAGAGGAAGATCTTCCGTCCGATGATTCACTCCCCAAGTGAGCTGCAACGGGCCGATGTGCATGGATCCGAAGCCAGGAACCTGGAACCTCTTCCGGGTCTCCCACGCGGGTGCAGTGTCCTAAGGCAATGGGCCATCCTTAACTGCCTTCCCAGGCCACAAGCAGGGAGCTGGATGGGAAGTGGAGCTGCTGGGATTAGAACCGGCACCCATATGGGATCCCGGGGCATTCAAGGCGAGGACTTTAGCCGCTAGGCCATGCCGCCGGGCCCGAGCCTTGCATTTCTAACTCTACATGTTGCCTGCTCCGCTCTCCCCATCCCACCCTTTTTTTTTTTTAAGATTTTTATTTATTTATTACAAAGTCAGATGTACAGAGAGGAGGAGAGACAGAGAGGAAGATCCTCCGTCAATGATTCACTCCCCAAGTGAGCCGCAACGGGCCGGTGCGCGCCGATCCGATGCCGGGAACCAGGAACCTCCTCCGGGTCTCCCATGCGGGTGCAGTGTCCCAATGCATTGGGCCGTCCTCAACTGCTTTCCCAGGCCACAAGCAGGGAGGTGGATGGGAAGTGGAGCTGCCGGGATTAGAACCGGCGCCCATATGGGATCCCGGGGCTTTCAAGGCGAGGACTTTAGCCGCTAGGCCATGTCGCTGGGCCCCTCCCCATCCCACCCTTAAAAATGTCTTTGCTAGGGGGCCCCCGTCGCAATAGTATAGTGGTTAAAGTCCTCGCCTTGAGCACACCGGGATCCCATATGGATGCCAGTTCTAGTCCAGGCAGCCCCGCTTCCCATTCAGCTCCCTGTCTGTTGCTTGAGAAAACAGTTGAGGACAGCCCAAGGCTTTGGGACCTTCACCCACATGGGAGACCCGGATCTGAAGCCAGGAGCCAGGAGTTTCCTCCGGGTCTCCCACATGAGCACTTGGTCCCAAAGCTTTGGGCCACCCTTGACTGCTTTCCCAGACAGTAAACTGGATGGGAAGCGGGGTAGCCAGGATCCACACCCATATGGAATGCTGGCAAATGCAAGGTGAGGACTTTGGCCACTAGGCTACTCTACTGGGCCCTTTTTGTTTAAAGACCAACAAAAAATAGCAGAAACAATAGTAAATACCATACACATCTCAGTTGAATTAGTTCTGACAACTCTGAATGAAAAACCAAAGGGGGCACACTTTGTGCTCTGTGAGTGTACTGCTCTTGCCCCGAACAGCTGGTGTCAGGAGCAGAGCTGCCCATGCAAATTTTAAATAAGTGGGCTTAAGATCTGGAAGCACTTCCTCCAAAAATTGCAATAGATGAAATATGACCCACGCTTGGACTACTGACTGATGATCAATAGCCAAAATTTATTAGGGGCAACAGACTTTATATGCTGAGGGTCATACAGGATTAGGGTAGAGATACTTGTATATTACTTCCCACTCAACTGTTCTTATACAAATGATATCTCATCAGGTATACAAAAGGTAGCCATACAGTTGTTCTCATGCAAAGGATATCCAATCAGTCACACACAAGACATCCATTCAGTTGTTTATCATACAAATATTGTCCCATCAACTGTAATCCTGTGCTCCCTGACTATGGTCCCTGACCTATGGTCACAATGTCCTCCTACACTTGTCTTGGGCGCACTGGGATTCCATATGGGCACGGGTTCTAATCCCGGCAGCAATGCTTCCCATCCAGCTCCCTGCTTGTGGCCTGGGAAAGCAATCCTACCCACACGGGGCATCTGCAAGAAGCTCCTGGCTCCTGGTTTCGGATGGGCGTAGCTCCGGCTGTTGCGGCCGCTTGAGGAGTGAATCAGCAGATGGAAGATACTCCTGTCTGTCTGTCCTCTTCTCTGTATATCTTACTTTCCAATAAAAAGAAATATTACAATAAATGCAAAATAAAAATTCTAAAAAAACCCACTTTATTTAAAAAAAAATTATACGAAGCTGAACAGACACGGTCTTCCACCTGCTGTTTCACCCTTCTAATGTCCACAACAGACTGGCATAGGCTGAAAGAAGAGGCTCAGAAATTCATTCATTCTCTCACATGGGTGGCCAGGACCCCGGTACTTGAGCCATCAGCTTCCTCCCAAGTTGTGCATCAGGAGGAAGCTGGATCAGCAGTGGAGTAGCTGGGACTCAGCCCAGACTGGCCAGGCAGAATACCGACAATTTCAAATGAAGTTTTAAGCACTATGCCAAAAGCCTGTCCTTCATGTTGAAATTAAATCCCCATGATGAGCTATTAAGTGGTGAGACCAGGTAGAACCGTTAGCAGGTGACTGAGACAGGAAGGCCCTACCCTTTTGAATGGATTAATCCATTCATAGATGAATGGATTAGCAGATAAAAGGGTAATTATGGAAGTGGTTTTATCATCCAAGCAAGCTCTTTCTGGTATCTTGCTATGTGGTATAATCTGTGACAGTAAGGCCCAACAGAGGTCAGCGGAGCTCACGAACTCTCAGACCAGCGAGCTACACAAAGCTGTCTAGATTTTCACTTCAGACATTCTGCTACAGCAACAATAGCAAATGGACTAAACAACATGAATGGAAGGCAAACTGGAGTGATGGCAACTGTAGAAAACCAAAAGGCATGCCTGTATTAAGACAGTAATTGTGACTCAACCCCTGCATCTTTTCTTTTTTTAAGACTTCTTTATTTTTATTAGGAAGGCAGATATACAGAGAGGAAGATCTCTGTGTGATGGTTCACTCCCTAAGTGGCCGCAATGGCTGGAGCTGAGCCAATCCCAAGCCAGGAGACAGGAGCCTTTCCTCTGGGTCTCCCATGCTGGTGCAGGGTCCCAAAGCTTTGGGCCATCTTTGACTGCTTTCTCAGGTCACAGCTGGGTGGAAATGGAGCTGCCAGTACTAGAACCGGCACCCATATAGGATCCGGGCACGTTCAAGGCGAAGACTTTAGCCACTAGGCTATGCTATTGTGCTGGGCCCAATCCCTGCATCTTGTACAGATCCAATAGTTAGATGTTCTAATTTTTCAAGAGAAGCTAAACATTTCATGTCTAAAAATAAAGATGGTGTTAGATGAAGATACGTTGGGCATAGGAAGGGAGTCATAGGAAGGGGCTTCCCAGCTCTTTGGGTTCAACTCACATGGGTGGCAGGTACTAATATCTTGGTTGGCTGTTACATCAGTAGCACCAAGGGACCGTGGCTGTCTGTATTCTCACTGTTGTCTAGACGCTTTCTGTCCCTGTGGGCTTGGCCACACGACTTGCTTTGTCAAGGGGTAATGGAGGTTTGAAGAGTTCGCTGGGGCTTGTCCTTTTCGGAGAAACCAAACAGAAGCTTGTAAGAAGCTGCATGGAGAACAGAGATTGGAGAGGTGAGATCATTCTGAATGAGTTCCCAGCCGACTGCAGCTCCATGAGTAACTTCAGAATACAGCACGTGGGTCCAGCTGATCCCAGCTGATCCTGGTCAACCCCCACAACCGTAAAAAAAAAAAATAATGAACTCTTGTTATGCTAAGCTACTCAATCTTAGGGTGGTTTGTTATGTTGCAATAGTTAACAGAAACAGAGGTCATAAATTGTAACTCCCTTGCTTTACTAACGGTTCTGAAGGATCTGGTGAAATTGGGACAGTTATGGGCCATAACTCTTCAATTCTGTTTCTTTTTTCTATTGCCTTTTCTTTCAATTCCTTTGTGAAAAGCACCAGATAAGGAATGCGAAAACTTCAAACTCCACCTGCAGGAAACTTGACCTTGTGTTTTAACATACATCCAAATTACTGCCATAATTTAGCTCTTGGGAAATAAAAACATTTCTAGGACATCCAGTCCCTTGGCTTTGCAGGTGTGATAATGAGAGAAGAAAAAAAAAAATCTTGACACAAAAGGAAAGCATCTGGAAGGCAGCCTGGCATGATACCATCAGCCAGGATGCCAGGTCAGTAGATGCCAGCTCACCACAAGGCCTCCTATTCCCCTTAGAAGAAAAACCACTATTTCACCATCAGACAAGACCACTCTGAGACCATGAAAGATCAGGACAAAAATAAGACATGCCTGAACGCACATAAGACATGATTATTGTCCAAACCACCAACAAGAATGAATAAACACCCAGTTTAGCCCACTGGTGGGGCTGTTGTTGTTTCACCAATGCCTGCTTGGGCCGCAACCAACAATTCCCTTCCTCCAGGTAAGATTGATGGAGATGGCCAGATCTAAGCATGACCATCACTTCCTGACAATGTTTTCCAGGAGAAAGTTTCAACTGCCTTCAACCTCCCAGGTCACCCAACTGAGTGCCCTTCTCCCTCCCCCTGCCTTCTGGTCCCTCACTTCAACCCTGGTTCAACCACCAGCGTTAGAGGCATGGCAAAGTTAGAGGCTGAGTTCCCCTCAAAGGAGTCTCCACCGGTTTTTAGTTCGACTTTTTTCCCAGTTCCTGGCTGGCATCCCCTTCCCACTGTGAACCCCTTCTCCGCAGCTGCCAGAAAACAGGGGGTCCTGTTAGTCACATTCTGAGCTGATTCCCAGTTGCCCACAAGCTGTACGTGGCACCGGCTGGGCACTGGAGCGAAAGGGGGCATGATGACTCAATGGCTATATCCTCCACCTTGCAGTGCTGGTATGCTCTATGGGCGCGGGTTTGTGTCCTGGCTGCTCCTCTTTCTGTCCAACTCCCTGCTTGTGGCCTGGTAACACAGTAGAGAATGGTTCAAGTCAATGGGACCCTGCACCCATGTGAAGGAACTGGAAGAGGAACTGGAAGAGGCTCTGGCCGTTGTCGCCATTTGGGGAGTGAACCAGTGGATGGAAGAGCTCTCTCTCTCTCTCTAAATCTGCCTTCCCAATAAAAACAAATGAATCGTAACACCTCCCCCACTCCCCTCAAAACCGGTTTTTGAACGGATGAATGAGGAAGAGGGGTTCCGTCTACACAGGCTTCCTCTGACCCTTCGGGCCTGGGGTGCCAGACAGAGGCCACAGCGCGTGGGAATCCCTCCTACCCCAACCGCATCTGCAACCCCTTCCCTCCTGGGCCGCTCATCCTTTGGGCGCCTCCTCTCTCGGCGGGGCTTCTTTCCTTCCCGGTCTCGTCCTACACCTGAGCCCGCAGACCCCACCTACCTAATGCCTTCATCCCACCTGTCTCCATCACCTACCCTCCCCCACGCCACCATCACCACGCAGCAACACAGCAGCAGACCGGCCAGCCGCGTAGATACCTAGGCAGCGAGTGGGCACTGCAGAGGCGACGGCGCATGTGCGGAAACCAGCCGCACACGCAGGATCCCTTGACAAGTGAGGAGTTGCCTCCGAGTTTCCGTCCCGGTCTCTCCTCCGCAGCCTGGGGCTGCCAGGAAGTCAGGAGAAACCAGCCGGAAATAGAAACTTTGCGCATGGCTTTCTGGGATATGTAGTCCTGACGTTCTCCCCGCCCTGTCGCAGGAGCAGCCCTGGGTTATTTAAGGCACGCATCCTGCCTTCCCAGGACAGTGCTCCTTGGAGCTCCGACCGGGTCTCTTCTCGTGTGCGGAGCTCCTCCCGGAGTCGCCTTCCCGCTCCCACCGCGCTCTGCGGGTCCCGCGGCGGCTGCTGGGAGCTGTAGTGCCCGCCCTGCGTGCTGCGTTCGCCGAGGGGGAGGGCGGAGCTGCCGGCGCCCCGAGCGGGCTGGCAGCTGGAGTGGGTGCGAGAGCCGCCTCCGCCTCCGCCTCCGCCGCCTCCGCCGCCTCCTCCGCCCGGGCCGTTCGCTGCTGCGCGGGGAGAGCGAGGCGGGGCCGCCGCGGCCGCCATGGAGCCCGACTCGGTGATTGAGGACAAGACCATCGAGCTCATGGTAAGTGCGGCCCTCGGGACCGTCCGTTCTTCCGTGCGTCCGGCCCCACAGGCGGGCCTTGCCCACACCTCAACGTCCGGCGCGCGGCCGGCCTTGGCCTTGCCGGCTCCTGGCCTCGGGCCTGGCGCGGTGCCTCCCGATCCCGGGGGATCTCGGTGCCCGGCTCGCTGCTCCCCGCACCCCGGCCCTGTCCCGACTCCAGGCCCAGCTTTCGGGGGGCGACTCTCGCCCGTTCATGCTGCAGCCATAGGTCACAGCGGTGCTGGCGTCTCATGCTGCTCTTTTGGGGACGGGATCGCCACATCTCCCCCCTCCACCCCCGTATTTTTCTGGCCCAGGCCCGCACTGGGGCCGAATGATCGGCCAGGGCTGCCTCGGCCTCCGGGTCCGAAGAGGGGCTCTCAGCACCCTCTCTCTAACCCGCGGCTTGTGAGGATGGCCGGGCTAGGTCCTCCGGGATGGGGGGTGGGGGAGCTCTCGGATCGGAGGCTGTGACGGATCAGCGGCCGCGTCCCCGGGCCCCTGTGGTGTCTGGAGGCTTCTCGGACAAAGGGTTTCCTACCCAGCCGAAAAGGGATGTTTGCACAGCAAGGCCCCAGCCAGGTACTCCGGATTCCATGCCCCTGGAAAGAGAAGCCATAACTTTCTGTTTTCCTGATCTGCTTTGGGAAATTGGGGAGTGGAGATGGGGAGGGTGGTGGAAAGCATCGCTTTCAGTACAGCAGCCAATTCTTTTTCTCTCCCTAAAAAAAAAAAGGGTGGTGGTGGTGTTGGGAGAGCGGTTCCTTGGCCCCTGGGGAAACGACCATTCTGTTAGAAACCATTGGCTAATACTCCCTGGTTCACGGACACCCTGCCTCCCCTTGCCGCCTGCGACTGGAGTCCGGAGGAGTTTTGTTAGTGCGAGAGTGGCTAGCACAAAGTGAACAATCTGCTCATTGGCGCACGATTTGGTGGAAGAAATAAAACATGGCAGGTATTACCTGCCAATGTGAAGATGAGAGAAATCCGACGGGGCGCGGGAAGGCAGGCAGGCAGGCAGGCAGGCTGGCTTTGCTTCATTCAGCAGACAGGCTGACCCGAGGAGTCTGTGTCCTGTAGCAACCTCGGCAGTTTCTTTGTAGCCTTCTCAAGATTGTAGCAACTTCCACTCCAGGCTTGAGAAAAAGGCGAAAGAATCTACTTAACCCAGCAAATCGTTTTCCCAGCCAAGTTTTCTCCCAGTGTGAACGTGTTTATTGAGTCAGTGATTCCACTGGGTAGGGCTGGTGACATCAGAGCCACTTCCCCCATTTAATGCTATAAATAATAAATGGTGGCAATGAAAGGCTGTTGGATGGCTGCGTGGTGTCTGTGGAGGATGGCATCTGGGGAGTTGAGATACGGCTCTTAAAAATGGAAGCGCAGTAGCATCAATTCCGAGGCAGCTGAATATTTGTTGTCCTCAGCAGAATTTACAAAGCCAGATTTCTCCAGCCTTCTTGAAAACTAGGGAAAAAATTTCAACAGTTTCTGATTTGTGTGTGTATGTATGTGTATGCGTGTGCACAGGTATCGTTTTCAAAGGGTTAATGTGACTTGGCTTTTTGTTCGATCTTCATTTACGGAGTGATTTTCCTTTTCAGCCCTGTTTATTAAGCCTTTGTAGTTAAGTGTTTTGCATTTTGCTACTCTGTAGTGTCTAATTTGGCTATAAATTAATCTTAATAATCTTTATCAATCTTTGCAACTTTGATAAAATAATCTTAATAGTGATAGTTACATACATGGCGTATTTTTAGGATGTAAAACTCATGCACTCACCGCAGGAGTACTTCACATTGAAAAGTTGCTCAAAGCTTCTGGACCTTTTGGGCAAGATCAAGTGAAAAATGATTAGCTTAGGCTGTTGTGAGCTCCTCCTGCTTCTATTCACGTGAGAAATAACTGCAGTGTCTATTTTCAAAGAATTAGAAGAAATGATGGTGCTGTATAACCTAAGGCAGTGTGTTTGAGTGCCTTACTAAAAAGAAAAAGAAAATCTCTGGCCTAAATTTACTGGCTTCGTATATTCACAGCTTAGGAGAGTTTGATTTTATGTGATATAATACTTGTATTTGATCTGACATGAGATTTCAACCTCTTAAAGCGATTGTAAACTAGGATATAAATTTGGAGTTTTAGCAAGTTTAAGATAGAATTTAGTAGTTACAATCAGTTTAAAAATGATTTTTCATTTAAGGATATTTGATATTCCCTGAAAGAAAAATCGCCTAATGTTATTAAGACAACCCTTTTCATAAAGTTGTACATGTGTATTTATTTTAGTACAGCATGTAACACAGGTGCCTAACAGACTAAGTAAATCCAGGACCAAATGCAGGAATGACTAAAAATTCAATTGCTTGTGCCTTTATATAGTTAATGTGTTCGAAGCTTTCAGAAGTGAGTGTAACATTTTTTACATTGATTTTAAAATAACGTAAGTGAGGGGAATGGGTTACACTGATGGTGTTTTAAAAGCTTAGAGCATGAACTATTTTGGATTTTTTTGCATGAACTTCAGTACTCACATGTTTGTGATTGTGCTGGCTGTACCAGTACGAAACTTAGTGTTTATCAAGAAGACGTTCATTGGATAGCCCAGAGGATGTTGTATCAAAAGAGGAAACAGACCTTATGGTTTTCTTCATTTCTTAATCTTCATCCCTTCAGATTCTTTAAATTCTTATACTTTGATTAAATCTACTGGCAGTGAAGCTGGTGATAGCAGAATAATCAACTCTCCAAATGATAATGCCGGCTGAAAGTCCGACCCCCTTGTCCAAGGCCACGAGTTTTCTGAACTCCTACCTCCTTGGGATTCCAACTCAAATGAGGTTACGGTGTCTGCTGGGGAATAGTTGAACCACCTAATGACTTCACGGTCTTGCATTGGCCTGGTGCTGTACCTGCTTTGAGGGCCTGTTTTTTTTTTTTTGGTAAGATCAGCTTTATTAGGAAGAGGGAGGGAGGGGTAGAAGAGTAGTAATCCACTTTGGAAGGATACAGAGTTGACCAGACTAAGTGGAGACTGCATGGGATTATAGGTCCCATGCCGTTTGCTAATTCTTGGCTTGGAAAGGAGCTCATCTTCCGTCAGTCATCACTAGCAGACACTCCCAAGTGTTGTTGATTGGAAGAATTTCTCTTCAGCTGTTGAAAGGCAGCAGAAATGGTTGTGAAAAGTTCAGCAAGGTGATCGTGCCCCCATCTGGCTGCTCTTGTATCCCTTCCCTCCCTACGTCCTCAGTGGACAGTTTATACTCTGTTGGGTTCGCGTCCCCTCTGCTAAATGACCCTAAGGGAGTCCTTTTCCTTCTCTTGTGTCTCAAGTGGCCATGTTGCTTGTTGAACCAAGTTATTAGAGGTTAGAATGCATTGGTCCTTATTATGAAGATAGGAGATAATTCTGTTTTTATAGTTGTTGATGTACAACCAGGTCACAGGGCCAAGGAGATGAGTCCGTTGAGTAATCAGGCTTATCATCACTTACTCTCGGGCACCTCTAGTTAAGCGCTAACTTAACCAAATGTACATTTCATAGATGCAGATTTCATTAGGGTACTAATGAAATAAAACAGATGCGTATTCATTGACCTCGTTGACCTGCCTGAAGAGGCTGTGACTCAGATACATCCATTTTTTGCCCTGATTCTGCAGTTGGTTCAGTGTCCTTTCATATTTGACAGGGATAAACTGCTATTATATGTCTTGCAAACTCAGATGACTAGCCCAGGGGAATCACCATGCTCTTACGCTGGTTTATGGAGCCCCACTTTGTCACTCCAGTGAGGGCTATTTGAGCTGTGAATTCCAGAAATAGAGGTCAGCGTTGTAGTGCAGCTGGTTAAGCTGCCATCCCTGAGACTGGCATTCCATTATGGGTGATAGTTTGAGCTGCAGCTGCTTCACTTCTGATCCAGCTCAGTGATAACGCACATGGGAGACCAGTGGGAGATGGCCTACATGCTTGGGACCTCTGCCACCCACATGGGCAGCCGGGATGGAGTTCCGAGCTCCTCGCTTTGGCTTGGACCAAGAGTTTGTGGCCACCGGGAGAGGGAACCAGCAGATGAAAAATTTCTGTCTCTGTGTTTCTCTGTAACTCTGCCTATCAACATTAAAAAAAAAAAAAATCTAGAAATAAAACTTTCTGCTCTGTAGAGTCTCTGGGATCCGGGTTTCATCTTGTGATCTTTGTGCTTTACAGAGAAGAAGGCATTTCAGATCCCAGTGATTGCAAAGCCGATCTCCTTTCAGACTCCAGTCTTGCCTTTCCTCTCACTGTCCTCATATATCCTCTGTATTTCAGCCAGAGCTTGGAGGATTGTGGTCCCCCAAAATCTGCTCATGCTATTTCTTTTTTCGGCATCAGTATTAACTGGCTTAAGCCAATTTACTGCAGGCTACCAAAATTTCCTGCAAGGAGCTGAGAGTTGACTCTGGCCAGACTGGCTTAGTGAAGTCTCATCAACCTTCTCTTCCAAGTCTATGCTAATAAAGTTGGATCCATTCACAAAATACAAAATGCCATCGCCTCCACTGAAAGGGTTGATTTCCGTTATGATGACAGTTGCTATCTCTCTTTTGTATCTGTAATACAGCCTGCCTGAAATTTATTGTTAAAAGAATGAATTCTGGAGCCCAGTTCCACAGCTTAGTTGATAAATCCTCACATTGCATCTGTCGGGATTTCATATGGGCACTGGTTCTTTTTTTTTTTTTTTGAAGATTTACTTATTTTTATTGTAAAGTAAGATATATATAGAGAGGAGGATAGACAGAGAGAAATATCTTCTGTCCAATGATTCACTCTCCCCAAGTGAACGCAACGGCTGGTACTGTGCCGATCCAAAGCCAGGAGCTCTTCCAGGTCTCCCACGCGGGCGCAGGGTCCCAAGGCTTTGGGCTGTCCTCGACTGCTTTCTGAGGCCACAGGCAGGGAGCTGGAAGGAAAGTGGGGCTGCTGGGGTTTGAACTGCCACCCATATGGGATCTTGGCGCATTCAAGGTGAGAACTTTAACTGCTAGGCCACAGTGCCGGGCCCTGGGCACTGGTTCTTATCCTGGCTGCTTCACTTCTCATCCAGCTCCCTGCTTGTGGTCTGGGAAAGCAGCGGAGGATGGCCCAAAGCCTTGGGTTCCTGAACCCGCATGTGAGACCCTGAGAAAGCTCCTGGCTCTGTGGCCACTTGGGGAGTGAACCAGCAGACAGAAGATCTTTCTGTCTCTCTGCCTCTGAATATCTGCCTTTCCAATAAAAAAATTAATCTTAAAAAAAGAAATGAATTCTGGCACTTTGTACTTATCTTGTAAAGCACTTCACATACGCCAGACTTGCATTGTGCTTACCTGGTTGTGTCCCCTAATGAATAGTTAACTCCCTTTGGGAAGGGATGTGGCCTTACTCCTCTTGCTGTGAGTGACACCTAATTCCATATCTGCAGTGCCTTTCAGTCAGTGTGCAATTGAAGTTCCTTTCTAGTGATTTCCATACGTGCCTGCTTTCTGCTTGTATCGTAACCATCTTCTCTGGAAATTTTCACCTGCATGACTGATTCACATAATAACTCCTGCTAACTCTTGTAGAGCTTACACTTTCCTGTGCGGCTCCCGAGTGTGCCTCAGCTTCCCTTCCGGAGGCTGCGGCTGCTTGATTAACCCTGTACTCCTGGACAGTGCTCAGTGCGTGGGTGCTTAGGAGCTATTTAATTAAATCAACATTAGGTCTTTTAGTATGTTGGTAAAACTTCATTCTGATAACTTTAGAGGGATGTGCAGATGAATAGAAGACCGATACTGGTAAGGGGCAGCAGGAGGGTGTGTGGCACACAGGGCTTCTACAGACATATTAACCATTATTACAGATTGGCCCACACCGTGCACATTGATCTGTGCATGTCCCAGGTGGCGGTTGCTAGCATAGTTGAGAAAGCCAATTCTAAAGTTGTGTCATCTTAGAAAAAGCGGGGGCTTTCCAGTGAAACCCCTCACTGACTGTGTTTCCTAGCTGTGCCACTTGCTTGCTCTCTGCGACCTTCAGAGGGGAGATGATGCTGTGGTGTGATTTCATGATGTGTACAAACGGAAGCTAGGCCTTGCTGAGAGTGGTGCATTGAAGGGCTTCACCAAGGCTTGCCGTTCAGCCAGCACTGGCTGTTCTGACTTCTCCACCAGCACGGGGACCAGGCTTTGTGAAAATCAGGACAGATGGTGTGGAAAGGGTTTCCTTTTCCCTTGAGTTGTGCATATATTTATCTGTGAAGCTTTCCAGAGGTCTGCCATTCAGTTGCCTTTAGCCACATATCCATGAGCCATTGTTGGGGGAAATGATGAACTCACACACAACCAGTACTATCTGGGAAAATGAGGGAGATTCTGTTAAAATTAAGAACTGCAAATTTGGCTTGATTAGATCTGTGCCCTGCAGCTAGGACCCAGACTAGCTGATTGGGGTACATTAACACTATTAGCACTATGATCTGTCTCTGCTTTGGCTGGGAAATGATGACTGCTGAATCCTTACTCTTTAGCCACGCTGGTGCATTTGCCCTTTAGCACAGTGAGCAGTATCTAGACGAGACTTCCTCTTGAGTATTGTTCATTGAATTAGTTAACAACAGAGGAAAAAAACCTGTTGGTCAAGAATGTCCTTATTACTCTCGGTTGAGTTTCTGCTGATTGCAATTGCTTAACAGGAGATTTGTCTGTGTAGGCAAATGACAGACTGGGAAGACCTGACAATCCAGTAGCGTGTCTCTCATTTGGGTCTTAGCGTTTTAAACAAAACTCCAAGATTGTAGAGTTCTGTGATGTCAGCCGGAAACATTTTTAGGAAATTCCTCTTACTGATGAGATGGCTGGTCAACAATGAAGACCTTCTCAGAACGGAAAGCTGTGAAGTAGGAACAGTGGGTCATTAGCCAGCATCCATGGGGGAGTAGGCAACTGTGCTTGCATAAATACACTGAGTGGAGGGAAGTGTTTTCTAGTAGAAAGCCTCCGATCGCCCCTCCTTCTCCCCCAGAAGAAAGAGCCAGTGAGGACTTTACTACTGGAAAAAGAGACTTGAATAATTTTTAATTTTGAAGAATTACGTTGAGTTCAATTTAAACCATTTTGAGGAGTAATTATATTTTGGTTTTCTGAAGTAACTATTTGAAGAGAAAGGGGCAGGGGCCAGGAAGAGCCCAGTTCGGACACTGCTTCATCAATCTGGCACTGTTATCGCACAGGGCTTGCCACCCGACTAGACAGTCAAGAAATAGTGTTTGAAGCGAAAGGGAGGAAAATGAACTTGCTGGTACAGGGGAAAAGCCCGAGAAGTCAAAAGTTCAGAAATTAGTTTGTCAGTCAAATTGTGGTTATGTTTTGCTGTAATTTGGATATAGTTGTAAGTTACTCTTTGAAAAGCATAGTATATTCCTTTAGGAACTAGCTACTAACCATAGCTTACTGGTTACTTTGATCAAGATTTGATTTCCAGTGTATTCTTACAATTGAGTAGTGTCACTTTGTGGGAGGAAGTTGAGCACCCCTGATTTGGTTGGGATTTGACTATTGGAGTTGTGGCTATGAAGATATTTCCATCTGATTGTTATGGTAAGGTTAATCCTGGACTGGTATTTCAGTCACTTCCAGTTGCTTTGCCTGCAGTTTGAAAAATCAGAACATCCTTTGTCCTTGTCTGCGGGCTCTCAAACAAATCTTGTGATGTAAAAAAAAATGAGTTCCATTGGATTTGAGATGCTTTGTCAAGGACACCGTGTTTGCCGCTGAACACAAGAACACTTGGATACCATTGTCGTTTGCTTTAGCAGTAGGATTGTGGGCTCGAGGCTTGTGGGGCCCTGTTAATGCAATGGTTTTTCAAGTGGCAGCATCTAGGGAGTTTGCCCTTTCCAGATGGCTCAACTGATTCAGCTGGGCTGAAATATTTGCTGTTCTGTATTTTTGTACTTCTTCATTCCGACGTTAATTAACTTGGGACCTTATGATGGGGCTGTTTCTTCTGCTCTCCCAGGATTCATAACCTTTCTGACCTTTGGACCTGGGAGGCAGCAGTGCTCAGAGAAAAGGGCGTGGGCAATCCCATCTAGTAAATTGAGGATTTGGGGCCAGTTATTTTTTTCTGCTTTTTCTTAAAGCATTGAATATGAGTAATCAGTGTGAAGGGCCTGCTTCACAGTAATCCCTCAATAAAGGTAGGTATTAATATGATATTATGGTGTGAAGCTTTTGGCAGTAGTGTGGCAGATTGAGGAAGCAGCAAAATCTATACCCCGGTTAGCTCGTAATTGGAAGTTTTTATGTGACAGCCAGTGAATTCTTTCTCCTTTATAGTTTGCTTCAAATTTGCAGTTCTAATGGGATCATTGGTAGGGTAGGAAAAAATTGGTATAAATGGACCAGGCTTAATGTTTAAAGGTGTCATCTTCTTGTAAATTGCTAATTAATTTTGTTCCCTTATTTAGCCAATGACTGGCTATTGTTGGGGACTGGTCTTTAGTGCACAGCTCACCCTTAAGTTAGATCAAGTGTTTTAAAATGTCCTGCACTGGGCCCAGTGCCATAGTGTAGTGATTAAAGTCCTTGCCTTGTAACGCTCCAGGATCCCATATGGGCGCCAGTTCTAATCCCGGAGGCCCTGGTTCCCATCCAGCTCCCTGCTTGTGGCCTGGGAAAGCAATCGAAGATGGCCCAAAGCCTTGGAATCCTGCACCCGCGTGGGAGACCTGGAAGAGCTCCTGGCTCCTGGCTTCGGATTGGCTCAACTCCAGCCATTGTGGCTGCTTGGGGAGTGAACCATCAGATGGAGGATCTTCCTCTCTGTCTCTCCTCCTCTCTGTATATCCGCCTTTCCAATAAAAATAAAATAAAATAAAATAAAATATCCTGCACTGCAGAGGGTTGGGGGTTTGGATGGTATGGAGATTCGATGTCTTACCTGTGGCAATCCCAGAGATTTCTTTGTGAGGTGCTTCAGTAAATTCCTTTACTGGGAGATGTTTAAAGCCCCTGCCCTCTTACCGTTATTTTTGGTTGACACACTTTGTGTCATGGTGGAGGAGCTACCATAGAAATAGCAGAGGGAGTTGCCTGTGGCCAAATGGCCTGGGAGAGCTGTGTGGATGGTAGCATGTGTTTTTCCTTGCTCTCATTTGGGATTTGCATGTCTTTTTTTTTTTTTTTTTAATCCAGTGAATATTAATATCAGGGATGTTTGGTGGTTGGCCGTGTGGAATTTTGTGTCCTCCTTCACTCCCAGAGCCGAAAAGCTGCCCCACGGCCTGTGAGCTGTGTGCCGGGCCTCAGGCCCACCTCTGCACTGCCCCTGCTTCCATTTCTCAGTGGCTGTCCTCTGCAGCTGCTGCCATGGTGGGTGTCTGGATTGCTTTCTGTCTTTCAACAGTTACCGAAGTGCATGTTTGGGATTTTGTTGAAGAAAGCTGGATACAGTAAACGGAAAGAATCTTGGAAGATGCTTGCCCGCTGTCTTTTCTCAGACTAGTCTGAAAGGGAATGCCCCCATTCATTCTGGATTGGTGGATCTGAAGTACAAAAATATTTCCCAGGTAAGCAATTACCATGTATTGTTGTGTTTTGTGGGCACTCACTTTCCCAAAAGACACTTTACAATTCCCTTTCCTTATTCCATTTTATCTCCCTGTTAATATGGAAAGAAGGAAACATTAGCTGTCTGAGCTTGGTGTGCTTGAATGTGGAGCGGCGAAGGTGTCCGTGGCAGAATTGCTAGGAGAACTTTTAGTGGCAGAATACAATTTTTTTTTGTAGGCCCAGATAATATTTAGCCAAAGACTAATAGGGAATACAATTAAGCCTGGAAAATATGAAAAACAAATAGTAATTTTGAAGCATTATGGCACCTGATTTATGGTTAACATTTGGTCAAAAAATATTTTTATAGTTACCTTCTAAAGTAGTGGAGTTTTATCTTTGGATTCTTGGAGGGTCTTTATTGAGGACACATGCTGACCCCCAGCCCTGTTGGGCAGGTTACATTTACTGGTGTTTTCCATCTGATTGGCACAGTGCTTCCCCTGGGTTTTGCAGAGAATGACATGCGCTCGTAAGCCTTAGGTTGGGATGGATTGGTCAGGGTTGGAGAGCTGATAAATGGGCAGAGCCAAACTGTAGCTTCGCTCTTTGTCTCAAGCTCTGGGTCTTTCCACCTTACTCTACTTGATGGAGTTAGTGCTTTAGCTTCTGGATTTCCCAGCTGCCTGTCTGCAAGAGCATGGGGAGTTTTTCTACAATAGATTTTCACTTAAACAACACCCTCTAGGTCACTGCTCGATGTGATATTTTAATCATCTCTGGTGCTCTGCTCGCTGACTGAAACTTAGGAGTCATTAGTTCTTTATGAAGTGAACATGAACGTAACTTAGGAGTAGATTAGGGAGCAGTTTATGTAAATATGAAATCTTGCTTTATACCGGGAAGAATCATGTGGTCTGGTGAACTCAAACATCTTATCTTCTCACTTCCTCTTTAGTATTTATTGGTTTTTAAATAGCTCAGTAGTTTATTGTGTAAACTTCATTTAACTTGAAGTTTGTCAGCCTGACAAGTAAGATATTGTCAGGCAACTCTTATAAACATGACCTTTCTGGAGTCCCATTAATCTTAAATCTTTTTTTTTTTTTTAAATTGTAGACTGACACTCTAACTTTTGTGAACCTTGCTTTATTCTAATTCCTTTTCATTTGCTAATATTTCTCCTAAGTCAGCATCTGTCACACTTGTTACCTGAAGGGCTGTTAGGGGGCAGGGTGGGGTACCGACAGGAAAAACATAGCCAGTAACATGGGACACTTACTCTGTATGGAGAGCAAATCTAGACACTTTTTGCATGTGGTCTTATTTCATCTGCGTAGTAACCTGTTGAGGTAGGTACCATTATTTCCACTTTACTGATTAGGAAACTGGAAGGCAGAGTAGTTAGGCAACATGCTGCGTATCGCCCATCTTAGAAGTGATAAGGACTTATCTTAGCCTGGCTTCAGAGAACGTGGGTCTAACCTCTGTGCTGTATGTACAGCCTGCAGCTTAGAAGATCCTCCAGTAATGCACAGGCAGCAGTCCTGAAGACTCCCGATGGTACCAGACCCTGACTTTGAAGAGAATAGAATTGGTTGTAGAATATCTGTTCCTTATCATCTGCAGGAAGCAGTCTCAGTTTCTGTGTTCCCCAGCCAGGGCTGGCTGTTAGGCTGTTTCCCAGGAGAACTTGCAGTAGGTCAGTTTCAGTTCTGTCCCAAGGGTGTTGTCCGCTAGAACTTTCCATGATCATTGAAATGTTTAGTAGCTGCACAGCTCAGTGTGGTTACTGCTCGTCACACGTGGCCATTTTGAAGTGTAGTTCTGCAACTGATGAACTGAATTTTAAGTTTCACTTAATGACGTTTATGTTTAAATGGCTAGATGTACAGTTATAACATTTGTCTTGTGTCTGGTCCTTGGTTTGAAACCCTCAGAAATCTGATCTGGTCAGCATGTTCAAGGCAGCTTGCTGTCTCAAGATTAGGCTAAAAGGAATCTACTAAAAAAATGCATTTGTAAGTGCAGAATTCTTAGAACTTACAGACGTATACTGTAAATACTGGCGTGTTTAATGTATATTCTTTCCTGATGGGCGGTGTTGCTTCTGAGGCCCTAATGAATATGTTAGTTTAGTGTTTGGAATTAGAGGCAGGAGTCAGAGATACCTGCAGACCCAAGACAAGTGACTGGGCTGCTCTTGTTCTATGAGGTAGACTTCAGCCAGGTCAAGTCAGCAGGGGAAGCGGGATGCCTATTACACGGGCCAGGGAGTGTGTCATTCGGATGGCTTTAGCAATGGCTGATTTTTTCCTGTGGCAGAACTTCCTTCAGCTTTAGGTGCCTGCTTTTGCTTGCTGGCTCCTTTCTGATTCAGGCACTTGCTTTCAGACAGGTTGGTACATTTGCCCTGAAGGCATCCTTGGCTTACAGGTCTGGGAGGCCCTTGGGCTCCCTTCATTATTGCTGTGATCAGCTGTGTTTTCCTTCTTGACTTGAAAAAGGCAGTTGAATGTTCCTTGCTTCCCCATGATCTCTTTCTACCGAAAAACAAATATTTGCTTAATGTGGTCGTAGGCTATGTTGTCAAATAGAAACATTCAGAAGAATATATACCTTATGTTTCATTCTTTTTGTTTTAAATCATGTTACTAAGTGGAGATTGGTTTTTCCTTACTATATCATTACTTTGGGACTTGTTCTTTTAAATTCTTTTTTCCATGTCTATTTTCATTTTATTTGACTAGCAGAGTGAAAGAGATCCAGAGATCCTCTGTCCACTGATAGACTCGTTGATTCATTCCCCAGATGTCAGATCTGGGCCAAGCCACAGCCGACGACATGGCCCTTAATCTGGGTCTCCCATGTGAGTGGCAGAGATCCAAGTGCACAAACTATTTGTTGCCACTCAGTGCACATTAGCAGTAACGTAGATTAGAAGTGGAGGAGCTGGGATGTGAAGTAGGCATTCTAATAGGGGATTTGGGCATCTTGTTGTGATCTAACTGCTGTGCCAGATACCTGCTCCTTGGGGTTTGAGTTTAAACATTTTTAATTATTTATTCGAAAGGCAGAGTTACAAAAAGGGACAGGTAAATCTTCTATTAGCTGGTTTACTTCTCAAATGGCCAGATTGGCCAGGGAGCTGGGCCAGGCAAAACCTGGAGCCAGGAGCTTCTGGGTTCCCATGTGGGTGTAGGGCCTAAGGACCGGGGCCCCTCTTCTGCTGCTTTTCCAGGCTTCTCAGGATGCTGGATTGAAAGTGAAGCAGCTAGGACTTGAACTGGCACCCGTATGGGTTGTTGGCACCCCAGGCAGCAGTTTAACGCATTATGCCACAATACTGGCCCCGGAGCTTGTTCTTGAAATAGAAGAATAACAACCATATTTATGTTTTAGGAAGTTAATTTTGTCAGGGATAGGCAAAATGGGTTGAATAGATTAAAGAGGGGGAGACCAGTTAATCTGGGGGAACAGTGATGAAGATAATATGGAGTGGATTTGAAAGAGATAGGTGGTGGGATGCAGAGAATTTGGGGATTGGTTAACAGTACAAGAAGAGACAAGGAAAAGTCTGAATTTTAGACTCTTTTGCCTTGGGTGCCTGAATAGATGGTTGTTCTAATCTCCAAGATAGGGAATTACTGCCAGGAAAATAGATTGGGGGGTGGGGAGAAAGAACAAGTTCACTTTGGGTTATAATGAATTGAAGTTGCCTCTGGATGAATCATAGGAAAGCAGTGTCTGATAGGAATAATAGTCTAGAGCTCACTACAGGGGACAGACTTAGAAATATTTGGAAATTTTTAGCCATAGTTGTAGTTGATTTAGTAGTAATGAGATAGCTGATTCATTATAGGTTGAAGAATCTATGTATTGTATCAGGATGCGAACATAAAGAGATGGGCTGTAGGTCCAAGTTGGAACCTGAGGTTGTATGCGATGGTGCCTGAGAAGCAGTGTTGCCATGTTCTCCTGGATTAAACTAGGTATTCCATTACAGCCTGCTGGAACCTAGCCCCGTTTAGCAAGTCAGTTCATTATATTTGGGTTGTGATTTTTTTCCCTTTTACTGTAATTGTTTAGTTGAATCCTGGTTTTCAAAATGATTTAAAAAATTGTGTTGTCACTGTAAATGTGTACATTCACTGACAGTTACAGTTCAGTTTTTTGCATTTGCTCACAAAAATAGAAAAAAAAAAAGCCTGGACAGTGGTGCTTCTGGATGAGGCTTGATGAGAAATGGAAATCTACTTTTCCCTCAGATTGCCTTGGTTCCCGAATCTTCTGCCTAGCTGTGTTGCATCTGGTTGTGGTGTTTTAAGACGCATGTTTCTAACATCACAACCTGAGGCCTGCTATCAGCCAGCTGTTTCATATACTTGTCAGTTGAAGAAACAGTGAGCTGTTGCAGTGCTCGAAGGAAGGTTCGCTGTGTTGGAGTCAGGGTGGTGCTGTGTTGATCTCAAGGGTGGCACATGTCAGGGATTTCTAGGGCAAAATTTCACTGTGTGCTATTTTCACCTTGTATGTTCATGTCAGCTCTTAATTCCAGAGTGACGTGCAACACCGCTGTAATTAAGTTTTGGTGATGAAAGCACTGAGGGCATGAAGGGTTCTACAGCTGCAGTCAGTCAATACTTGACAACAGCTTTTCAGCAAATTGTATGTATCTATGATACAAAATTCATAACATGCAGAAGGGCGTATGCAGGGAGAAGGTGCTAATTTCCTTAGCTGCAGCACCCTGATTGCATTCTTGGGTCACCTTCCTAGATGGTTGTGTATGTGACTGCTGTACAGTGTTCTGACCTTGATCTGGGTAATGTGAAATCTTTCACATCCCTTCCCAAAGAACTCTGATAGGTTTTGAGGAGATATTTGAACAGATGCCTGCTGATTTATTAAGCAGAAATGCTATAATTTGTATCACCAGTTGAATTATTCTGTATGTAGGTTATTTCCAGTCTGTTCTTATTACGGATAGTACTATAAGTAATAACTTTGGGCACATGTCCTTTTTTTTTACCCTAGGGAGTATATCTTCAAGACAGATTCCCAAGAGGAGAGCTGGGTAGCTCCTCTAAAAAAAAAACTTGATAGCAGTTCGGCATTTGGCACAGTTGTTCAGGCATTACAGCATACACAGGTAGAAAAATCTCTAAGTTGCTGCTTCACTCCCAGAATTCCTGCCAGAGCCAGGTCTGATTCAGACCGAAACTGGACATTAAGTCTTTTTTTTTTTTTTTTTTTATTCATTTATTTATTTATTTATTTACTTTTATTTTTATTACAAAGTCAGATATACTGAGAGGAGGAGAGATAGAGAGGAAGTAGAACTGCCGGGATTAGAACCAGCAGCCATATGGGATCAAGGCGAGGACCTTAGCCACTAGGCCACGCTGCCGAGCCCGACATTAAGTCTTCATCTCCCAATTAGGTAGCATGGACCCAACTACTTGAGTCCTAAGCCTGCCTCCCAGGGTGCGCGTCAGCAGGAAGTGAGTGTCAGGAATGAAGGCGGGCTCCATGGCAGGCACTCTGCACCGGAGAGCAGTGGTTTTATTTAACCTATATGAAACACCCACCTCCCTTCTCACTTCATCTCTTCTCCCCTCTCTCTCCTTATCTGCTTGTTTTTTTTGCCTTCCCCAATACATAAGCTTTTTTGTTAAAAATTTTGAAAGATATCAACATCATACTTTAACCCCCAATTTTTTCTGCATGTCTTTCTTTTGAAGGTTTATTTTAATGATTTGAAAGATAGAAGTATGCAGAGAGAGAGAGATGAATTTTCCATCTGATGGTTTCCTCCCCAGCTGCAGTGACCAGGCAGGAGCCTCATTCAGTGCTCCCGTGTGACTGGCTTATCTCCCACTGCTTGTCCCAGGCCGTTAGCAGCGAGGTGGATTGGAGCTGGGACATGGCCCTGCAGCCACACGGAGGCCAGCATTGCAGGCAGCAGCTGGGCTCTCCTCTTCTGACAATGAGAGCAGTCCTGCCTTTTTCCCTTTCTTTGGCATTAACTTAAAAAAAAAAAAATGTCTAGCTCAGTTGTGCAGTATTCTCACATATTTTCTCTCACCACCATTTAACTTGCCTCCCATTCTTTGCTGGGTGAAAGACATGCAGGCTAAATATCTGGACAAGAGTGCTGTCTCATAGGTAGAGTGTCTCTCGCAATGAGTCACTCAGGAGGCACTTAATAACAGTTTATATCACTATGAGCCCTGGCTCTGATGGCAACAGCCCAGTCCCGCCGTGAATATAGCTTTCTCCTTGGCTGTACTAGAGGGCAGTCGGTGGGGCACTACTTGTAAATATTTTGTTCGTTTACAACTTTGCACTTACGGAATTCAGCATCAGGATCCTGAAGTCCGTTATGATTGTGGTTTTCCAGTTGTCATTCCTTCTACATAGATTGGCTGGCATCCACAGAGGCTGCCTCTCTCTCCACCTTTCTTCCTTCCTTTTTTTTTTTTTTAAGATTTATTTTTATTGCAAAGTCAGATATACAGAGAGGAGGAGAGTCAGAGAGGAAGATCTTCTGTCCACTGATTCACTCCCCAAGTGGTCGCAATGGCTGGTGCTGTGCTGATCCAAAGTCAGGAGCCAGGAATCTTTTCCAGGTCTCCCACGTGGGTGCAGGGTCCCAAGGCTTTGGGCCGTCCTCAACTGCTCTCCCAGGCTACACGCAGGGAGCTGGATGGGAAGTGGAGCTGCTGGGATTAGAACCAGCGCCCATATGGGATCCCGGGGGATTCAAGGCGAGGACTTTAGCTGTTAGGCCACGGCGCTGGGCCCCACCTTTCTTATCTTTATTATCCTACTTTTGTGGGCTGTTATTATTCAGAGTGTTAACCAATTACAGCCTGTACTGCTGATCACCTGTCCCAAAGTTGCCTGAAGAAAGCCCCTTCAAGGCAGCTCTTGCTTCCTTTCAGCATGATCACATGTCTGTGTGTGTGTTTGTTGTTTTGCTAACCTTGTTCTTCCTACAAAGTGGAAATCAGACAGATCTTCTGTGTTGGTTTGTGTGTGTGTGTGGGGGGGTTGGATAGGGGCGCCGGCACGGAGTGAGCAGCCTTAATTGTTGGGAATTGTCACTGCTTCTAGAACTTTTTGGTAAACCAAGTGAAGAAGAACTTAAGTTCATCTTATTTCTGATTTCACATTTGGTATTATGAGCATTTTTAAAAAAGATTTATTTATTTTTATTACAAAGTCAGATATACAGAGAGGAGGAGAGACAGAGAGGAAGATCTTTCTTCCGATGATTCACTCCCCAAGTGAGCGCAATGGCTGGTGCTGCGCCAATCCGAAGCCAGGAACCAGGAATCTCTTCTGGGTCTGCCACATGGGTGCAGGGTCCCAATGCACTGGGCCGTCCTCAACTGCTTTCCCAGGCCACAAGCAGGGAGGTGGATGGGAAGTGGAGCTGCCAGGATTAGATCCGGCGCCCATATGGGATCCCGGGTATCCCAGGCGAGGACTTTAGCCGCTAGGCCATGCTGCCGGGCCCATTAAGAGCATTTTTTAAAAAAAAGATTTTTTTTTTTTTTATTGTGAAGTCAGATATACAGAGAGGAGGAGAGACAGAGAGGAAGCTCTTCCATCCCATGATTTACTCCCCAAGTGGCCGTAACGACCAGGGCTGAGCTGATCCAAAGTCAGGAGCCCGGAGCTTCTTCCGGGTCTCCCATTGAGGTGCAGGGTCCCAAGACTTTGGGCCGTCCTTGACTGCTTTTCCAGGCCACAAGCAGGGAGCTGGATGGGAAGCAGGACTGCTGGGATACGAACTGCACCCATATGGTATCCCGGTGCATGCAAAGTGAGGTCTTTAGCCACTCGGCTACTGTGCTGGGCCCTCTTTTGTTGACTTTTTTCTTTTTCAGAATCTAAGAGACTTTGGATGAAGAACCATCAAGTTGTGGGGCATGTTGTTACATAACGTAGTCAGAGAAGTAGTTTCCCTCACTTGTTATTGAGCTTTTGTGGTTACATACACAGTAAGCAGTCTCTCTCATTTGTTATACCCTGTTCTGGAAATATGCAGTTAACAGAACTGAATCAGATGCGCACTTTGCTTCCAGAGACTGGCAGTGCTTTATGTAAGAAAATATAGCAGGATGTGAAAACTGCTAAGCTCTGTGAAGGGTTGCCAGTGTTGTGCAAGCTAGAAAAGGAAGGAACCTTCCCAAGGGACATTGTCCCTGTGCGGCCTGGGCACAGGGACCCGGGAGCAGAGTGTCTCCAAGTGAACAGTGACCAATTGCTGTCTGCATCAGGAGGGACAGCTGAGTGGCTCTGTGGACTCTCAGTGTGTACTTGAGTGGAGAGGCTGAGGTAGATGAGTTTGAAAAGGTAGGTGGTAAACCAGACTAGTAGGTTCTATGTCCCCAAGGATAGGTAGGCTTCCCTAGGTATCTTTTAGTCTATGCAGACAAAAATAAAATGGAGGCATTTCAAGCCCAAACACTGGTTTCTGGTTTTGCTTGAAAATTGGAGCAAAATAGTAGCTGTGCCTTTGGGTCTGGGCTTGTGTGTTTTTGTTTACCATACATAGCTCACGTAAGAAAGCCACACTTGACCTACCTGTGATTGCTTCCTGGGTTGTAGGATTGTGAAGGTGGTCGATGTGTTTCCAGAAGGGCATGTGAATTTGAGCTTTAAGATCACTTGGGCAGTTTGGAGGATGCATTGGAGCAGGGAGACCAATTAGTAGATTACTGTAGCTTTTCAGAGAAGAAATGAGAAGATAGTAACAGATGGCATGAAGGGGAGGAAACGAAGCATTGTAGATGTAGAGTGGATAGACTGTATTAATGTGGTGGATGGGCAAATGTGTGTGTAGGAGGGTACTCTGCAAAATTACGGAAAAATGAAATTAAAAGATGTTTATTGTGGTACAAAAATTTTTGAACATACTGTGTAGTTTTTCATAATAATCATTTGCATGAACTTTTACAATATCCTTCATCTAGACCATGTCAGGGTTTTTTTTGGCATTAAAAACATTTATTTGAAAGCCGGATTGACCAGTTGAACGGTCAGTTGATATCTTTTGTTTTTTTTTCTTTGTTGATATTTGTTTGCTTATTTTTGTCAGCTGATTTACTTCCCAAATGTCTGCAGCAGTCTGGGCTGGGTTGGGCCTAGCCAAGAACAGCAAGCTCACTGGCATGAGCCAGTGCCCAACCACGCAAACCATTATCTGCTACTTGCCTGGGCGTGTATCAGCAGGCAGCTGGACTCAGGCAGTCCCGTGGCATGTGGGCATCCCCCAAAAGTACTATTCTAACTACAGTTTCAAATACTACAAAATAAATCTTTCTAAAAATTTCAAAGTCCGTGAACTTCATGAATCACCCAGGTGAATGTTAGGAGGAGTTAAAGCAGATTCTTCAAGCAAGGAGCTCGCGCTTTTTTTTTTTCTAAACATCTTAGCAATCACAAAGCAGGTTCTGGAAGTAAGCCACTTGGTTTTGTAGCCTATTGGTTGGTCGTGGAAGGCAGTAGTGATAGCTTCAGGTATTGTCACTCTGGACAGTCTGGTTTTCTGTTGGGCAGATGTCATGCTTTGGCAAACGTAGCCTCAGCCAGTCTTTATACCTGAAAGTTGTGTTAACATTGATATTTATATTATGCTTTCTTTATCTTTGGCTTCCTTTACAATTGTGGAGCTAAATTTTCTTCTTTTTTTTAATAGTTTTTTTTTTTTTTAATCGGAAAGGCAAATTTACAGAGAGTAGGAAAGACAGAAAGATCTTCTGTCCGCTGGTTCACTCCCCAAGTGGCAGTTGGAGATGAGTTGATCTGAAGCCAGGATCTTGGAGCTTCTTCCACATCTCCCGATGTGGGTGCAGAGCCATCCTTGACTGCCTTCGCAGGCCACAAGCAGGGAGTTGGATGGGAAGTGGGGCCGCCGGGATATGAACTGGTGCACATATGGGATCCCCGAGGGGCAATTGGGGAGTTGTATTATCATACCATATCTGTGTTATCACACCATATCTGGAGCTAAATTTTCAAGCAAAAATATTATTAATATACTTAAATGATTTGTTGCTTAGATATGATCTTTCTGTGATTTCTTCAAGGTGATTGAAATAATAGTGAATCTACAGGGTCCTACCTACTACAGTTAAAATTATACCATGTAGGGATTGGTGCTGTGGTGTGGTGGGTTTGCTGCCAGTTTGTATTCTGCCTGCTCTACCTTTTTTTTTTTAGGAGTTGTTTATTTTTATTGTAAAGTCAGATATACAATGAGGAGAAGAGATAGAGAGGAAGATCTGTCTTTTGATTCACCTCCCAAGTGGCCATAGCGGTTGGGGCTGAGCCAATCCAAAGCCAGGAGCCCAGATCCTCTTTCGGGTCTCTGCAGGTGCAGGGTCCCAAGGCTTTGGGCTGTCCTCTCCTGCTTTCCCAGGCCACAAGCAGGGAGCTGGATGGCAAGCGGGGCTGCCGGGATTAGAACCCTTATCCATTCGGGAGCCTGGTACGTGTAAGCTGAGGACTTTGGCTGCTAGGTTACTTCACTGGGCCCTGCCTGCACTGCTTTGATCAGAGTGAGCCAAGTGATTGAGTCCCTCCGCTCATGTGGAAGGTCCGTAAGATGCTCCTGACTCATCCCTGGCATATTGAGGCCATTTGGGGAATGAACCAGTGAATGGAAGATGAATCGGTTTCTATCTTTCCCTCCTTCTCTACAACCGTGTCTTTCAAATTAATCAAAACTTAAAAATAATGTGATATTTATTAATTGTTGCTAAATATTTTGCAGGTGGGCATTGTCGTACAGTGGTTTGGGACACATCCCCTTATGGGAGTGCCAGCTTGTGATCCTAGGAGGCAGCAGATCATGACTCCAGTCCTGGGTTCTTCCACCCACATAGGGATTAGGTTGGAGTTCTGGTCTCCTTGTTCCCTTATGCTTGACCCCATCCTGACTGTTGGCATTTGGGAAGTGAATCAGCTGTCTTTGAACTAGAGCAGGATTAGAACTGGTACCCATATGGGATCCTGGCACATTCAAGGCGGGGACTTTAGCCTCTAGGCTACCGCGCTGGGCCCAGGGAAACTGTTTGTTTACTGGTTTTACTAAAGGCTATAATAAAGGCTGCTAGTGAACAGCCAGGGTCAGAGTTGCACTAGGTGTGGCGGGGCACATCTCCAGGGTCAGGAGCTTCTTTCTCTGTGGAGTTAGACTGCGCCCTGTCCCTGCATATGCAGACACTCACCGTCTGGACAGTCTCCAGATCCTGCTAAGCTAAAAGTTAAAACTAAAACTAAAAGTTGCTCGTTTTGTTCTTTGAGGCCTATTGCCTCAGGTTGCTGGTTGAATCCTGGGCGTAACTGGTGAGGCTTGGTCTCCAGCTGGTCTCCTGCCGAGCTTAGGGGTGGAGCATGGCCGTCCTGGGCCTCTGATTGCTAGGTGGCGTGCTGTGGCAGGCATCCCGTCCTCCAGGCGACCCCTCATTGGTCCATAGAAGAAGGGGATTATTATGAACAAAAGCCATTCCTCTTACCTATCACTTGAGGAATTCCTAAGAATTTAGAAGCTCTCACCAAAGGGAAAAAGGGTGAGGTGCAGCAGGGCAGCAGAAACAAAACTTATATTTCATATTATGAAAACCTTGCTGCTAGATCTGTTTCCAAAAAATCCTCAAATCTCTTCGTTTTCTTTACATTGTCTTCAACACTTGGTATCATCGATCTTCCATTGGTTAGTTCCCTCCCCAAATGCCCCAGGTAGCCATGGCTGGGCTGGGTTGAATCCAGGGTCTCTCATGTTGCTGCTTTCCAAACTGCTTTTCCAGGCTACAAGCAGGGAACTGGATGGGAAGTGGGGCTGTTGGGATTAGAACCAGCACCCATATGTTATCCAAGTGTGTTCAAGGCGAGGACTTTAGCTGCTAGGCTACTGCAGTGGGCCATCTTTATCATGTCTTATGCGATGTGGCAAGCACCTGGGCGATTTCCAGTGCCAGTGTAGAGCGTCGTTTATTTTTGTGTTCCTTCAGTGATGGTGGTTGCATCCTGTCAGAACCTCCATGTCTTCTTCCTTAGTCTTACCTGTTTTGCTTTCTCTTATCCTAGCTGTCTGTGCTGTGATCTTTTTTCTTTAATTTTCTCAGTTTTTCTGCTTCAGGGTCCTCACAAGCATTACTGTTTGTTGCCATCTTCAGAGGTGGATTTTACTGTTTCCGTCCTCCATACCTAGTGCCCATGCCTAGTAACCAAGCATAGTCTCCTCGGGCAGGGCCTGTGTCTGGGCCCCTAGGAACTGTCACATTGAGCATCCCTTGTCATGCTGTAGCAGCGTTGAGTTCAAGCTGCTGATGTAATTGCCTTTGCTAAATGTATTGAACAACGCCCTGGTAACTATACAGTACCTCCGTGGGGACAAGGTCGTATCAGGCATGTCGTGTTGTGGTTCTTCCCAGCGCCCATCACAGTGCTTGCCAACGTTTGCCAGTGTCAGTGGGGCAGTAAATTTTGGAGGGCAAATAAGAATGGCGATCTTGTGCCAAAAGTCTGGATTAATTGTGGCTGTATTTGTTCCTTGTGTTTATGGTATTTTCTGTGTAGGACCCAAATAAATTAAAAGATGGGTATTCAATCTTTTAATTTATTTGGTCATAACTATTAAGCAGTTGAAAATCAAACTCTTCTGAAAAGGTCAAAAGGAAAAAAAAAGTCAAAGGCATCTCTCCGTCTTCAGATCAGATTTTTAAATTGTCATTGGCTTGTAAATTGTTCACCATCCTTCCCTCCCTCTTTGTCCCCTCCTTCCCTCCTTCCGTCTCTCCCTCTCTTCCTTCACCCCTCGCTCCCTCCTCCCCTGCCTCCTTCTTCCTTTCCTTTCTTTTTCCTTCCTTGCCTCCTCTCCGTTCCTCCCTCCCTCCTTTCCTTACTTCTCTACCTCTCCCTCCTTCCCCGCTTGGCCTTGGGCTAGGAAGTGCTGCAGATACTCCCCTCCTTTGCAAAATTCCTGGTTAACTGTCCTGGTGGAATTATCCAATGTGTGTTTCACAATGTCCATCCTTCCCAGGCCCAGAAATGCTCTTTCTTTTTAAAACACTGAAATGTGCTATAACTTTGGAAAGGAGTGAGGTTTTGTTCTCACACTTCAGCTTAGGAGGAAATGGGGACTGGAGAAGGGATTCACTTAGCACACTGTTCACTTAGCATGCTGTAGCT
Organism: Ochotona princeps; assembly: GCF_030435755.1. Classification (NCBI taxonomy): domain Eukaryota; kingdom Metazoa; phylum Chordata; class Mammalia; order Lagomorpha; family Ochotonidae; genus Ochotona; species Ochotona princeps. Next base: position 6,130,998 of record NC_080850.1, read on the forward strand.
GTTGACTTGCTTAGGGCACTCCCTGAGCCTGTGCTTGCTTCTCACTGCCACCTGGGCTAAGAGACCAAAAGAAGTGTCTGCTCTGGAGGCTGCACATCCATCATCTTTGCATGAAGAGTGGTAGGTAACAGCCCGGGGCTCCTGAGAGCCAGAGGATCCAGGCAACGAGGTCTGCAGACTGTGCGTGGGCTGCAGCAGATGGTCAGGATTTGGGGAGTTGGAGAAGAAAAGGGGAACCATGGCTGCCTTTGTAAGCTCTCATGTTCCCTTCCTTGCTCCTCTCCCCACTTCAGCCTTCCCGTCTGACCAGTGGCTGTTGTGCTGGAGAATTAGGTTGGCGTTCATCAGTAAAGGAAGAGCTGATTGTGACTGAGTGCCTGCTTTGGGTGCAGCACATGTTGTACCTGCTCATCCCTCTGAACACGCTGTAGGCTGAGCAACTTGCTTGGGTCACATAGTGTTGAACCTGAGCTCTCATCCTACTTGTTGGATTTTTTTTTTTTTTTAACTTCATTGAGTTTACAATTGGGCTTTAAAGGAATTTCAGTTAAACATATGGTGCAGTAGCTTAGTGGCTGAGGTCCTGGCCTTGGACGCACCAGGATCCCAGATGGGTGCGGCTCGTATCCAGGCAGCTCCACTTCCCATCCAGCTCCCTGCTTGTGGCCTGGGAAAGCAGTTGAGGATGGCCCAAATCCTTGGGACCCTGCACCCACGTGGGAGACTCATAGGAGGCTCCTGGTGTGGAAGGTTTTCTTCTCTGTCTCTCCTCCTCTCTGTATATCTGACTTTCCAATAAAAATTTAAAAAATACAGCATTTAAACATGAGAAGAGACTTGAGTGCCACCGTTAAATGACCTCGAGCCCCAGAATCTGGGAAGCGGTTCTCTGACTTTCCCTTTCTCTGCTCATCGGCACAGCTGTGAATAATTCACTAAGTGTCTGTAAAAGAGAATTCCAAACCAGAGACCCACATTCCATTATTCACACCTAAAACATTCAGTGGTTTCTTTCTATCAAACAGTCAGTGTTCTTATTTCCTCAGTTTTCCCCTAGACATTTTAAAGCTAGAACACTTTTTATATTTATACAAAGACTGAACAAATATTTTCTCTCCATAGTAGCCATTATCATTAGCTCTTATTTTAGTATGGTATACACTTTTTTCATGGTACTGAGTTTGTTCAGATTTCTTTAATTTCTTCCTCCCCCCACCCCCGCCCCTGACAAATAAAAGAAATAGATTACCAAGAAGTCTGTGTTACAGGGAGGGTCCCTGTCTAGGATCCACCTTCACGTAGTTAGGTGTGACTGGGCTCCTCTGGGCTGGGGTGGCTTCTCACCCCTTCATCCTTTGATGAACATGAGCGTTTGGAGGAACTCTGACCAGGAACACTGAATGAATGCCCCCTGATGGAGTGTACCTGCTGTTTTTCTCATAGATATTGTTAACAGTGTTTTTTGTTTGTTTTAAACTCAGGATCCATGCTTATCTTGTACACTATATGTATGCATAAGTAAATAGAAAATAGTCCCTTAAATCTCTGAGTCTATGAAAGTTGCGTCTTGTCTGTTTTTCTTTCAGTTTGTTATTGATTTGTTCTATATAACTTCCCACTCTGGAATTTGCTGGTCTGTATATTCTATTCCACTTGGGTTTTTTTGTGGGTTGGTAGCTAGCTCTGGAGGCTTGTTGTGTTTAGGTGTGGTGTGTCTGTTTCTATTAAACCCAAAATAAAACGTGTGCTGTGCCCACTGTGCCTTCCTGCTATTTACTTATTTATTTAAAAAAATTATTTGAAAGCCAGAGTAGGGGAGAGGCTGGAGAAAGAGAGACCTTCTGTCCTTTAGTGTGCTGGGTCATTCCCTAGATGGCTACACTGGCAGTGACAGTTTAAAGCCGGGAGCTTCTTCCAGGTCTCCCACATCAGTTGTAGTGGCCGAAGCACTTAGGCCATCTTCTGCTTTCCCAGGCCACCAGCATGGAGCTGGATAGAAAGTGGAATATCCAGGAGTCGAGCTGGTGCCCGTATAGGATGGCAGCGTCCCAGGTGGCATGGCTTTACCTACTACACTATAGCACTAATCCTCCTGATACATACATACACATATATACATATGTATACTTATTTATTTAAAAGGCAGAGCTACAGAAAGAGATGAGAGAGAGAGAGAGAGAGAGAGAGAAGGAGGAGTAGAGGGGGAGAATGGGAGGGAGGCAGAGAGGGAGAGATCTATTGGTTTACTCCCCGCATGACTGTAACAGCTAGGGCTAGACCAGGCCAGAGCTGGGGGCCGAGTACACGGGCGATCCACTGTCGTCCTGGCTGATTAGCAAGGAGCTGGATCGGAAGTAGAGCAGCTTCAAACTGGTAATCTGATATGAATGCTGGCATCTCAAGTAGTGGCTTAACCTGTTGTGCCATGATACTGACCTCATGATCCTCACTTAATTGTGATACTCGATTCTTTCTAAGAAGTCCTAAGAAACACAGTGATTTCTATGCATGTGCTGTTCTCTGAGTTAGAAATTTCAATTCATTGATGGTAGGGATGGTGAGCAATACTAGGCTGCAAAAAAAGTCAGGTGAGTCCATGAAGACTCATTCATGACCCTGATAAGAAGTAGGAGAGTAATGGTACCCTTTTTTTTTTTTAAGATTTATTTTTAAAATTTTTATTAGAAAGTCAGGTACACAGAGAGGAGGAGAGACACAGAAGAAGATCTTCTGTCTTTTGATTCACTCCCCAAGTGTCTGCATGATTGGAGCTGCCCCGATCTGAAGCCAGGAGCCAGGAGCCTCTTCCAGGTCTCCCACGCGGGTGCAGGGTCCCAAGGCTTTGGGCTGTCCTTGACTGCTTTCCTAGGAAGTTTCTTACTTTAAATATTTTCTTGTGGTTTGTAGGCCAATTTTTGATTTTTTAAACTTGATTATTTTCAAAGTGAGAGTGATGTCACTTTGTTTTCTCACCTTCTAGTCTCGGTATCTGTTTCTGTTTGTCTAGGTTTTGACATCAGTGCAAAGGATTGTGGCTACAGATTGGTTTTTGTTTTACATGTAGCTGGAAAAGTCCCTATGAGATTTGTCCTCTGATCCTGTGCTTAATTCTGTATTCACTGGAGGTATTGAATTTGTTATGGGGGGAGCATCTGTGTTGCACACTTGGTGGAATTATCCTGATGGGTTGCCTTAGCCAAGTCCTTCATGAAGTGATTAAATCAAGGAGATTGAACAGGGTTTTTGATAAAGAAATTGAGAAGTGCCCCAGTATCTCTTAGATTTATACTGGGCTGCTCTGTGGCCCCTTGTTACTTCCTGTGCATGCGAGCTTCCAGAGTTAGAGTTGGAACGTACCTCTGCTCACATGTGCGTGTGCCACAGTGTGTAAGCCCTCTCGCCTGTGGGATGGATGTGTTTGGCAGTAGTGGTCGGCTGTGAAGATCAGGTGCATTCCAGGGGTGATCATGGGAATAGTACGGGCTGCGAGACTTTAGAGGGGCTAGAAAAGTATTGTAAGAACATGGGCAGAATGGTTTATAAATTCCTTTTGCAATTGCCAAGTTCAGTGAAATAACTGACTTTGAGCTGCGAGAATTCCCCTTATCATCATGTCTTTGGCCTTTTGGTGAGAACTGCCTTATCCAGAGGCCTGGAGGAATCAGACGGTGTGAAGGGAACCAGGGTCACTCTTGCTGTGCGGCGGGCAGCAGGATCCCTTTCTCAGGTGGCCTAGCCGCTTGGCTGAAAGACACGTTCATTTGTTTTAGAGCCCAGCGGACTGTGTGGCACACAACTTTATTCTTATTTGAAACCCAGGTCAGCTTAGGATATGAGAACAATGGACTACATGGGACAGAAGAGTCTGAAGTTAATAGGTGATAAAATGTTCCTCTTAATGTCTATATATTAGCTTTGAGAACTCACCTTTTTAAAAGACAGTTATTTATTTATTTACTTATTTATTTATTGGAAAATCAGATATACAGAGAGGAGAGACAGAGAGGTAGCTCTTTCATCTGCTGGTTCACTCCCCAAGTGGCCACAATGGCCGGAGCTGAGCTGATCTGAAGCCAGGAGCCAGGAGCCTCTTCTGGGTTTCCCTCCTGAGTTGCAGCGTTCTGTGCGGTTGACTATCCTCTGCTGCTTTCCCAGGCCATTAGTAGGGAGCTGGACTGAAAGTGGAGCTGCTGGGACTCCAATGAGCGTTCATATAGGATGCAAGCACCACAGATGGAGGCTTAATTTGCTACTCCACAGTGCTGGCCCCTTATGCCCACCTTTTAAAGGTTTCACCAGTTCTCAGTCTTGCTGCACTGGGAACCAAGTCCCCAGCACTTGATTCCTTGGGGAACAACTCACATTACAGCAGTGCCTGTGGTGAGGTGAGGTGTTGGATTAATGCAGAATGGGGTTTAGAGTTCTGATACTGATGAACAGGTATCTCTCAGTTCCAAGGTAATGTCTTCAAAACAGGTGGGTTAGTTCTGCCATCTGGAAGTCCCCTTGGAAGACATGCAGTGCACAGTGTGGATTAACAAAAATTTAGAAATGATAGTCTTGGACCCATTGAGAAGCCTAGCAGCTAAAGTTCTTGCCTTGAACACACTGGGATCCATGAGCGTAGGTTCTAATCCTGGCAGCCCCACTTCCCATCCAGCTCCCTGCTTGTGGCCTGGGAAAGCAGTTGAGGACGGCCCAAAGCCTTAGGACCCTGCAGCCGTGTGGGAGACCCAGAAGAGGCTCTGAGCTCCTGACTTAGGATCAGCTCAGTTCCAGCCATTGCAGTCACTTTGGGGAGTGAATCAGTGGATGGAAGATCTAACTCTCTGTCTGTTCTTGTCTCTGTATATCTAGTTTTCCAATAAAAATGAATTAATCCTTTAAACAAAAGTGATAGCCTTTCAGGACAGGACACAATTTCTTTTCTTTTCTTTTTTTTTTTGTAAATGAAATCATGTAATCATTGTGTCTGCCTTTTTTTAAAAAGTGTGTTGGAACCTTGTTTTCATATACTGTGAAATTTATGTGTCTGTAAGGAGCTATAGCTACATTTTTGTTTGAAGATATAAATGTTGTTTTGAAAGTAGTGTCTATTGAAACACTGTATTTTTTTTCCTTTGCTGTTGAGACAAGTCAAGTGATAAGATTTATTTCATTATCTTACTTTTTTAAAAAAGGTTTATTTGAAAGGCAGATTTGCAGAGAGGAGGAACAGAGATGTTCCATCTGCTGGTTCATTCCCCAAATTGCTGCAATGGCCAGAGCAAGGCTCATCTGAAGCCAGGAACCAGGAGCTTCTTCCAGCTCTGCCAAGTCAGTACAGGGTCAAAGGACTTATCTTCCTCTGCCTTCCCAGGCCTGAGTCGGGAGCTGAATCAAAGTGGAACAGCCAGGGTTAGAACCGGCGCTGATGTGGGATACTGACACTGCAAGTTGGAGGATTAGCCCTTTGAATCACTGTGCTGGCCCCAATTTTATTTTATTTTTTTTTTATTTGAAATGCAGGGTCACATAGAGGAGAGGTGGAATCAAAAGGAATTATCAGATTGTACCAATTACACCCCCGTCAGCAGTACAGTTGAGTGACAAGTAGACAAATTTGAATATGTTATATGGTAAAAGTTCTACAGCTTACAGTTTGCATTCCCTTCCCAGTTTGCTTTTATGTTTGGAAATTTTCGTAGCATTTATTATTTTTGTTGAGAATGATGTTGAGTGGTTTTCCCTAGTCCTGAACAGCGTTCCTAATTGAACCACAGATGCTGAGTGACAAGGGCCCAGATGTACACAATTAAACTGTTCAATTCTGTGTAGCCTCAGGATTTCTGGATCTTGGATGAACTCAGCTGGGATTGTGTTCAGACTGGTTTGACTGGGAGCTCGCTGGGGGAATCTCTAACTCCTTGGCAAGTGAACCTCAGCCGGGTCCTAGCACAACACAGGACCCATGTGGCTATTCCGGAAATAGATTATTTTGTTACATCCTGTTCTCTGTCATGCTGCTTAGAATAGAGATGCCACTTCCCCCTCCTACGTCTAATCCTTCTCGGCTCCAGGTTCTGTAAGAGCTGTAAAAAGCCTGGCGACATTTTTGAATCATGGGTGATAGTTATAAAGTGGACAAGGGGGGGGGTTTGTCCTGTGGATTTCATCAGGAACATGCCATTATGATGGTGATGTTCACCGAAATGTTTCTGAGGGTTATTAGAGAAGATATTTTTCCAGCAGTTAGCATTCTAACTCAGTTTAAACTACAGATGTTTAAGATAAACTCAAAATTCTTGGGAAAAGGATTTGCTATTAATTACACTGCCAAGTTGCTGTTGATAATTGGAATAATGTATCACTTAAATTACAAAAGGTAGTGTTAAAGTATTACATAAGTACTAAGTGATGACTGGAGAAAAATCAGAAAATGTGGATGAATAAAAATTTAAAAAGAAAGTTATCCTAAAGTATTTTAATTTTAAGAAATGACTACTGCTTAAGAAAAGTTTGGTGTCTGGCTCTGGGTTTTGATTTTACTAATAGGGTCTATGGCAAAAAAAAAAACCATGTCATTCTAGAATACAGCTTTTTTTTTTTTAAAGATTTATTTATTTTTATTACAAAGTCAGATATACAGAGAGGAGGAGAGACAGAGAGGAAGATCCTCCATCCGATGATTTACTCCCCAAGTGAGCCGCAACGGGCAGGTGCTGCGCCGATCCGAAGCCGGGAACCAGGAACCTCCCCCGGGTCTCCCACGCGGGTGCAGGGTCCCAATGCATTGGGCTGTCCTCGACTGCTTTCCCAGGCCACAAGCAGGGAGCTGGATGGGAAGTGGAGCTGCCGGGATTAGAACCGGTGCCCATATGGGATCCCGAGGCATCCAAGGCGAGGACTTTAGCTGCTAGGCCACGCCGCCGGGCCCTAGAATACAGCTTTTTAAGAGCTAGAAAGGTAGACTTTTTGCCTGTATATTACCTATTTGTTGTCAAATCTGGTATAACAAAATGCCATATATAAAAAAGATGGTGCTTTACATATGAAGAGCAAGGGCAGCAGTGAGTCCTGGGTCAGGCTGAGCCAGGAGCTTCATCTGTTTTCCCATGTGGCTGCAGGGGATCAAGCATTTGGGCTATCTTCCCATTGCTTTCTCAGGCATATTAGCAGGGAGCTAGACTGGAAGTGACGCTGTCGAAACTTGAGCTGGATGGGCTGCTAGTGCTGTGAACAGTGGCCTGACCTGTGGATTCCACCAGGGTCTTATTGCTTACAAGTTGCCATCCAGCATTCCTTTTTTTTTCGGTCATTGCATATTTTAAAAACATAAGCCTAGCTTGTGAATTTTGGACAACTTTTATTTCTAAAGATTTATTTACTTGAAAGAGTTAGAGAGGGAACTATCTTCCGTTCAGGTCTATTCCCAAAGTGACCACGATGGCTGGGGCTGGGCTAGGCTGAAACCAGGAACTTGGAGCTTCATCTGGGTCTCCCACATGGGTGACTTGGGCCCAGACTCCTGAGTGCTCATTAGTTTTTTTTAATTCATAATTTCTGTTAATCATCTATGACTTTTGTCCTGTTTGCTTTCACCCTTTTTTTTGTTAGATTAATGTTGAGCAGACTTTTTTTTAAGATCTATTTTTATTTGAAAGGCAGATTTACAGAGCCAGATCTTCCATCTGCTGGTTCACTCCGCAATTGGCCTCAGTGAGGAGATGAGTTGATCCAAACCCAGGAGCCAGGAGCCTCTTCCAAGATTCGCATGCGGGTGGAGGGTTCCAAGGCTTTGGGCCATGCTCTGCTGCTTTTTCAGGCTATAAGCAGGGAAGCTAGATAATAGGTGGGGAAGCTGGAACACAAACTGGCATCCAGATGGGGTGCTGGTCCCTGCAAGTGGAGGTTAGCCAGTTGAGCCATTGCACCTGCCCCAGAGCAGATGTCTTTTCCTGCCTATGGCCAGTGTTCCTCACTTGTTCTACAAAGCACGGGGTCTCTCTTTGCTGGCCTGAAGTGATTTTCCCTTTGGTTTGATATTCTTTATTTCTTAGTTTAGGAACCTTACCCCACCCCCACCTGTCTATGCATTCTTTGACTCATTCCTCTTCTCTGGCAGATTGTCTTGACACAATATGTATACTGAGTTACGGGGAAAAAGAAATTTCTTGTCGGTGTTGCTATAAAATTGGGTAGCACACCTGGGAAGCGTTGCCCATTTATTGGTGCACTGTAGCTCACAGTTGAATAGATACTATCTGTCTTACGGGGTGAAGTCCCAAGTTCTATAGAACAGTATAGGAGAGACTTCTGTTCAGCTTTTCCCTCTCTAAGCTTACTGCATCTCACACTTGGGATGTTTTTGTATTTTATTATAAGATTTATTTATTTATTTATTTTTGTTGGAAAGGCAAATCTATAGAGTGAATGACATACAGAGAAGGAGAAATATCTTCCATCCACTGGCTCACTCCCCAAGAGGCCACAACGGCCAGAGCTGAGCCAATCTGAAGCCGGTAGCCAGGAGCTTCTGGGTCTCCCATGCAGGTTCAGGGTACATTGGGCCATCCTTTACCACCCTCCCAGGCCATAAACATGGAGCTGAATGGGAAGCACAGCAGCTAGGACAACAAACCAGTGACCATATGAGATGCTGGAAGATGCAAGGCAAAGATTTAGCCACTAGGATCTTATGCTGGGCCCACTTAGAATATTTCAAAGCTCAGTTGATTGAAGAGCCTTGCATAGGATAAGTCATGTTTTCATTCTTGCTTATGTTGCTTATTCAGTCTAGAATGTTTTACTCTTTGTCCCATAACTGTCTCTTATTCATCCTTTATAATCTAGTTCAAACAGCCTTCTCCTTTGGGTGGCCTGGGGGGTACTGGTGGTGGGGTTGGGTGGGGTGGTGTGGTGTGTGGTATGGGTGTGTGTTTTACACTATACATCTCAAGAATCCCTTTCACTAGCTCTTGGAGGACAGGATGTCTTATTTGCTTTTTACTGTGCAGGTGGAGTTCAGATCAGGTTTTGTTTGTGTGTCTTTTGCCTTTTTGTTGTAAGGCACAGTGTATTTGAGCCTTCTGACTTGGTTATCTCAAGCATAATGGCTGAAGTTAGAAGAGCCTGATAGTGGCAGTAATCTATGGGAAGAGGTTTAAAGAAAAAGAAAGCCTGTCAGAAGGCAGATTTTCAAACCATAGTAACATTGCGAAAATTATTACGATAAAATACCTTACTGGTCAGCTTTAAAAATAATTGGCTCTTTGAGAAGAAAATCAGGGCAGGCGACTCAAAACATTCCCATCTAGAAACAGATTGAAGTTAGCTTTTGTGAACACTTCTTCAAAGCAGCCAATCAGATGACAAGGAGGCTGCAACTACTTTTTCCTTTTGATCCATGGTTCCTATGGCAATAGAAAGAGAACTTAAGATATTTCTCTCCTACCTCTTTTAGTAAACTTTTTCTTTTGAAAGGTGCCAAAGGCTTCTGTTCCTCTTGCCTTTGTCCGCAGTGTTCCTCAGCGGGATGGTCCTGATTATTTTTATTCATACGGTGACTATGGCAAACTGGCCAAACATTATCAGTTTCCCTGGCTAGCTGTGTTTTGGTTTTAGGAGCCTACAGCTAGAATCAGTTTATTTGTGTATTTACTGGTAATGCCAAACGTGTTATGAATCTTTTCCAATTTTCTATGGACAAAGTAGGTTAATATGAAATTGTGGCAAACTTTTATTGGTGGTTTTCTAGAAGCTTTTTTGAGTGTATTCACTGTGACCCTGGATTTTGTTTGGCGCTTGAAGCTCAAGTCTTAATAGGAAAGAGACTTATTTAGTTCCTATTGTTGTTTGGCTTAATAAGTAGGTCAGTAACTATTTCTTAAATTAGTAACCATGATATGGGGCAAGTTTTTCAAATCTTTTTTTTTTTTTAACAGTAATTCCTGAAGCTTAAAGGTAGACCACTGTTAGCTTAAAGAAAAAAGAACAAGAAAAACAGAGATGATAGTTTCAGTTGTTACTGTAGCTAATTGGAAGGCAATTTTCCTCCTAACTTAATAGTTACTTCAGAGTGGCCAACATGGATTTCTATCAAGTTTCTAAATTTAAAATTATAAGTTTAAGAATCAATTACTGTTGCGATCCTAGCTGCATTTTAATGTTCTTAGGTTGATGAATGTGGAATTATTTTGATTCATTATTTCAGAATTGGATCAGTGGTCCATTAGTCTTAAGAGGAAGTTGTTCAGGCCAGAAAGTATAGACTTCCTTGTTAAAAAGGGTGTATTTTCCAGAGTGAAATTGTCTGCAGAATAATAAATAAATAAAAATAATAAATAAATATAGTTAATGTAATAAAATAGTAAAAGTAATATATATAGTTGATCAGTTTGTTCCAGAGTAATTGAATATGAAAAGAGGTCACTTCTGATAACTTTTAACTATCACTGTCTTACCAGATGGGTAATAAAACTTTTTTTTTTAAGATTTTTAAATTTTTGTTTAAAGATTTTTTTATTTAATTGGAAAGTGAGATTTAGAGAATGAGAGACAGAAAGATGTTCTGTCTGCTGGCTCACTCTCCAAGTGGCCATGACAGACACAACTGAGTGATCAGGAGCCAGGAGCTTCCTCTGGGTCTCCAATGTGGGTGCAGGGTCCAAAGGCTTTGGACCATCCTCAGCTGTTTTCCTAGGCAACAAGCAGGGAGTTGGATGGGAAGTGGAACAGCTGGGATTTGATCCAGTGCCCATCTGGGATACCAGCGCATGCAAGGCAAGGATTTTAGCCACGAGGTTACTGCACCAGGCCTTCAGTCCTATTTTCAACCCAGTACCTTGTGAGATTTCTTTTTTTTTTTAATTTCTTTTATTTTGATAATCTTCACGTGGTTAATTAGGGTACAAAGGGTCAAGGGCTACAGGAAAGTGGGTAAGACTATTATTTCCACATTCTCTCTTTTTTCTGTATTTGGGTAAAGGGGGAGATAAAGGGAGAAGCCCCACCCAACTTCGTGAGATTTTTTAATACATTAATTGTATTGTCACTTTGAAGGGTAAGATAATGCCTATTATAGTATTTTTGTGAAAATATGATAATGTGTTTATGGGTAAACTTTGGTAATTCCTTGCTTTTTTGTGAATGCAGATGAAATCCTTAAATTTCAACCTTGTTTCTGAGTTATTATGTAAATTTATTAATTGCAAAGATTCCAGAGAGGACACTTAAGTCAAGCTACAAGGATATTAGAGTTTATTTAAATTGCAGCATCTTTGTAATATAAATACATGATGTGTCTGGGCCTTTTCTTGGCTCATCCACTTCTGATGTTCGATATGGAAATACTCTGTTAATCAGCATTTGCTTGAATATCTGGATGATAGTGTGGTGTAGTGGAATGAAAAATAGCTTAGAATCAGGATTAACTTCTGGTCCTTTTTCTGCTGTCAATTAACCCTTATTTGCACTTTGGACAAATGACTTTTTTTTTTAAAGTAAATCAAATTCTTGATTCTTCATTTCCTGACCTGTAAAATGGGATAGCTTTCCCATGCCACAAGCAGGGAGTTGGATGGGAAGTGGAGCAGCAGGGACATAAACCGGAGCACATAAGGGCATAGAAACCACGCTGGGTCTCATAACACTTTTCTTATAAAGGTTAAAATGAAAGTTTATAATGTCAACTCTGACAAATTACAGGAGCTCTGCAAGTGGAGCTGCTTTCATTGCCTTATGCAAATATTTATTTAGCATCATTTCTCTGTTGGCACTCTAAGACAGGAAACTGTGGTGCAACAGAATTTTAAATTTGTGAATTCTAAGTGGTGCACAGTGATATATTGGCTACAGTAGGCTTTGGAAATTTGCATTGTAGTTAAGATCTAACTAGCTAGTGGCAAATGCTGGCTGAGAGCCAGGTCTGTCTGATGCAGGCAGTCTTTGTTTCCTGGTTGGGGTCATCATAGACTTTACCCACAAAGCACCATGTTTTTGACAGGGAAAGTTATTCTGGGATGGTAAGTGTAAACCAGTACCATTCCAGGTAAACAAAAATATTTGCCCATTCTAATTATAGCTAGGATCAACAAATTTATGAGCGTGAGTCTAATATTTCCAGAGTATTTTGGTTGAACTCAAATAACTCATTTTCCGTTTTTCCATGCATGACTACTTTTGCTGTTGTAATGGACCTTAGAGCAGGCAAAAAACAAAACAACAACAACAACAAAAAGCTTATTGCATACTACCATTGACCTGATGGTTGTTAAGTACTAAGTGTATATTTATTTTTATATTTTATTTTTTATCTTAATTTCTTTAAGACAACCAAGCTTTGACAAGATAAATGAAATGATAAATGAAACAAGCTTTTAAACCTTTGTCCTGTCAAATGAACTTTGTGAACAAAGTTTGGAATGAAAATCATGACATTCTAAAAATTCTTATTTTATTTTATTGTTTTAAAGATTCATTTATTTATTTATTTTTTTAAAGATTTATTTATTTTTATTACAGTCAGATGATTCACTCCCCAAGTGAGCGCAATGGCCGGTGCTGTGCCAGTCCGGAGCCAGGAGCCAGGAACTTTCCCCAGGTCTCCACGCGGGTGCAGGGTCCCAAGGCTTTGGGCTGTCCCAGGCCACAGGCTTTCCCAGGCCACAAGCAGGGAGCTGGATGGGAACAAGGCTGCTGGGATTAGAACCGGCACCCATATGGGATCCCGATGTGCGCAAGGGGAGGACTTTAGCCGCTAGGCTACCGATTTGGGAATTAGATGTGTTTTAAAACAGGTTTTAGTGTCTGTAACTCAATCTGTCACTTACCTTTCCTGTTGCCTTTCTTTTGCCTTATTGTCTTGATCCCCTGTGATTTTTTACCTTTAAGGAAGTGCAAGCTGTGCTCAGATGAAAAAGGTGATCAAAATTTGTGTGCTGGTGTTGTTGGAAAGCATGTGGGTTTTGGTAGCAAACTGAAGTTTGAAAGTCGGGCTCTGCTGTCCTGTGCTGTGTGTCCTTGTGCACATCACTTAATCTTTGGGCCTTGGGAACTGCAGTGTGATGTGAGGATTGGAAAAGACATGAGTGTGGCACACAGTAGGTTGGTTCTTCAGCAGTGAAGGCAATTACGATGTACACGAGATAGACAACTGCTACTTTTATGAAACCGGAGTCGCATTCTTGCTTGTTCTCAAGACTGTTCAAGTTCCATGTAGTGGGTTTTAGTTTAACTTTCTCTCTCTCCCTCTTGATTCTGTTCCCTGTATCCTGAGAAATTAGCAGTTGGTGGCAGGAACCTCCTTTGCTAGGACAGAAAATGGGCCCTCTCCCAAGGTTTCAGTAAGGGACTCTCCCTGACCTCCAGATTGCCACGGGTGCATCCCCTGCCCCAACTAACATTCAAGTTGCCTGCGTGAAGGAGTGATTTGTTGCGGCCTCTAACTGCTTCTTCTCTTCCTTCCTTTTTGTCATCCTGCAGTGTTCTGTGCCAAGGTCTTTGTGGCTAGGCTGCGCCAACCTGGTAGAGAGCATGTGCGCACTGAGTTGCCTGCAGAGCATGCCCAGTGTCAGATGTCTCCAGGTGCCTCTCTTCTTTCTTGTTGTAAATGTGTTTTTACGTATGCGATGAACATTTGTTGAAACTTGCAGTAGTGTGTTTAATCCAATGTTAAGTCTGCTAAATGTTCTGTGTAACCCTCTGCTTTCCTCCAGCCTGGGTGCCCCGCATGGAGGAGTTATTACCAAGAGGGGCCCTTCTGAGCAAGGGGGGCCCCCCGTACCAGGCCCCCTCTGCTCCTCTTTTTCTACTCCTGCTTTTAATTCTTTCCTCCTTACCTTGAAGTTGTGATTCTCATGTTTACCAGTTGTGCATGTGCCAAACAAAAAAGCAAAACAAACAAAAAATAAAACCAAGAAAACAAAAAGCCAAAAAGATCTGAACCAAAACTCTGCCATTTTCCATTTGGCTACTTTTTCCAGTTGGTTGAGTTGGGAGGGCTCCTAATTAAAGTGGTGGGTTTTTTGTTTTTTCTTCCTATTTTGAAACTCATCCTATCGCTTTTACTCCCCTACTCAAAAAAGAAGCGGGGAGGGCATCCCTAATGGTATAAAGTCTCAAATTGAAGTTTATAAAGGTCACAGCTTTATGCTGCCAATCAATACCTATCCATTAGGGCCACCTCCCAAACACCATACATGGTGTCTGTTCCCAGGGTCCACCCAGTTCCAGGCAGGAGCCGGCAGAGAATTCCACAGATTAAAAAAAAAAAAAAAAACAAACACCAAACGTTGGGGGTGGGGGTCTGGAGGATGGGAAGTGTTTTCTCAGGACAGACATCTAGTAGGAGTACCTGGCTTACTGGGATGGTTTCCAAGGCAGCCTAGGCAGACGTTTCTGGGGCTGTATTTGTGATGCTTTGTTTTGGGGAAGCATGGGTTTAAATATATATGGTCTCAATAGCAATATTCCGTTTTCTTCACTGCATAACCCATTGTTTTATATCTCTAAAAAGCACTGATTAAATTCTTGATGGTCCTGTAGAGATTGCTTTGTTTTAGGAAAACAACATAGATATTATGAAATAAGCAAAAGTGGTGATTTTGATGACCTGGGCAACTCTGCTCAAGAATAGCTTTCTTTGTACACGTGAAGTCTTGAATGGAGCTTGGGATGCTAGGGAGGAGGCAATGTTCTTGCAGCTGGGGCTGGGTCGAGCATTTAATTTACTTATTAACACATATTCTGAGTAGCATTGTTGCAGTTATTGATTCAAATTGCTTTCTTTAGAGCACTGCCCTGGACCCCTGCTAATGCAGTTAACTGGGGAGAGTAAATTCAACACAAGGCCCAGTGATCTTTACCTTCTCCGTGAAAGGTGGGTCACGAGTCCCACGATGTGGGTCACGAGTCCCACGACACAAGGATTGGGCGTTGCAGTGAGGCTGCAGTGTGGTGTTTGTGTTTGGAAAAGCAACTTCCCTGTGTGCGGTGCAGCTCTAATAGAACGCTCTTGATGGCAGACGTGGCTGTGTGCGTGCTCCTTGGTGCTGCATAATGGATATTTGCATTATAATAATGGTGTACATCTGTCTCTGGTTTCTGGAACTGTTACAGTTGCTTTTAGTGGGCTGACCTGAATTTTTTTTTTTTTCCAGAATTGGAAATTTAAGTAGGGGAAGAATTGTAGTTGTTGTTAATGGGGTCTTGGAGTGCAAGGTCTTTTTGTTGCTCTCAGTTGAAAGTAATTGACCAATGGAAAGCATGGTTCAGTATATTTTAGTAGCCTTATTGTGAATTCTCTGGAGGTGGGGCTTGTGGGAGGAAGTGTGGGTTGTTACCTTGTTGAAAATGGAAATCCAACTGTGTTAAAAGTTCTTTGACTCATCTCTTCCTGTGAAAGTCATTTATGAGGAAAAAATGGAAACCTTGCCATCAAGGACCTTACCTTAGAGAGTGGAAAAATAGTGTACTTAGAGATGTGTAGTGGAAAATTCTGTTTACTTAGGTTTTTGTTTTTGCTAGCATTTAATTGAAGGTACACAGGACTGTAAATGAAGTGTAAGTTCAGGTGATTGGAATTCGCAAATCATTATTCCCTCTGTGAATGGAAAGCAACCATGTGTTAATGAAACTGGGAGAATTTCTTCTCCACTCAGTTGTTTTACGTGTTGTTATTTATTATTTGAAAGGCATTGTAGAGACAGAGAGGAAGATCTTCCATCTGTTGGCTCGCTCCCCAAATAGCCGCAAGGGCCAGAGCTGAGCCATTCCGGAGCCTGGAGCCAGGAGCCTCCTGTTGGCTTCCCACTTGAGTACAGTGCCCCAGGACTGGAGCCATTTTCTGTTGCCTTCCTAGGCATATGTAGGAAGCTTGATCAGAAGTGGAACAACCTGGACATGGACCGGTACTCATAGGAGAAGCTGGTGCTCGCAGGTGGAGGGTTAGTTTGAATCATAATGCCAGCCCCATGTTGTTATTATTATTATTATTATTTTTAAAGATTTATTTATTTTTATTACAAAGTCAGATACACAGAGAGGAGGAGAGACAGAGAGGAAGATCTTCCATCCGATGAGTCACTCCCCAAGTGAGTACGACGGCCGGTGCTGCGCCAGTCTGAAGCCGGGAACCAGGAACCTCCTCCAGGTCTCCCACGCGGGTGCAGGGTCCCAAAGTCTTGGCCCGTCCTCGACTGCTTTTCCCAGGCCACAAGCAGGGAGGTGGATGGGAAGCGGAGCTTCCTGGATTAGAACTGGCGCCCATATGGGATCCAGTGGTGGTGGGGTTCAAGGTGAGGACTTTAACCACTCGGCCACGGCGCCGGGCCCTATTATTAATTTTTTAAAATGACAACCTGCACTTTCTTTTTTTCTTTTTCTCATCAGTTATTTCAAGGCCAACATTCCTCTTTTCTACCTCCATCCAGTCTTTAAAACAATACTGGCATTCAGCGCCTTCATTTTGGTTTGGGATCTCAAGGAATGTATATTGCTTACATGCCACAGTTTTGTTTTACCACTAAGATACACTTCCTTACATTGCATACATCTGAACAAGCTCATTGGAAACAGACCTTAGAAGAAAAGAAGCAGAACTTGATGACGTTGCATAGACTCGGGAGCTTTCTTTGGAAGGGTCACCTTTAAAGTGGCCACGGTGGACCCACTGAGAGTCACAACATCAGCCAGTTGGCCTGTCTGTTTTGCTGAGTAGGTGAGCCTTTTGATAAAGCAGGGCTGAGGGAGGAAGTTACCTTAGGCGGTGTTTAGCCAACTGCTGTTTTAACCATTTGTGCAAAGGGAAAAAGGATAGCAGGGATTTCGAAAAAGAAAGATTAGTCCCATGACGTAGGTGTTACTTCCCCCATTTTTCTGGATGTGGAAACTGAAACTGAGATGATGTGTGCTGTTTGACTCAGGTTATTATTTACGTAAGTGTGAACTGTGGATTGGCAGAACAAGGCATTTGAATTCTGCACTCACCTGATTTCCAGACTGGTTTTTTTCCTTTCACTCTGGAATGTCACTTTCCTGAGTTTTATGTCTTAGTTTTGTTTGTGGAAGCTTTATTATTGGTATCTGGTATGTGGCTAGTTTAGTCATCATTAATTTGAAAGTAAGAAAGACCTTTCAGTTTTTTAGGGATCAGAAAAGGGGAGAGGCAAGCAAGCAAGCGTCAGAATGAGTGCTCCTGAACCTTAAAAGTTGGTGAAGTTCTGCAGATTTAATTCTGTGACTGTTTACTGAGCACTTGGTATGTGCCAGGACCTCTGCTGGTGCTGGTCATATAAAAATGAACAGTGCAGATCTGTTTCTTGCTCTGAAGGAGCTCATTGTTGTAGGCAAATCTGTGAATGGAAATCCAGCTCCCCACAGTGGCCTAGTGGCAGAAGCCCTTGTTTGCACCTGCCGGGATCCCATATGGGTGCTGGTTCATGTCCTGGCTGCTCCACTTCCCATCCAGCTCCCTGCTTGTGACCTGAGGGAGCAGTCGAGGACAGCCCACAGCCTTGGGATCCTGCACCCGTGTGGGAGACCTGGAAGAGCTCCTGGCTCCTGGCTTTGGATCAGTTCAGCCGCGGCAGGTGGAAGCACTTCTCTTGTCTCTCCTTCTCTCTGTAAATCTAATAAAAACAAATTAATTAAAAAAAAAATCAGACTCAGTTGCAGATGAGGTCCCTGTGCAGCATGTGCGTATGTTATGTGTGTAAAACTCTGAAATTAGCCAGAGCTATAGAGATAGATTGTGAATAACCACAGCTTTATTTCAACATTTAAAAATTTTTAAATAAGACTGAA
Source organism: Ochotona princeps (assembly GCF_030435755.1). Classification (NCBI taxonomy): domain Eukaryota; kingdom Metazoa; phylum Chordata; class Mammalia; order Lagomorpha; family Ochotonidae; genus Ochotona; species Ochotona princeps. Next base: position 6,148,779 of record NC_080850.1, read on the forward strand.
AAAAAAAAAATAAAACCGCAATAGGCACCAGAGGTTATAAAATGACATATAGGTTTCCTTTGATCTCACGGTCTTATTTTTCAAAGTATCATATTTTCTCATGACTGTTGTAGGATAAAACTTAAAAAAAAAATGAACAGAACTGTACTACAGCTTTTATTTTTAACTAACATTTTCAGCTAGAAAACAAAAGTTACTCTTTTCTTTGAAGGTGTAGTACTTTTTATCTTATTTCTTTAGATCCTTTTCCAAATTATAACCAGTTCCCCAATGAAAGACAGTTAAGAATCAGTTTTCCGATAGGCTAAGCACTGTTGTGGCTTCATTGTGTGTGTCTCTTCAGGTTGGTATAATTATGTCTAGAATAAATTCCTGAAAGTTAAATTGCTGTTCAAAAAAAAAAAATCAGTGTTTTATTATTAATAATCTGAATACAGAAAAAGTTTAATTCGTTTTTATTTCCACTTCTCCAAGATACCTAATGAGACATAGTACATACAAAAATGCATATTTGTTGGATATTTTTTGTTTTATGAATTGCCCCTTGTCTATTTTTGTATTGATTGAATTCATTAAAATTGTCACTTAATGCAAAAATTGACCCCAGCTTGACAGTTATTTCACTTTTGCTCATATTGTTTTTGGCTATTTTGTTTCAAAAGAAATGTTTAGTTTTCATGTATTCGTGCTCCTTCTTTCCTTGATTTTTCTTCTAGTGATTTATGGTATTATGTTTTACATCTAAATGTCATTGTTTCTTTGGAATTTATTTTGGTAGATGTTGTGAATTCTTTATAGATGGCTAGGCTGTTTTCTCCCACTGATCTCGTATCATCCCACTGGCTTGAGATTCCATGTGCATGCCCACTCGTAGAACTCCCTTGCAGGCTTCTTTTTCTCTTTAGTTATCCGTCTTGTTGGCTCATGACCTGTGGTTGTATAGATAGGGCTGGTTTTAAAATGTGTTAATGATAATATAGACATTTCAAGTTTGAAAAGCATTCATCTTAGTTTTTTTTCTAAAAATACGATTCTCTTTGTTGTTATCCTAAATTGAAATCGGTTTTAAATCATTTCAGTGTCATATTTTCTGAGAACAGGTGGTCAAAGTGTTTGAAACAGCAGAAAAATCACAACTAAATTAGTATTTTCGAAAAAGTTTTAATGATAGCACAATGCCTGGCTTGTGGTACAAGGACTCAGAGAATCACTGTTTCCTATGGCAGAGAGCCTCTGCTGTAGGATAATTAAGACAACACCTTGCTTTATTAGCAGTTGTAATTTATGGTTTCCAAAGCAGTATAATTTTGAGGATAGGAAAGTGTGTAGATGGAATTGAAGCCACACTAAAATTTTTTTCTACTTTTTGAAAAAGACTTATGTCATATTTCATGCTACATTTATTAAGTTGCATGTAAGAATGCTGGATTTGTTTCTATTTTCATTTATATTGTTTATGAAATGAACGAATTCGAAGCCAGGGGCCTGAAGTTTTTCTTCCGGTTCTCTCACGTGAGTGCAGGGTCCCAAGACCTTGAGCCATCCTTGACTGCTCTCCCATGCCACAAGCAGGGAGCTGGATGGAAAGCGGGGCTAACGGGACATGAACCGTTGCCCATATGGGATCCCAGTGGGTGCAAGGCAAGGACTTTAGCCTCTAGGCCACTGTGGCAGGCTGTAGAGCTGCATTTTTAATCACTGTGCAGCCCAACTTTCTGAGCACACAATAATTTAATCAAGCATTGATGTTAAGGGTGTTAAATTTAATAAGTATACATGATTTTCAAAAAAGATTTATTTTATTGGAAAGGCAGATTTATAGAGAGAAGGAGAGGCAGGGAAAGATCTTCCATTTACTGGTTCACTCTCCAGATAGCCTCAACAGCCAGTGCTGAGTCAATTCAATTCCCGGAGCTAGTTGTTTATTCTGGGACTCCCACATTGGTGGCAGGGTCCCAAAGCTTTTGGGCAATGTTTCACTGCTTTCTCAGACATAAGCAGGGAGTTGGATATGAAGTGGAGCCGTGGGGACATGAACTGGTGCCCATATGGGATCCCAATGCTTGGAGGAAGAGGATTAGCCAGTAGAGGATTGTGCTGGAGACTCGAGATCAGTTCTTCAGATTACAATGGTCATTGGAAAAATTCTGAATCAAACACTGGAGACTTCTACCAGGAAGATTTATTACCATTTTCAATATTGTAATAAATTATGATTGCAATAGAAATAAATACTCAAAATGAAAGCACCAAAGAATTAAATTGAAAGTCACATTTTTTTTGTTCAGTTTTTTTTTCTTTAAGCAGCAAATACTTATGATTCTTTTACAAGGTGCTGGGACTCATTGTAGAATATGGCAGTATGCGAATATGCGAATATATAAAACAGAAATAAAGCAATGTTGTCCTGGAGTATAGATTTTTTTTTAAAGATTTATTTATTTTTATTGGAAAGGCAGATATACAGAGAGGAGGAGAGACAGAGCGGAAGATCTTCCATCTGATGGTTCATTCCCCAAGCAGCCAGAATGGCTGGAGCTGAGCCAATCCAAAGCCAGGAGCCAGGAGCTTTTTCCAGGTGTCCCACTCTGGTGCAGGATCCAAAAGCTTTGGGCTGTCCTCAACTGCTTTCCCAGGCAACAGTCAGGGAGCTGGATGGGAAGCAGGGCTATCGGGATTGGAACTGGCGGCCACATGGGATCCCAGTGTGTTCAAGGTGAGGACTTTAACCACTACACTATTGTGCCGGACTTGGAGTATAGATGTTTGAGGACAACAGGGCTAGGCATATTAAAGGGTAGGATAGACCAGGCCTTGCAGAAGGGATGAGGGAAAGGTTCCCTGGGAGGAGACTAGAACAAAGACCTGAAGAAAATGTAGCAAGCAGTGCAAGAATTTTGAGGAATATTATCCTGGGTGAAGGAAACAGCAAGAATACAGGCCCACGGACAGGAAGGCAGCAAGAGCTGGGTCAGATTGAGCCAGGAGCCAGGAGTTCCATCCTGGCCTCCTACAAGGCTTGAAGGTAGTAGTGCTTGCTGGCCTCCACTTCTTTTCCAGCTACACTAGCAGGAAGCTGGATCAGAAGTGTGGAAGTGCAGTCAGGACTTGTAACTCTGTGCTCCAGTACAGAGTGCTGGAGGTCACAGGTGGTGTCTTAACTTGCTGCACCACAATGCCAGCCTGTAGGCACTAGAGAACCAGTTCACACGACTGCGGAGCTGACACGTGTGAGGTGTGTCAGCGTGGCTGGCGGGCTATAGTACACTCAAACATGTTTTACTTGTTGCAGTCCTGAGGGAAATTCCTTCTTAAAAGCCTGAACACCTGCACTTTGAGTCTTCACCTGAGATGACGCCCCTTGCATTCTGCATTGTGTTAACTGTTACTTTGTTTGCCAGCATTATCACGGCTTACACACCTTCCCAGCAACATCTAGGTTCGTGTTTGATCAAAATGCTGACACATAGAATTACCATCACAGCCAAAACTAAATAGGTCAAACGTGGAGGAATTAGGGACTTAAAATGCAGACAGGCAGTTTCTGATGAAGTGAGGAAGGAGCAGAGAAGCTAAGCAGGGCGTTAATAAAAATGATGCGAGTCTCATCCAGTTAGCATCATTTATGACACCAGTTTCCAGCAAGAATTCAGGGGTGATTTGGATGTTTGAGCTGCTTGTGTGTTTGGAAGATGAAAACACGACCCGTGTCTGCTTACAAGAGTGGAATCGTCTTTAGTAAGGAATCCCTTGGTGCCCAGGGCTGGGTTTATCCAAGGGCCGTGTATGTGTGGGGAACTTCCTGTTAATGAACACTGATAGGCCTGGACATGCTTCTAAGCTCCTTCCCATATATGATGTCTTAATCCTCTAAATAGTAAACTGGCACTATTATCTGTTTTATGTGAGAAAATTGAAAACTCATTGAGAGCTAGAGAAAGGACACTCATGGTAGGATTTAAATGTAGTCTCTAGTTTTGGCAACCCTCACTTCCTCTCAAAGTAGAAATAGAACTCATGCATGAGTATCTGCATTTTAAGTTGTAAACAGAGTTATGCAATAGAAATGCTATTTATGTTATTAATACGGGTAGTACACATGATCAAATTTATTGTTTGGAGAGGACTTCTTGACCACCCAGTCTAAAATAACTTCCTGCTCACCTCTACCTCTCTGTCTTGTACTCCGCTTTGTTTTCTTTTTTTTCTTTAAAGCATATAGCACTGTCTTGGATTATATTCCATGTTTGTTTTTCTTTTTTTTTTTTTAAAGATTTATTTGTTTTTATTGGCAAGTCAGGTTTACAAAAAGAAAGATATTCCATCTGAGGGTTCATTCCCCAAGTGGCCACAATGGATGGAGCTGAACTCATCTGAAGCCAAGAGCCTCTTTAGGGTCTCCCACATAGGTGCCCACAAGCAGGGAGCCAAGGCTTTGGGCCGTCCTTGACTGTTTTTCCAGGCCACAAGCAGGGAGTTAGATGGGAAGCAGGGCTGCCGGGACATGAACCAATGCCCATATGGCATCCATTGTATGCAAAGTGAAGATTTAGGCACTAGGCCATCACGTTGGGCCCTTTTATGCTTGTTTTTCTTCTGTTTGCTGTCATTGTCCCACCAGAATACAAGTTCCGCAAGAAATGGATCACATTTTCTTGTTCACTGTTTGGTAAACACACCTGTTCCTAGGATGGTTGTTAGCAGGTGTTGGGTGTTCAAAAGTTATTTACTTAACGAACCATAAGGACAATAAACTGGAATGTGAAGGAAAGGCTAGGTGCAAGCTTTGTTAGCATCATACGGCACTCCTCTGGTTATAAAACTAATGTATGCTGAGTAAAAGCAAAGTGAAAAATCAGATCAGTTCAGGGTGTCATTGTTAATGTGCTGTATTTGCATTTTGTTTTTAATATATGCATGTATTTACCAAGTTGGGTCTTCTATATATGTATAGTTTTACAGGTTTTATTTTACTCATGCTTTGTACGTCATTCTGGATGATTATATTAACATCTCTTATAATGTCTTGTAATAGTCTGAAATTGCCATAGTATGTACTTCATGAATATCCTATAAATCATTTCTTTGAGTGCCTAGAATCTTTTTAATTATTAAAACAAACCACCGTCCTTAAACATAAATCTGCTCCTTCCTTTTGAATTATTCAGGATTTATTTCTAGGCGATGAACTGTATATATCTTTTTACATTATCTTCTGGTGCTTTCCATCTCACTGTATCCTCCAGGGGATTGAGTGCTATTGTCTTGAGTTTGAACAGGCCTTTCGGGCTGTGTGCTTCAGTGGCATCCTCTAGATTCTCGGTCCCCTGTGGATGAGCGATTTGTGTCTGTGTTGAGCTGGAGCTGCCTGAGGCCTGGCCTGCTCAAACAACAGTCTCCCATTGGATGAGGTGGGCTGAGAGAACCCTCTCCAGAGACATTTCTGAGCATGTCACAACCGTGCAGCCTGTGACATCCGTTGCCCAGGTGCTGTGACTGGTGTTCAGAATTGAGACCTTTCTGCTGCAAAACTGAGGTAGAATGGGGTCGTTCACCAAATGCTTAAGGAAAGAAGCTCATAGATCCTGTATGTATTTACTGAGGACCCACTGTGTGTCACCCACTAGTCTGTGCCCGGCTGACACCAAGAACAAGCTGCCATCTTACATGGACAGATTGTATCTACCCTAAAGTAACCAAAACCAGGAGTCACTAGTTGGAGTCCTGATAAAATCTCCTAGGGGATACTTAGGCACGCGTTATAAAAGGCATGTTTCTCTTTTAGATGAAAGAAAATGAAAAATTGAGTTAAGATAATGGTGACTGTGATGATAGGAAGAAATTACCATGTAATTAATTTGAGTGAAAAAGACTGAAAAGAAGCATTGTCTGAGGGGATCTAGCAGAGTTTCTGGGAAAGGGATGGCTTTGGAAGACCTGTAAAGTGTCTTCAGGCAACATTAATTTGAGATTTTTTTTTGAAGATTTATTTATTTTATTGGAAAGTCAGATATACAGAAAAGAGGAGAGACAGAGGAAGATCTTCCATCCGTTGATTTACTCCCCACGTGGCCGCAGTGGCTGGAGCTGCACTGATCCAGAGTGTTCTCCAGGTTTCCCACGCGGGTGCAGGTCCCAAGGCTTTGATCCGCCCTCTACTGCTGTCCCAGGCTTCAAGCAGGGAGCTGGATGGGAAACTGGGCTGCTGGGATTAGAACCTGCGCTTATATGGGATCCTAGCACATGCAAGGCAAGGTCTTTAGCCCCTGACTACTACTTTGGGCCTGAGATGTTAAAGTCCACTTGCTTCTGTTACAAGTACAATACAAGGAATTTTTTTGTTATCAAGTAGTTTGAATGAAACTGACTAAATGTTCTATCATGCTATAATCTTTTGCTTTATATTTCCCATGAAGAAGAATGTTGTGCATAATCATTAAGGAATCATGCCACTAAATTAACATCAGTACATTGTTGCCATCTGATTCTCACTCCCTATTTAAGTTTCATCAAAGGTTCCAAAAATGTCCTATAATTTTTAGAAGCGTTGTCTGGTTCAGAATGCAATGTTGTCTTTATTGTATATATTTTGTGTCTCTTAGTTTCTTTTTGTCTGGAAGAGTGTCTCAGTCTTTACTGGACTGCTGTGACTTTTGATACTTTACGAAGGTACACATTAGTTGTTCTGTAGTATGTCTGCCACTGTCTGTTGCTTCCTTATGACAAGATAGATGACATGGCAGTCACAGAAGTGCCATGTTCTCATTGCATCCTGTCAGGTGCGGCATGACTGTGTCTCGCTATGAATGGTTATCACTTTGATTACTGAAACAGGGGCGTTTCTGACAAGCCTTTCTTACTGTAAAGTGACCCTTTCTGTCCATCAGTGTGGCTTGTATCTCCCCATTTTGTTGTCAAGGTTATGATCTGTTATTATCTATGTTGATGGCCAGATTGTCTAGTTAGTAGGTGTTGTGTCAGGTTGCCTCCTGCCTGGTTGGCACCTGTCCTTATACTGGTTTCAGTATTTTTTTTTTCAACTTTGTGCTGCAACACTTCCCAGGCTCATCATGTGTTTTCCCACAGTTGGCCTTGGAGTCAGCTCTGGTTCTTCTGGCAGAGAATTATCCTCGTTGGGTCTGGGTGCTGGGTGTGCTCATTGCTTCTAGGCTAGGCCCACACCAAAGAAAAACAGACAAAACCAAACCAGACGCTGAAAACAACTTCTCCTTTTGCATGTATTAATAACCAAAATTATTTCCAGTACTAATCTAGTTCCACAGATTTCATTCTGTTCTTGTGTAAGGCAGTCCTTTTCATGTGTGCTTATTCTTATTTTAAAAGTATATGGGAGAGAAGAGGAGGGATGGGGGAAGGAAAGCTCCTGTTGGTTTAAATTTAAATTTACGGCCTGAAAGCATGAGTAGTTAAGAGGAAAGCATGGATAAATTCCTTTGCAATCTGGGTGGAGGGAAAGGTTCTTTCATCTTGATGTTGCTCCCTCCCTCTCTCTCCCCTCCCCGCCTTTGTCCAGGCTCACTCCCCAAGAACTTGCAACTCATTTCAGGTCTCCTGTGTGAGTGGTGATTTTCATCATAGTCCATGTTTTCTTGTAGTTACTTCAAGCTTTATGTATTTTTGATTCATTTGTCATATATTCGTGTCCATTTTGTGAAGTGCAGATTTGATTTTAACTTACTCTAAGTTGCTAACCAGTTGTCCCAGCACTAATGATCTGAGATGCCCCCTGTTTGTGGATGTTCTGATCCAGCAGACCAGAATGTGGCGACCTGGAGCCCAAGACCAAATGCATGCCTGTGTTTGAGAGCACAGTTAGGTCGCAGCACAGCCTGTTGAGTTGCTTTGTGTCATTTGTGGCTGCCTCCATGCTACAGTAGAAGAGCAGAGTAGTGTGACACAAGATTGCAAGGACTGCAAAGCTCAAAATACTTCCTTCCCACCTTTTCAGAAAAAGCTCACAGCCACCTACACTGAATAATTATGTAGTCCTGTGTCTTAGAAGTGCCTCACTTTTAATTAGAGAAGCTTATAGTGCATTTTATTATTCTTTCACAATAATTTGTCAGAGAGAAAAGGGTGAGAGAGCATGCAGGTACTCCTGCATTTGCTAGTTTACTTTGCCGAATGTCCACAGTGGCTGGGGCTTGCTGGGGCCACAAACAGGCCTTGGGGACACAGTCCAGGTCTCTCGTGTAGGTTGCAAGAACTTGAGTTATCACGATTGCCAGTTGGTGTCTGCCTTAGCTGGGAGCTGGAGTCAGGAACCTGAGCTGGGAATTGAACTCACGTGGGATGTAGATGTCTTATATTGCTGGACCCAATACCCACTCCATACCACCATTTTGAAAATCCTCTGGTTCCTTATTTAATATTCTTTTCACTGATTTATCAGTTTTTAGATGCATTCCTCAACTCGCGCTTATTGCCTATGTAACAGTGACATCTCTTACATTAAGTAAAGGGAGGAAAAAGGCTAAGAGGAGGAGAGAATGGGTGAGCATTTCCATCTACTGACTCAACCCTTCAGTACTGGCACTATCCCAGTCCTAGAGCTGGGATCACAATCCAGGTTTCCAGGTCTCACTGCCCTGTCCCAGGGTCTGCCTTGGCAGGATGTGGAATGAAAAGGGGCAGCTGGCTGTTGACCGTAGCACTCTCAAGGGAGCGTGGGCATCCAGCTGCCAGGCCAAAAGCCCATCTCCTTCCTTCCATGTTGCTTCTGCTTCATCAGAAATGTGACTTAATTATGCTTCTTTTCTTGTCTTCATCTTTAATTCTTACATCCATAAACTATTTGAAATGTTTTCCATTAATCTCTTTGCTAAAGTTTTCCAACCCATGTGATGATGACTCAAAAATCTGCTTTATTCTTTCTTTATTTTGTAAAATTTCTGGAAAATCCCACTCCACTGATAACTGCATTTGGTATATTGTTTTTAAGAAGTTTGATAGCAGTTTAATGAGCAGATGAGTTTAACAGCAAATGAGCTGGTGCTTTTAAAAAACAAGTTTTTGCTTTTTAAGTAAAGATAGCTTTGGGCTGGGATGTTTTCTTTATCTTAAAATCTAATATTTAGAATAATGGGTGGAAGATCTTTGTCTCTCCTTTTTTCTTTCTGAAAGGTAGTATGCAGTACTTTGTACTGGATTGCCTTTTCTCACACAGATCCAGAATGATATTACCTGTGTGCCAACCTTGGGATAATTAAGAAATCACCAAAGTGATTCTTCAGGGATAATTATCCTTCAGAATTGCAGCTAAGAAAGATTCTCTTGGGATCTGGTTTTCTTCTGCTTTGTTCCTCTATTCATGTAGTTTTTTTCATTGTTCCTATTTTAATAAATGAGTATTGTATGGTCACTGCATTTTTTGGGGACAGACAGGGTGTCAGATAGTTAAGTTGATGGGGTTCCTAATTGAAGAGCATTCTTGATTGAAATATTGATTAAAAAAAATTTTATCAGTTGAAATGCAGAGTTAGAGACAGGGAGAAAGGAGAGTGAGAGAGGGAGAGAAAGAGAGATTTTCCATTTACTGGTTCCCGTCCCAAAGGACCACAAATGCTCTGGGCTGCACCAGGCTAAAACTAAGAGTTAGGAACTCCTTCCAAGTGTCCCATGTGGGCATAGGGGCCCACGGCCTTGGAACATCTGCTTACTTCTCCACGCATGTTAGTTAGGGAGCTGGATTGGGAGTGGAGCAATCAGGACATGAACTGGGTTCCCACAGCGATGCCAGCACCCCAGGCAGCAGCTTAGCCTCTAATCTCACAGTGTTTGCCGCTAATACCTAGTTTCTTGACTGAATGGCCCTCTTTATGGAGAAAGCAGGTGATGATATAAAAGAAAGGGTTTGTATCTCCGAATGTTTTCTCTATAAAGTCCTAAATTCCTCCCTTGCTATTTCTTTGCACGCTGGGGCCTGTGCGTTGGCTCAACTGGCTAATCCTCCACTTCCAAGAACTGATGTTACATGTGGGTGCTGGTTCGTGTACCAGCTGCTCCACTTGCCATCTGGCTCCCTGCTGTGCCCTGCGGAAAGCAGTAGAGGATTGCCCAAAGCATTAAGTTCGAGGCAAATTGAGTGGAAAGTACAGAGGGTTGTGATGACGCTCACATGTGCTCAGTACTATGGGTTTCCTGCTCTGTAGGGACATATTCGATACTATGGATAATCATGTCCAAAGTCTGTAGTTCACATTGGAATTCACTTTGTGCCATGTATTCTGCAGATCTGGACGGATGGTTGTAGAATCATGCAGAATAGCTTCACTGTCCAAAGAATTGTCGATGTTCTGACTGGATACCTTCTCCTGCCCTTCCAGTTCTTGGAAACCACTCAATTTTTTATAACTGTTTCCATAACTTTTCTTTTCCAGCACATCATAAAATTGAATTACACAATATGTAGTCTTTCTAGATGGACTTCTTCCCCCCCCCAATTTTTCAATTATTAATATCATTTTATGATATGGTTCCATAGGCCTTGGGATTTCCCTTAGCCCCTCATCAAGTCCTTTCACCCCCAACTTGTTTTCCTGTATTATTACTGTAGTATAGTTCTTCACAGTCAGAAGTCCATCATTGTGGGTATGGACAGTGGCAGAGAGTCCCGCATCCTATTGTCAGGATATATTGGCAGTTTCATTGGCAGTCCATCTTTTATCCAGATTGACTTCTTTCACTTGATGATGTGAATATAAGTTTTCTCCATTTCTGTTCTTGACTTGATATCTCATTTCTTGTTGGCATTGAATACTATTCCATAAATGTATTGTGGCTCATTCATGAATTCATTTATTCACTCAATCACTTATTGAAGGATGTTTTGTAGTTTTGAGTAAAGCTGCTATAACCATCCATGTGAATATGTGGATATATGTTATAAGTTATTTGTGCAAATACAAAGAAACATGATTTCTGATTTATGTGCAAAGAGTGTTTCATTTTGTAAAGAAATTACCCACCTGTTTTCCAAATTAGCTCTCTGTACCAGTAGTGAAGCAGTATTCCTGTTGCACAACACCCTTGCCAGCGTTTGATGTCTGCATTTCAGATTTTGGCCATCCTAATAAGTATAAGATAGTGTCTTGTTGTTTTTAATGCTTTTTTCTGATGACTTAAGATGTGGCAATGCTTATTTCCTACACGTGTATCTTCTGAAATAAAGTGTCTGGGGTTTTGGCGTATTTTAAACATTGTTTTATCATTCAGGTTGTAAAAGCTTGTGTATTTTCGGTATCAGTGGAATAATCAAAGAAGTCTTCTACAAATATTTTCTCTGCGTGTGTGTGTGTGTTCTAAGATTTTATTTGAAAGGCAGAGTTATGGTGGTGGGGTAGGGGAGGGTGGCGAGGGAGAAAGGTAGGGGGCTCATCCACTGGGTACTTGCTGGTGTCCCCGATGGCCAGACATCCATTGAGATTTTGAGACGGATTAGATTTAGTCTGTAGACTGCTTTTTTTGGTTTTGTTTCATTTTTCTTAGCTGTTTCTTTTAATAATTTGCCCCAGAGACAGCGAGTCAGAGAGCTCCCCTGTCCTGACTGAATCCCCCAATGCTCACAGTTGCCAAGGCTGGGTCAGACGTTGAAGCCAGGCATAGGACTCCATCCAGATCTGCCTTGTGGGTGGCAGAAACCTGATCACTTGAACCATAGCTGTGGGCTCTCAGAATCGGCCTTAGCAGAAAGCTGGAGGCAGGACTTGATATCAAACCCAGGGACTCCACTGAGGGCTTCAGGCACTGTCAACTGAAAGACCAACTGATTACCCTGACATTTTAATATTAAGTCTTCAAGTTCATGGGCTCAAATGCCGTTTCTGTTATGTCTTCAATTTTATTTGGCAATGTTATTTATATATCATTTTTACCATTTCCATTTGCAATTTTACCATTTCCTCTTTTCATTCCCTTCACTGCAGTCAAGTTGCTCCCGGTTTTGCTTTCCTTCTGTGTGAAGAACTTCAGCATTTCTGTCAGAGGAGGAGGTCTGAGAAATAAGTTAGTGTGAGAGTGTTGGAAACTCACCAAGTGAAATGCTTCAAGAAGGAAGTGGTCAGCCTTGTTGATATTTCCAGAAAAATGAGGAATGAGAATGGATGCATACACTTTATAGCTTATAATTCAGAGTGCATTCTGAAGAAAGTAAATGGTCAGAGGAAATGAAATTTAATTTAGCTAATTCTTTCGTAAATACGCATGCTTTTGGATCTTGTGGGTTTCCAGGAATGTAATCAAAATACACTTTTCAAAGGAATTTGGAAATTTCATTGCAGTGTTATGTTAGGTAGTGAAAGATGTCATGTCTGTGCTACATGTATTGAGTAGCCATTGAAAATGAAGATATAGATCTGCAGTGACATAGGAAGAAGACAGGATGCCTGGAAAGAGCAGTCACTGAAGAACACATTTGAAATAATTTTCATTTATATGTCAGTTTGCATATCAAAATGGTACAATGGCTTAATCTGGGTGACAGTAAGCATTTACTTTTATTTAAAAAAAAAACTCCATTTGCACATTTTTAGAAAGACTTTTTTGTTTGAAAGGCAGATACAAAAAAGAAAGACAGAGCAATCTACCACCTGCTGATCGACTCACCAAATGGCCTCAACTGCTGGTGTTGGGCCCACTTGAGGCCAGGAGCCAGGAACTGCTTTGGGTCGCTGTTATGGTTGCAGAGAGAAGCCAAATCATTGGGCTGTATTCGTTTCACTGCTTTCCCAGGTGTATTAACAGGGAGCTGGATCAGAAGCGGAGCAGCAGAGACTTAAACTGGTGCCCCAATGGGATGATGGCATTACAGCCAGAGGCTTAACCTGCTGCGTCACAGTACCAGCCCCTGCAAATTTTTATGGAAGTGCCTGTATAATTCTTTTATACATTTTTAATTGGTTTTATGAAGAGGATTCAAAAAGTTCATGGAAATTGCACATGATCTTTAAAAAACTGTATGTATTTGAAAAAGAGAAGAGAAATAGAGATCAAAGCAGGGAGATCTTCATCTACTGCTTCATTCCCCAAATGCCCACTCTAGCTGTTTCTGGGCCAGATGGAGGCCAGGAGGCACAACTCCATTCCTGTCTCCCACCTGGTACCACCTGCTGCTTCCCAGGGTACATGTTAGCAGGAAGCTGGAATCGCGAGTGGAGCCACACTGAAACCCAGGCACTCCGCAGTGGGATGTGTACCTGCCGAACAGTGTCCCAACTGCTGTGGCAAATGCTTGTCCCTGGACTTTAAACCCTGGAGTTATTGTCTGTGTTTTTTTTTTTATTCTCCGGGTTCCTTTTCTTTGCTTTTAAATTCAATCATTTTTACAACATCGAAGTGTATTTTGCATATCATAAAAATAATCTCATTCAGGTATGCTGTTCAGTGAGCTGTCATCATAAATCCATTTTAGAACTTTGTATGGTTTGCCTTTTAATCTCTTAATTGTAGTTTCAGTAAACACTAATTATTTTAATGTAGGCCTATTTACATGTTTTTCTTTAGCAATTGTGTGCAGTTTAGGAAGAGATTACTTAGTCCACGGTTGTGAGGACATTTTGTGTCTTCTACCAGCTTTATTTTTACATCTGTATGCTCTAGAATGGATTTGTGTGTGTCTCAAAATATTTGAACAGTATCCAGTTGGTATTGCCTTTTATTGTAAAAAGCATTCTTTTCTCACTGCCCTGAAGTGTCAGAAGAACTTGGGTGTGTCGGGATCTGGCTGCTCTTCTGCTCTGTTGTGCGGTTTAGTGCCATTGTATCTGTGTAACCCTGCTTTAGTTGCTATAGGTGTATGTATACATCTTGATAGTTCGTAGTATAAATTCAAGTTTCCCAGGTGAGTGACATGAATCCAGGTACTTGGGCCATCACTGTCGCCTTCCAGGGCCTGCATTTGCATGTAACTGGAGAAGCAGTGCAGGTGATATGACGTTGAACACAGGCATCTTAACAGGCTATCCAAATGGCAAGGCTTCTGCCCCATATTTCTACCTGAACTTTAAAACCAGCTTTCTCCCCACCCAAGGGGGAGAGGGAGCTTGCTTGGCATTGTGTTGATTAAGCTTTTATGGGTTTAGTTTACATCTCCCAATTTTCATTGAATGATGTAACAGGTTGTTAGTAGAATAAGAAATATTGTGCCTATGTTTATACTCAAGTGCCAGGTTATATGCAAGTATAATGGATGAAATGGTTGGGAATGTGGTATGGTATTTTTCTGCAAAATCATTGGTAGGTGCTTTCTTTTTTTTTATAGTAGACACAAAAAAGTAATGTTTTTCCAGTTTCCTTTCCCCCCTCTGAGTGAGCAATGCTGTGCTGTAGGTGCTTTGCATATGTTATTTCTATTCCTATAGTTGAAACAGTATTATCACTGTTTTGTATAAAGAGGAAACTGAACCCAAAGAGAGTGGTCTTGCTTACCCAAAGTCACACAGTTTGCCATTGGAAACCAGACTTTAAAGGCCCCTTCTTTACCTCAACTTCCACAGGCTGCCTATCTATAGTGCCATTTTTGGGAATCAAATGCCTTTTGACTATAATTTTTGCCACCACTTCTACACTACCTTTTTTTTTTTTTTAACCTTTTTTTGTTTTGAGTGTTTTCTTTAATAGAAAGGCGTTTATAAGTTTTGCTGTTACAGCAACCTTCCCCGTAGGGAGTAGAAGGGTGTATGGACCGGCCCCATCTACTTTCTCAGGGAGTGACTCTAGGGAACTTGTATCCATCCTGCTTTGGAACGTCTCAGACATTCAAATAATTTATGAGGTTTTCTTCTTTGGTCTAGGTAACCCAGTACTTTAGGGAAGATAAGGGTGGCTGCTCTCAGAAAGTAGACTTTGTGTCTTACCCCTTCCTGTGAGGACCAGAAATAATGTTATCTGCTTTTCTTTCCCTGTGTCCTGAACCCATCCTCACTGTGGACACTTTGGAAAATATGGAGAGGAATAAGGAGCAAAATGATCCTTTTTCTTATTGTTAGTGTGATTATTTGGAAGATTATCATCATTCTAGATAATATTCATCCTCCACAAGTATTTATTGTACTACCACACGTGAGTTGTGTGCCAGGAATCCTCAAGCAAAGGACCCAGCACAAAGGACAGGTGGATGTCTGTGCATTGGAGGTGGGATCTTGCTGAATGAGTGCTTCCTGTGTGCCAGGGTTTTCCCATTTCCTCTGTCCGGGCGGCTCTCCCCCGTCCCCTCAGCTTTAGGAAGGAAGATGGAGGCACACAGCAGCAAGAGAGAACAAGCTGCTGAAAGAATGTGCTGGAAGCATTGGGAAACATGGCTGTTTTTCTAAATAAATAACTTAAATTTTATCTGTAAAAATGAGGTCATAGACATTGGAACTGCTCTTTTCCATGCTTAAAATATCACTTTGTGCACACCATTGTTCTAAAACTGTTTCTTGGACTTTACACAGGTGCAGCCTTCACAGTGTTTGATGTAGCTATGTAAGATTTGGTCTTTTACTTGCTTTACACATTTAAAAAATAATTCAGAAAGTGAACTAGAAAATCATGGGCATTTACTGGCATAGTTTACTGTAAAAATAAATATACAAATTTAGATCCATATGGAAGAATGGTTTTTTTTATTTATTTCTTTGTTTATAGGAAGTTAACTGATCAGGAGTCTATCTCCTCTTATCACAAGTGGACAATTACATGTGTTAGAGAGATGTGAAAACAGCTTTGGGTAGAATTAGGAGAGTTGAATGCATAGCAACTTTTATAGTATGGGCTTCTAATTCTAATATAGCAAGGAATTTTCAGGTGTTTCCACAGTAAGAAATAAAATTTACATCTTGACAGTATATACAATTTAAGTATTTTTGAGTATGTAATTTATGTACATGCATGTGCCATTTTTCATTGGAAGATATCATTGATTTAAGAAACTTCTCTGTTTCAGAGATGTGAAAACCCCCTAAAAATTTACAACTGAATAGAAGAAATACTGTGTTCTCTCATAGATCCTGGGTCAGGTGAAGTGGCCTAGCAGTTAAAACACACGTCTTGAATACATACGAGAAAAACGTTAGAGGGCCTGGCGTGGTAGCCTAGTGGCTAAAGTCCTCTCCTTGCAAGCACCAGGATCCAATATGGGCGCCGGTTCACATGTCCCAGCTGCCCCACTTACCTTCCAGCTCCCTGCTTGTGGCCTGGGAGAACAGTCGAGAATGATTTAAAACTTTGGAACCCTGCACTTGCATGGGAGACCAAGAAGAAGTTCCTGGCTCCTGGCTCCTGGCTCCTGGCTCCTGGCTTTGGGTCAGCTCAGCTCAGCTCCGGCCATTGCAGCCACTTGTGAAGTAAACCAGCAGATGGAAGCTCTTTCGGTTTCTCCCTCTCTCTGTAAATCTGCCGTTCCAATAATAAATAAATACAATATCTATCTATTGATCGATCTATCTCTCTATCTAATGAACCTTGACTTCTGCTTTACATAAAAATTTAAGTGAGTGCATTTTAGGTGGAAAGGTACCAAGTAAAACAAGACTTCCAGGAGCCGAAAGTCAGAGTTAGAGAGAAGAGACAGGGACAGAAATTTCTTCCAATTCTCAGATCATGTCCACTGTTTTCCCAGGCCAGAATAGGGAGCTAGATCACAAGTAGGGCAGTTGGGGTTGGAACCAATGGGCACATGGGATACAGGAAGAGGATTAGCATGCTGTCCCACCATGCCAACCCCAGTTAATTTTTTTTTTAAAGAAAGATATATTTATTTGTATTGGAGAGCAGGTATACAGAGAGAAGGAAACACAGAAAGATCTTCCATCTGTTGGTTCACTCCCCAGAGGGGCAGTAACACCCAGAGCTGAGCCAATCTAAAACTAGAAGCCAGGTGCTTCTTCCAAGTCTCTTATGCGGGTGCAAATTTCTAAGACCACGCCTTCCCCCACCCCCACCCCAAGGTTTATTTGAGAGAGAGAGAGAGAGAGAGAGAGAGGTGGGGGGAGAGAGAGAGAGAGAGAGAGAAAGAAAATGAATGAGAATGAATATCATCAATCTGGTGGTTCATTCCCCACGTAGATGGCTGCAGTTGCCAACTCTGGGCCAGGCTGCTGCCTGGAGCTTCTTCCAGGTCTCCCAGGGGGGTGCAGGGGCCTCTGAGCCATCTTGCTGCTTTTCCCAAGGCATTAGCAGGGGGCTTGGATTGAAAGTGAGGCATCAGGGAATCAAACTGGCGTCCCTTCGGGATGCCAGCGTTGCAAGTGGCGGCTTTATCTCCTGTGCTGGCCTCTTGCTTCCTTTTGATTTGGATTTTTTTTAATGTTTATCTTTTTATGTGAATTTGTTGCTATAATCTTGTGGATAGGGAAATTTCTGCATTCAAGTTGGTTTTATTTAAAAAAAGTCTGGTTGCAACCCATTAATTTGATTTTCTGAGCTAGAATCAGCAACTATGGAAATCAGCAGTTTCCGTCAATCAGTAAAAAAGACTGGAGACTCAGTGTTTCTGGGTGAAACAGACGGGTCCAGTCTTATTTACTAGCTGCATGACTCCTAGCTTCTTAACACAGAAGTTGCGGCATTTTTAAAATAGGAAGCGGATTCCTTTTACGTAACTCTCAAAGTAGTACATTTTCCAAGTGAAATCTATTCTATATTAGTTGGTGGTACCTGCTGGCAAAGATAGATCATTGCCTGGAACGTGCTGTGCTGGGATATGAAAGCAAGGGTGAATGGAGGCAGGTCATTGGGAACAGCCTAACAGCGCGAGAAGGCAGAATGCGCAAGACATTGTAGGGGTAGTGAACAGATGCAGTGCTGTTGCTCGCTGTTTCCTAGCTGATGAATGGTTGACATCTCGACACGATGTAATTTTTCCAAGGTTTGCTTGGTTTTAAGTAAAATTCGGTTTTAGGAGCGTACTTTATAGACTACACTGCATGTACTTTCAGTTGATGTTTTAAACAAAAATGTTCAGTCTTTATTTTAATTGACACAGTAGTCACACCTATTTCTGGGGTCTTGCATGACATCTCAGTACATGTACACGAAGTGCAGCCGCCACTGGCACGTTGGTCACCGCTAGCATTGCTCATTTCTTATGTTGAGCAAGTTTAAGATCCTCTCTACCAGCTATTTTGAAATATTCAATTAACTGTTGTTAACTGAGCCATAGAACTCTAGAAGCTGTTTCTGCGGTCCATCTGTGCCCCAGCAGCTGTTAACCACTTTGCGCCTATCCCTTCCTTCTCCCCTTCCTAGCTTCTGGTACCTGTTATTCTTCTGCTCTCCACTTGTAGATCAATTTTGTTTTTATTAAATTCAAAGAATTATTTATTAATTTGAAAGAATTAGAGATGGGGGGACGTAGGGAGATTGCTCTTTTATTTGCTCACCCGAAGGCCACAACAGACAGTTCTGGGCTGGTGCCAAGCTCGTGGGCTTCACACACACCGCACATTTTCTTTGTCCCCTCAGTCAATAATGGACATGTAGGTTGATAACTAGGCTGTTTTGAATAGTGCCATAATAAACATGTAAGTTCAGATGTCTCTTTGACATGAATTTCAAGTCTTTTGTATATATTCCTATGTAGTGGGATTGCTAGATTACGTAGCTGCTCTAGGTTCAGTTTTTTTGAGACACCTCCCCCCTGTTTTCATAGCGACCAACACTGTGACATGATTCATCCTATATGCTTTCATTATACAGATTCCTGACCAGTGGTATAAAATCTCCAAATTTGACTCTCGGGGCAATGGAAATTTGACTGTTTCAACTTCAAAACTGGTTGTCCTTAGGACAGTCTGTGCGTTAATGCTAAGAATGCTGTTGATGAAGACAGCAGCCTTCGGTGCTTTTTTCTTTCGTAGTGGTAGAGAAGGTGTCTTTAAACCAAGGCTGGCTATCTTCATCAGGCTGCAAAAAGCAGAGTCTAGCCTTGAATTCTGGCTCCAGTTTGCTTCATAATCCTAAGCAAGTTGCATGTTTCTCACCACAGAGAAATGAATATGTATTATTTTGGACAGTCGTTGCAACCGTTATGAGAATGGTGTTTCTGTCTCAACTTCCTGGGCAAGTGTCATTTTTCTGGGAACAGAGTTAAATTTCATTGTAAAGAGAGTTGGTTCTTGTGCAGATTACAGGGGTCTCTCATGTGCGTGTGTTTCCTCCTTGAACAAAGGAAATATTAAGGCAGCTTTGGTCAGGATAGTTCTGGAGTTTCCAGGTTTTTCTCTGTTTGGAAACGTTTCCGCTTGGGTCGCACACACTTGCTTTCTACACTTCCTCCGGGGCACCTGCTGATGGCGACATGGGGATGGGTGTCTTACCCTCTTCCTCTTTGTTCTGTGTTTCTTTACCTGCTCCTTTTCATGTTTCCAACCATTCTTCTTACCACTCTTAGAATCCAGGACATTGTGACATTGCAAGATGACCTCATAAGTACCAAACTCAAGAGATAGTGGATTGAGTTTGTTCATTCACTAAGGAAACTTGCTCTCTGGGTTTCTTCAAGATAGCAGTGAAAGTAAAAATTCCTGGAGAGTAGTGCTTCTGATTCTGTATTTTCCACTCCCCCGCCCAGGACTGTTCATTGCTGGTGTCAGTCCAGCCATGTTTTGGAAGTGAGGGCACACTACCTTCCTTTCTGGCTCGTGGTTGGGTTCTACCTACAGAGCCCCACTTTCCTGTACTGCCGCAGACCTTGTTCCAGTTTGGGGCTGAGAAGATTTTTTTGAGGAAGCTCTGAGTTTCCCTGTAGGCAGCTGTCTGGAACCATTATGTCAAAGCCTCTGAAGTTAGAGAAGTGGAACAGGATAGCTCGTGGGGAAAAGTAGCGTCTTCAAAGCAGGGAATGCAGTACTTTTGTTTTTGAATTCCATTAAGCACCAAGCATTGTGCTGGGTGTTTTCATTCCTCCCATCACTCTGTATGGCTTGCATTTATTCCATGACTAAAGGAACTTGCTCCAGATCATACAAACACAGTAAATGAATGAGCAAATCCAGATCCCTGCTTCTCTCTGAGCTTTCAAAGCTTTGGGCTTTCTTCCTACACCATACAGTATAGGACACCCAGATTGGAGCCATTGGGCGATCTGTACAGTGACTGGGGTTAAGTGATGATTCTTTTGCTATTACCTGCGTTGGGCATTTTCATATGGATTGATTGTAGATATTGTGTAAGTCCCAACTTTTTAGAATGTGGCAAGAGGATAGGGACAATGGGACAGTGGGCTTCTCTGCTAAAGGCAGTAAGCAGGATCTTCTAAATTCTGACAACTGAATTGGACCTGTGGTATCCTTTAGAATAATGCTATGAGACTAATATTGTTTACATTTTGTGCCCCAATTCTAGAATTTTAGGGTTGGGGATGATTTTTAGAGAAGCTCCTAGGCTTAAATGAGTTGTTATTTTCAGTGCATAACTCTCCCACTTCCCCTTCTCATTATCTTTCCATTTAGCCATTAGGTTGGAGCCTCAAAAGGAAAATCCAATCATGTATAATCTCCAGTTAATGGGCATCTATTAAGCGACTAGGTCACCAGAAAGAATAATTACACAGTACCCCTTTGTGTAGTAAACACAAAAATCAAAAGCTAATGCATTCCCAAGGCAGACCAGATTGTTAGTGGCTAGCAGCATTCTCCTCCGGGAAAACGTGGGGGCACCCACCAGCAGAGCCATTCCAGAGAGAGAGGGCTGCCAAGCTGGTGGCAGTTGGTGGGGGAAGAGGAGAGAAAAGGGCAGGGGGCTTCCAAAGTTTTGTCATTTTTAATTATTAGCTGATTATTGGAGTGGATTTCTGAATAGCAGACATTCTGCTAAGTGTTTTATGCCATTGTTGGGAACTTTGTGGATCTCTAGGTTTTCTTGCCACAAATAAAATAATGGTGAAGACTGAAGCAGTAGTGCTTCTGCCACACTGCTACAAATTTTGCCTGTTTTCCGAGCCAGCCCAAACGTCATATAATGAAGAGTCTGGGCGTACTTTAGCTACTAACTGGATTAATGGAAACCAAACATGTCTCGATTGACCCCAAATGGCCCTCCTGTTAGCCACAACCTAGTAGTTCTTCAGTTTGTGTTGATCCATTCTAGCATGGGTTCTCAAAAGTATATTTTTTAGTTAATTTAGAATTTGAAAAACTTGGCATAATTCAAATAACCTGTTTTTCCCCCCCTTAGAACACTTCAGTTATGGAAGATCAAAATGAAGATGAGTCCCCAAAGAAAAGTACTCTTTGGCAGGTAGGAATGATGTGCACAGAAAAGACAGCGCTCGCCTAACTGTAGATAAGATGCTCCTGCAGTTCATGTCCTCAGTGAACCAAGAGTCCACATTTTTGTTTTCTTTTGTACAGTTTTTTGATTTCATAACTAACTGTCCCCGAATTTTTGGAGTTTGCACAGGGATCCCCTAGTGGCAGTAGACTAAAATGTAGCGTCTGTGTCCACTGTCAAAACCATAGCTAGTGGTGGTGTCATTTGTCACCTGAATGGCACAATATATGCACTCACAAGTTTTTCTCCGTTTCCTCCTGACCTACACCCTTCTCTGTTATTTCCTGTGGGCTTACCTTTCCTTGGTCTTTCACTCACGAGGCTTTTTGTTGATTTGCCACTTTTCCATTTTCTCTTGAGGTTGGACCAGAGAATGTAATGTGAAATGGCTCGGTAGTTTCTTTTTATTTTATTTTATTCTTTTTTTTTTTTTTGGCTTGGTATTTTCGTCAGTCTTCGAGATACATGGTTAATGGTAAAAACGAATACAAATATTTTTGTATTTGATACTGTACAACATTTATCTGAGTTCACTTAATTTGAAACTAAAGAGGCAGCTGAGTTAACAAGGGTAGAGCGCACCTAACAGGTTAATTATGAAATGAAGCAAAGGAAAGCAGTGCTGGGGGGAGGCCCCGGGGCTGAAAAGGTGATTCCAGCCTAGAATGTGGAACTGCTGTGGAAAAGTGCATGCGCTACTATATGTTTTGGATGCTGCATGTAAACTGAATTGCGTGCCATTTTAAATATCTCTTACAAGAGGACTCACTCCATTTACCGTTTTCTCATTTTACAGTGGTTATTAACAGCATAGCTTGGGGTTTTCTTTCATCTATCTCCCAGTCAACTAGTTAATGGCACGTAAATGCGTCAAGGATATTAGATGGTTGTGAACCCTTCTGTAAATGAAGTAATCATTTTGGTAATCATTGTTTATCAAATGAAAGAATGGATACAGAAGTACTTTACATACAAAGCAGTACACAAATTCAGGTTGTTACCATATTGATTTTTAAACTGTGAATGCAAGCAGTTATTTTGGAAGTTATTATGAGACAAAATAAAGGGGAAAGGAAAGCATGTAAGTTTCTTTCATGATCAAGTGTTTTATATATTTTTTTGTGCATTTATTCTGTCCTGGTTTGCTGTTCTCATAAATGATTATGACCACAGTACTGTGTAGGTTCCACCTCTTGCCTTTTGTTCCTATTTCAATTCATAAGCATGTTTTACTTTATTAACCAAATTTGAATGGCTTCACTGAAGCCCTTGCAAAAGTGTTACACTTTGCATTACCCACTAGTTGCCTATAATTAGGCAGTTACTTCTGGTTTTTGTTTTCCTGTTACAGCATTTTGGTGAATATCATTGTGCTTAAAAAGCTGCACAGATGGCCCTTATTGTATTTGCAAATATTCCTCACAGCAAAGAAATTTCACTGTTTCTTTGAATTCTTATTTTTAGAGTCCATTAGATAAGAATATCTTACAAGCAAAATTTTAAAATCCCTGCTCAATGCTGCCACCTGATGGTACTGACTGGTGCCAGCGAGTTCTTTCTTACCCCAGTTACCAGGGAAAGAAAACATTCCTAGGCAGTGGGGTAGCAAGATGAATGAGGTGGGACATGAGTGCTTTCCAGCTGTGTGCCTCTAATCGTGGACTTAAGAGGTTGTTTCCGACACAGCATTTTATAAGATTTTGATCAAAGAAAGCCAAAGACTTCTTTGGATGTTTATAGCAGATACTTCTGGGATGTATTTCATCCACTTTATTTTAGGGGGCATACCAAGCACAAAAGTTCCTGATTCATTCTATGTAGGGATTTCTGGGAGTTTCCTAATGGAAGCAATGGACATTTGTAATTTATTTCTTAGTTCTCAGAATTCTGCTGTGCTGTTCCTCCTGGCATAATATGCAAGGAGCCTATTAGAGGAGTCATGAGCAGATGTTGCAGCAAATGTTTGACAAAACTATCGAGATTATTTTGTTTTTAAACAGAAGCTACTTACTGAGCCTTCTACCATCAGTAGCTACTGTGACCAGATCCAGGGTTTCGGTGTTTTTTTGTTTGTTTGTTTGTTTGTTTTGTTTTGTTTTAAGTGCTGATGTCCAGATGTAGCTTACGTGGTTTTGAATGTTCGTGAAATGTACTGAGCTTATGTAAGGGCCTGGTGGCTGACTTGATGAGAAAACGTTGTTGGTAAAGGAGGTGAGTTTCCATAAACCTCCCCGAGGATGTTCCCGGATGCATGGCTCATCTTGGGCCGCTTTCCGAGAAGGTCATCAAAAGAAGGGAGGTCAGCTGCTTTGGGAGAAGGCCAAAACGGTTGAATGAAACAGTTTTTTCTAGATTGAATTGCTTTCAGATACTGCTTCTCCTGTTCAATAGGTAGGTTAGTGGTTCTCAAAATGCTGTCTCGGGATCAACATCAGTAGTGAGAGCAGTGGCAGCAACATCCGCTTGGGAACCTGTTAGAAAGGCAGGATCTGGAATCTGTTCCAGACTCAACAGAACCAGAGCTTCTGGTGTGAGTGTGGGGCCCAGCAGTCTGTGATAGCAAAAGAACAAACCTTTTTGTTACTCTAATAATTTTCGCTTCATTGTGAGAACCATTAGCAGAGATGTACAATTGTTCTTCATCCTACCCCACCTGTAGTTTTGGTTTCAGTGCTCAGAGGTGAACCTTTGGCCCCAAAATATTGAATGGGAAACTTGAGAGAGAGTCACATAACTGTTAGTATGGTATATAACTATGCACTATTTTTACCTTATTGTTTATTTCTCACTGTTCCTACTTTATAAGTTAAGCTTTATTGTAAGTACCCATGTGTGGGAAAAAGCAGAGTATATATACAAATGGCTTGATACTGTCTGCTTTTTCAGGCATCCAGCTGGGGACCGTGGAAGGTATCCTCCATGGGCAGGGGGCAGCTATTTTATTGAGGCGATAAAAACAATTAGTAGTTAATTAGTTGCCACTCTGCCAAGGTGAACAGTTCCATGTAAGGTGGTCATCTCTGGCACTGGTTGCCGAATAACATCTAGTTTTGGAAAAAGCATTAGAGAATGATGATTGAAGGTGTGAGCTTTAGAAACATCTGTCACTTTGATCTTTGCTGTAGTGATATAACTCGAGGACACATATCCTGAATAGATTTCTGAAGAAATAATTTGCAGTTAGGGTAAAACTGACATGTTTAGGTAATAAATGGTCTTATGAAATATCAGTTGTTAAATGCCTTTCCCCTGTCAAACTAATTATTCTGTTTTGTTTTGTTTTTTAATAGATCAGTAATGGAACATCATCTGTGATCGTCTCCAGAAAGCGGCCATCAGAAGGAAACTATCAGAAAGAAAAAGACTTGTGTATAAAATATTTTGACCAGTGGTCTGAATCAGATCAAGTGGAATTTGTGGAGCATTTGATTTCCCGAATGTGTCATTATCAGCATGGACATATTAACTCTTACCTGAAGCCCATGTTGCAGCGGGACTTCATTACCGCCTTACCAGGTAACGCACTTGGCTTCGAACCAGCCCAGGAGTCTATGTGGTGCCTATGACGGATTTAGTGTCTGTCTAGGAGATGGGGGCAGTGTTTGTTATTGATCAGTGGTATTGTTTAATTGGTTTCATGAGTTAACTGTATGCTTTTTATTTGGTTGTAATCAGAATCCAAACTGTACGATGCCTTTATGTGTAACTAAAAGCACTTATGGAAATGTTTTCCCTTCTATTTATATGTTTGGCAGGTGTCCC
Organism: Ochotona princeps; assembly: GCF_030435755.1. Taxonomy (NCBI): domain Eukaryota; kingdom Metazoa; phylum Chordata; class Mammalia; order Lagomorpha; family Ochotonidae; genus Ochotona; species Ochotona princeps. Next base: position 6,173,811 of record NC_080850.1, read on the forward strand.
CAAGTCTAAGATGTTCATTTATGTTGGAAGTAATGCTTGGGGAATTGCAAATATGGATTTCTATCTTTATTACACTTCATGGGCCTTGTTTCTGCATCTTCTCTCTCTCACTGCCCTGCCCCTATCATTCTCTTGCATGGGCATTAAGTTGACTCTCAGTTTTAAAAATAGACTTTTTTCCAGAGTATTTATTTATTATTGAAAAGTCAGATTTACACAGAGAAGAAGATACAGAGAGAAAGATCTTCCGTCCACTGGTTCACTCCCCAAGTGGCCGCAATGGCTGGAACTGAGCTGATCTAAAGCCAGGAGACAGGAGCTTCTTCCAGGTCTCTCATACTGGTGCAGGGTCCCAAGGCTTTGCGCCGTCCTCAGATGCTTTCCCAGGCCACAAGCAAGGAGCTGGTTGGAAAGTAGAGCAGCTGGGATAAGAACTGACACTCATATGGCATTTGGGGACATGCAAGGCGAGGACGCTAGCCACTAGGCTGCCATGCCGGGCCTTGGAGCAGTAGTTGGAAGCTTACTAGCCACTCTGAGGAGACATTCAAGAATTTTCAAGGGTTAGCTTAGAGAATCTTGGCTCTGCTGTTCTGTTGTTAATATCTCTTTGTGGAGTCATAGCTGAGCCCTGTTTCTCATGTAGGTTAGGAAGCCCAGGAGCAGAGCAATGGGATGAAGTGACTGAGGTCAGCCATCCTGGTCACTGTGGTCATGGGAAGAATTGTGCAAAAGCCAATGCAAAGGCTAAAATCACTTACTGTTAAAATCACTCTAGAAAGTTGTATAAATTAGCCCTAAACACTGAATCTGTGGATTGCCACCTGGCTCTATAAAGGCAGTTTTAGTTGTGAGGGAGAGAGCAGGGAGGTAAAGCAAGAGACGTGTTTGCGATTCTGTTTGAGAGAGGCAGCAGTGCAGGATGGACACGATCCTATCTGTGTCAGTGCCCAGCACCCAAAGGCTCATGCCGTCTCACATCAAGGGAGACAGGGTATTTTAAAGCTGATGATCATGCTGGTCTTGGAAGTGTTTTTAATGAACTGAAGCTATACCACCTTTGTTTTTACTTCCCTTTAATTTGCTTTTTCAGTGTTAGAGTGCCAGGGAAATCATCTTATATTTACAGAACAGCCACGAGGTGGCACTGTTGAAGTTCTCTTGACTTGGAGTCTAGCTTGGGGAGTCTTCGCCTAGGGAGTGTATAGTCTTGCAGAAGAGGCAGAGTAGAACATGTGTTATGTATATAAATATGGTTAGCGTAATTGCATACAATTCAGGTTTCATTACAGCAAATTTTAAGGCATTGTCCATATCTCTGTTAAAGTGGAATTTTGTTGTATTGACTGTTAAGTCATTGGACCATTGGCTGGGACATGGAAATATTTTTGTTAAAATGCTATTTATTTTAACAAGATCTGATCTTAACACATATACATTATGTCAGTATGTTTCACACACATGAATCTAATAGCTGGGGACAAGCTGGCCACTTTAATTGTGTTGGTTAGTGTCTGCTAGACTTGGATTAAACCTGGCGTTAGTTCTCTGACACAGACACTGTCTCAAACATTAAGGAAGAAACAGGTCCATGTGTATTTCACACTGAGATTTAATAATGTATAGAGCAACTTACCAATCATCACACTATAGATGATTCTGAGTTTAAATTTTTACGCCATTGAGACAATTTGTGACTTTTGATTGTGAACGCCATGGATTCTGGAAAAACTACCACTCATATTTGGCTTTTTAATGCTTACTGTAAGCCTTGTACCTGTCAGTGCAGGGAAGATGGAAAATGCTTGTGGTCTCGGGCTACTTTCGGTTCAGTGGAAAAAGTGATAATCCCGATATGCTTTCCTAGAAATCGCGGTAAATGTTTAGTCTGCAGTGTCAGCTTCTGCAGGCCTAGTTTGTGGTTTGTAAGAACTGTTGTTAAGGGAGAAATGTACGGGCAGATTGTGCTTCAGGAGGGTGATAAGCATTAATGACAGGATTGGGAGGTGTTGTGGAGATTCACAATGTTGAAACCCTTAGCGCTCGGCCATGGTTTATTTGTAATGGAGTATTATGGATTGCGGGTGTAGAGGCTCCATCAGCGGTCGTGGAGAGGTGGAGGCAGCAGGTCATAGCTGAGGCTCTGAGGTCTGCGTCCTACCCCTGCGTTTCAGTTCCCTGACTGCGCTCAGTCTCCTCTGCACAGGAGTAGTAACACTTCCTGAGATCTTGCGAAGATGTAAGAGAACATGTATAATGTGCCTGGCATCTAGTGGGATGCCTGGCATCTAAAAGAAAAGCCCAGAGAGACAGGAAACACTTGCTTCTCTGAGGTAGTGCAACTTCATTGCCAGGTCGTTTTAATCATTCACTCACGAGTCCCGAGTTGATTGATCCTGCCATCACGCAGGGGTGTGTGCCACTCTATTGCTCGGGCTACTGGGTGAGCATGTTGGATATTGTGTCCTGAGCTCTTCTCACATGATTTATTTCCTTCTTCCTCCTTCCCTTTCTTCCTTTCTTTCTCTCTTTTTATCTTTCTTTTAAGGATTTATTTATTTTTATTGAAAGACATTTACAGAGAGAGGGACAGAAAAAGATCTTCCATCTGCTACTTTGCTCAGTGGCCTTAACAGCTGGAGCTGAGCCAATCCAAAGCCAGGAGACAGGAACTTCTTCTGGGGCTCTCACCTGGGTGCACATACCCAAGGTTTTGAGCAACCTCTGCTGCTTTCCCAGGCCATAAACAGGGATCTGGGTGGGAAATAGAGCAGCTGAGGCATGAGCTGCCCATTTGGTGTGCTGGTGCTTGCATGCAGAGGATTAGTCTGTTGAGCCATTGCACTGGTCCCTCACTAATCTCTGTACTGAATCCTTGGCTTGATAATGTTCTAAGTGAAAGGACTCCATTGACTTGCTATCAGCAACTGTGTCTGTGCTTTTTTCCTTGCAAAGGTTTTTAATTTGAGGTTTTACAACTAGATGTATGACTTGGGAGGGGGAGGGAGAGCAGGAGTGGATGGAAAAGGAAGTTTCTTTGCAGCTGCTCTTTGAAATGTGTTTTTGAAATACTAAAAGTTTCTGGAATTGTGTGATCTAAGCAGCTGTGTCAGAACTAACTGTAGTCAAGGGCACTGAGCTGACATCATACATTTGAAGTTCATTTTGATATAGTGTTATTTACATATTGAGCTTTGAAATTGGTAACTTTTAATTGTTTTAATTTATTATTGAACTTTTTCCAGACCTTCATCTGGTGCCCGTAATTGGCACCAGCAGTATTGCCTCAGTGCTGTGTGTACAGCATCATGGCTTCCATTTTCTGAGGCCACAGTGTGTCTGTGCTCTTGTTGCCTTGGGAAAGGGGTGGTGGTGGAAGATGGTGGGGGTGAGGTGGGTGGGAGTTGTCTCAGCATGGTAGAGTAATGAGAGCCAGGCACTGGTGCTTGCAAAAATATCTGGTGTTAACACCTCAGAACGCTTTTTTAGCTCAGGCAGATGAACCAGTTTGTTTGGGAACTTCCTTGTCCCTGAAGGGCTTGAAACTAGAAAGTTACAAGACCTGGAGACTTCTGGGGGTTTTAATGTACCCAAGTAGAAATTGTGTAGTTTTTGTTCTTCTCAACCATTTGAGTGGATGTGAGATTTTCGACCAAGGTGATAGATGGCACTTAGCTTTTTGCTGGAAGAGATGTGCATCAGTTTCTCTGCAGAAAATAAGAAAGAATACAGTTTAGTCTCCTTGAGCATTCTGTAATCTGTGAAATGGGTCTGAGGGAAGGAAAGGGAAACAGACAGACATGTAAGAAGTACCTGTTGTGTTTGTTGCATACCCATCTGGTTCATCTTCCCAAAAAGTTGAAAAGTAAAGATATTGAGAGTGTCAATCTTAGAGGATTATTGTGTAGGTTATCTGTGATCATCCATTGCAAGTATTTAATATCATTCTGTCATGATAGTAGCTTGAGATAGAATAGGAAAATAGATTTGTTTAAGGTCATTCTACAAATAGTTGACAAAACCAAGATTCAGCCCAGGTTCTCTGTACCACCTGGGATGGAGTAGTGAGATATGGGCTGGGAAGCAGCACACCCATGTGGTTACTGAGTTGGTGGCTCAATGCTGGTAACCTTGTATGTTAATGAATAGCCTGGAGGGAAATAGCTAGTGTATGGGGTGCTGTCCTTGGTTCTGACCCACTTAACTTAGTGTCTACAGCTTCATAAAGACTAATCACCCCTGCCCATCATGTACATGTGGTGTGAATCAACCATTCTTCTGGATGATGAACATCAGAATTCTAGAGTAGGAAATGAATGGATCAGATCAATAGAGCCTCAAAGGTAGATTCTAATGAGGATACATATAAAATGGAAGAAGCTGGCTCGTATTTTTCCAATTAGCTGTGCAGATGCAGGATTGGTGGGAAGTGTTTGGCAGTGCGGGTGAAGAGAAGCTCAAGATTTTTTTTTCTTACTGTCATCTTCAGAGTTCGCTGTGATATGATGGTCAGATGAGGGCAAGGCACTAACTGTAATGCAATGACCACGACAACAATGGGCAGTTGTCCCAGTATGTTTCAGGGTAGCTTGGACATTAGATTCAGTCCAGAGAAGGAGAGTTAGTGTATGGAAACCATAATGACCAGTAAGGCAGGAGTCATGTTAAAGCTGAAGAAAGTCATCATTTGTAAGGGGTTTTCATCCATTGTCTTAAAATAGGACAGAGGTTATCATCTCCATGCAATTCAGATAAGGAAACAGGTCTTAATGTTTTACTTTCATTGTTGTCTTTCAACATCAGGTTTAATGCTACTGTATTGCATTAAGCAATTTCCAAAACAGGATAATGGTTACTGGTTATTTTCATTCTATGTGGTGGGAAATCGAGGCCCAGGGATGTTTCAGTATGTGTTTCATGTCCTAGACCTACCACATGGTGAACTTGGGGTGTCAAGTGGGAATTTCATGGCTGTACTTATGTTCTGTACAGAGTATGCTTGGGGGTAAGCTTTATTTCTTGCAGCTACCGAGGCCAGGTCTGGAAACATGGAGTGGGCGCTACCCACACTAACGTCCTTCCCATTGTGAGTGTTGGGGAGAGGCCAGTTCCTGAATGGTCAGCTCTGAGAGGACCCTGGTATTGTGTGCACTGTTGAACTCAATAACATGTGAAGTTAGCAATCTCATAGACTTGTGGCATTGGATTTTTTGAGGGTACTTAGGAACAGAAAGTGGATTCCACAAGAGGGAGGAAAAAGGTGAGAAGGTTGACAAAAGCACACATCAGCACAACTGACTTTAATCCTTAGGTTGCCATGTAACATTTTATACATTTTAGAAGAGTGGCCAGTGCTTCTCGTTTTACTGAGTCTGCTTGGTTCCAAATGATCCCCAAAGAGCATAATTGGGGGGATATAAAGAACTTTCCACAGTCAGCTTTTACATATAGTGAAGGATTGTCATCAGCAGTTCTATTAAAAAAACAAACATCAGAATCAAAAAAAGTGTATAGGTCTATGAACTCACACACTTATATAATTCAAAGATCTTGATTTTACTTAAATATTTTACCCAGTTCAGATTTCATCCAGAAAATGATGACTGACACATTTGCATTTCCCTGCCCATTATTTTTCTGTTTTGCAGAACAAGGCTTAGATCACATAGCAGAGAACATTCTTTCCTACCTGGATGCCAGGTCTCTGTGTGCAGCAGAGCTGGTATGCAAAGAATGGCAGCGAGTGATCTCCGAAGGAATGCTTTGGAAGAAACTGATTGAGCGAATGGTACGAACCGACCCTCTATGGAAAGGCCTTTCGGAAAGAAGAGGGTGGTAAGTACGGGGTTGCTTGTTTCATTGAAAAGCACTTCTCCAATATAGGGGCGGATGGTTACAAAGGCAATTGTATTTGCAAATGTGTTGACCTATTGTAAGCAAAGGAGAAAGTGGATGGCCAAGAGTGGAAGCAAAGGAAGAAAAAAAAAAAAGAAATAGGTGCTAGAATTTCCCTTTCTGAAATGTGTTTATACAAATGAGTGGTTAAGAAGTTTTGTGTAGTTGAAATGAGCAAATTAGCCTTGCAGAGCCATGCATTTATGTTTCTTCTCCACGTTTTCCTTAGGTTAAAAAAAGTTGTCAAAAAATAGACAAGACAGTAACTGAGTGAGTCTTGGGCTGCTCTTTTGCTTGCCCCATGTTGAGACTGTAGGTTACAGCGACTGGGTGATTTAAAGGAAAAAAAATACCCATTAACTTAATGCAGCTTTAAGCTGCCCGCATGTCAAGGGGCCTGGCCCAGCTATCACAGAGATAAGAAGAGCTAGCCATGGGGTACGGGAGTGGAAAAAGCGAGGGTTAGGGCTGTCTTTTAGGAAGCAGTTTGGTGACGGAATTGAACTGAACTTGTATTTATTTCATGTGTACGTTTGTCAGAAATTATGCTTTTGAGCCACTAGAGCTCATAGCAAGTTGAAAGACTTAAGAGGTAAACTATCTATAAGCACTATGCCTAAATGAAACTTAACCTTTCTGTGTAAAAATGTGACATCTATTTCTTTTTATTTCCCAGGGATCAATACCTGTTTAAGAACAGACCCACAGATGGCCCTCCCAATTCATTTTATAGGTCATTATACCCAAAGATTATCCAGGATATAGAGGTAACTTTATGGCTTATCTGTTCTGGTGGCTCTTTGTGTATGTTCTGACCTTTGCCTTAGATTGTTCTTTGTTCTAGATGGAATCAGTAATTTTTTAAAAATTGATTTTTTGAAGTACGCATGTTGCAAGGTATAATCTGCAGCTGTTCACTCTTCAGAGTAGACACTGTCTTCTGCAAAAGATGTCTAACTTTTCTAAAACACGAAATACTTCTGCATGCCATAATTCACAGCGTTTTATTCGAATATAAGGAATTTTCCAAAATGCAGGGCCCAGGATTTTTTAAGTAAACATGGTATTATGTTTTTGTATCATCTCTGGAGAAGTAGAGAAAGCATGTTCTTAGGTCATTTCCTCTGTATATTTCCCATGGTTTTTCATGAAAATAACTCAAATTATTCTAAGCAATAATTAAGTGGGTTTTATGGAGCAAATTATGCTCCTGAACCATTGTGGATTTGAGTGTAACTTCACCAGACCAGTAAAACTCTGTAAACTTGATGAGAAACATTGGAGATGTTTGATATTGTTCATGTGTTCTAATTAGTTCGGTTTTATTATTCAGCCCTTTTCCTTGAACCAGGAAAGACATGCACAGGCATTTCTCATTAACTCTTTCACATGTGTTCTTGGCAGGTCTTGGTTACTTCACTGTTTCCTCCTTGGCAGAAAAGTTTAGCCTTTGCTAGGCAGTGCTGTATCGCCCATAAAATTATACTCAGTTTCCCAAACGTGAAGTAATCCTCTCCCCCAGGTGATAGACATAAAAGTTATTGTGCCAAAATTCATTAATGGAGGAACATGTGCATTTTGGAGTCGCCTCCCCCACCCCCCTTCTCGGGCAGATGTGAACTAATGGAATCTTTCCCTTAATGGTAAATCTGGATGTGGCTGGGATATCATTTAAAGCATGCACCCTTGTCTTGAGTATTCTGTTCTCAAAAATGACCCATAAGGTCACCCTGTAGGGAGAGTTGAATAATTTGAAACTTCTGCCAGACAATTTGAGAATTAAATGATCCATTATCAAAAATGAAGAGTAAATTGCTCCCTCAGAATGAAGTGAGTCGTAGACTGGTGTGCATGTGTTTCAGAGGAGAAGGCGTCGCTGGGGTACACATCTTAGAAGTTATGTTACCCTGTATTTTGCTATTGTTGTTGTTATTTTTTAATTGGAAAGGCAGATTTACAAAGAGAAAGATCTGAAATAACATTTGCTGGTTCACTCCCCAAATGGCTGCAATGACCAGAGCTGAGCCAATCCAAAGCCACAGCCAGGAGCTTCTTCCAGGCCTTCCATGTAGGTTTAGGGTCCCAAGGACTTAGGCCATCCTCCATTCTTTCTCTAGACTATCAGCAGGGAGCTGGGTGGGAAGTGGAATAGGCCAGATATGAACCAACACACATCTGGGATGCAGGCTGTTGCAGGCAGAGGGTTAGCCAGTTGAGCCATTTAACCAACGCCAACCCTGTTCTTTTTGAAGGATTAGAGTGAACTAACAAAATCTCTCTAGATTTCCTTGAATTATGTATCTTGAGAGTAGCATTTAAAAACAATCATTAGTAAACAGGGGCTCTGGAAGGTGTATGATCAAGTTAAAATCAGTAGTTTTATGTAGTCCTCAGGACTAGTATTGTAGTGGATAGTATGAGCTCAGTGTTCTGTGGCGTGACAGTTTGTGACACCACTTACCATAACCATTTCCTAAGGCTGAAATAACATTTTAAAGTTAGTGGAGGAGACAGATGTGAAAGGAAGCAAAGCTACAGGGGAAAACCCTGACACCAAAATTCCACATCACGGTGGTCTGCTTTGTGCTTCTTCAAGTGTGGTTGGCCACGAGAGTCGCCTCCAGATTTTTGTGGGCTAGATCCGCTTAGTGTAAGGGTTGATGTTTATACTTTGATATAGTCACTAATAGCAATATTGATAGAGCATTTTACTAATGGCAGATCCTTTGCTAAGTTTTCTCATTTAATGTTCTGGGCAGAATGTGAACGATGGGCTAAGATCTTATTTAAGATTGATGAAACTGAGGCTCCAAAAGATCAGGGGACTTGGGTAGGATCACCTGGTGGTGAGTAAATGGAGTCTCTGATCAACTTTATACTCTTCTTCGTTTGATACAGCCTTTTGTACTACAGGTCCCTGGCACCAAATCAAAAGGGAATTTTTGCTTCTGCTTTGGTGTTTTGTTCTGTCCAGGGTAAACATTTTTACATATAGAAAATTGTTACAGTGATCCTGGCCTCAGACAAATGAAGGGCCCCAGTGGGCATGGGTGTGCCCTGTGGCTGACATGAAGTCCTCCTATACAGTGTATAATTACTTAATTTTTTTTCCCATTTGGAAAGGCAGATATATGGAGAGAAGGAGAGATAGACCTTCTATCCACTGGTTCTCTCCCCGAGTGGCCACAATGGCCAGAGCTGAGCTGATCTTAAACCAGGAGCCAGGAATTTCTTCCGAGTCTCCCATGCGGTTCAGGGTCCCAGAGCTTTGGGTTGTTCTCTGGTGCTTTCCCAGGCCACAGCAGGGAGCTGGGTGGGAAGTGGAGCAATCAGGAAATGAGCCTGGCACCCATATGGGATCCTGTCAGATGCAAGGCCAGGATTTAGCCACTAGGCCATCACGCTGGACCCGTAGCATTTAATTCTTACAAACAACATCTTCTGAGCCCTATGCCAGGAGCTGGAACTACAAGACATTTTAGAGATTGCTACGAAGTTAACTTCTTCAAACAAATTAGCTGAGGTCTGTCTAGCTGTAGGCTGAGAATGGTAGAAAATTCAAGGTGTGAGGGAGAATTAGCCATGTTGTTTCATTATACAGCATTTCAAGGCAGTCTTTTCATTTTTAATGAGTGTGTCCTGGCATATCAGCTGAACAGAGGATATGGTTTATGATGGTAGTAGCTGGCCTTGGTTTAATGCAGTTATGGCTAAAGCAATGCTTTAAAGAGTTTTAAGGGCATTGGCAAAAGTTTGCTTATACCTGAGCATCGTGTGGTGGTTTAATGTCCCGCTGCTCAAAATGGTTGCCCAGACACAGCTCTAAGTTTGCCAGTTCACAACACCTTCTTTTTATTCTTCTGATACCTTGACAGCTTGGTTTATATGCTGGCAGCTCCTAATACATCCATTGCCAGATTAGTGCTGATGAGCGCAAAGAAAATGTTCCTGTCTGAACTAGCCCTTCCTCACTGACCACCAGAAATTGGCTGAAATTTCAGGGAAATGTAGAGAAGCCTGGCTTCGTGTGACCAACTCCTGTTACTCAGGAAATGGGATGTGAGAAGTGAAGTCTGGGCAGAAAAAATACCTGTGCATTGCTTGATGTGAAGTGCATCTCTCCTGGGTGTTCTTGCCACACAGACAGGGTTTACAGGGCCTCTGAATTGGGAAGGAGTTCCTGGAAAACCCCAGGCTTACTCTGAAAGGCAACAGCCATAGTCTTCTCTTCTGCCTAGAACTTTCGTTGCTGTTTCCATTGACCAAGGCATTACGAATGGTGAGCTTCTGCTCGGCGTTTTGCTACGGTGATTTCATCCTGTATGCAAAAATGGAGATTCATCCTCCAAACCCACGTTCTTTTCACTCTGACCGAGTGTCCTTCAACAAAGATGAAAGTTGTTCTCTAGTAGCCTTAGAGTCCTGGTGTCCTGATCTTGGAGGTCTTCCTCTCTGGCCATTTTAAAGAAGTGACCAACTCCATCAGGAGCAGACTTTTCCCCACTCTTACTAGGTGAAAAAGCCTGGGAAGTGCTCTCCTTGGAACAGAGTACTGGGAAAATGATGGTGTGTTGTATCGCACCTTTTAATAAACCACATTTTATTCGGGGAAAGTGGGGAGCTTTTTTGTGGTTTGCAAGCTTGATATTAACATTGTCCTGACCAGAAAATGCCGAAACTTGCCTGCCCACCCACCCAGTTGTGTTTAGGCTTCTAAAAATAATGTTATTTCTCCATACTCAGACATCTGTTTTCACTCTATTGCCAATTTAAATGCTGCTGTATACTCTGTGTATCATGGCTACTTTCCCAGTATTTTGAAAATTTGCGCAGGGTAAGGGGATTTTATAAGTTCTCAAAAACATGAAATATCCCTTCACAGTAGCCGTCCTACCTGATGGCTAAGTGAAATGGCAGGTATCCTTGTAGTTAAAGAGGTGCACCTGTGCACGACCTGGGCTCCCACTGCTGCTGCTAATAGCTGCATTCCTTTGGAGGGTTGAGCCCCTTCCTGAGAACGGTTAGGGAGGGTGCAGCATATCAGCTTTAAATACCAGCCCAGACAAGGACAACAGTTCCTGGCAGCTTGGCGAGAAGATATCTTTTTCTCTGAGCCCACAGTTTTTGGTGCGTGTCCCCCATAGGCCCTGTGATGCATACTTCACACATATAATCTCATCTTACAATTGTCTTGAAAGAGGAGATCTTATTCCCATTTTTAGAGAGGAAGAGACTGGAAACTGTCACTCCACCTCAGACAGTCTACGTCCCGGCACAGGCACTCAGTTAGCAAGAAGTGCTGCCTTCTTGTGTGGGTGGCCCTGGCAGGGGAGGGTGCCCTGCAGCTGTGCACGGCAGTGTCCTCCGCTCCCCGGCCTACTTCTGTGTGACCCCCAGGGCTTTTCAAAGCAAGCCACTCGTGTCTTGTGATTTGGAAACCTGCTGCTTTTTAAAACAACCCTAAGGGGACACTTCCTACAATGACCCACCAAGAAGTATTTGACAACCTATTATAAAAAATAAAGAATTTAGAGATATATTTTAAAAAATGAGGCTGTCCAGCAGTACCTGTCAGTAAAGTCATCTGATTTCATTCAGCTTAGAATGAAAGGCCACTGTGTCTGGGTCTGACTTTGAGAGGGTCTGGCTCTGCCGTTAACGTTGTCCTCTGTGCAAACATCTCACAGTGTGTGGCTTTACTTTGGCTCCTTTCTGAACCCCCCTCTGCCCCATCTTCAGGGCTTAAGTGCAGTAAAAGCTGTGCCCTGGTTACTGAGTTGCAGTGCAGAGCGAAAGCTTTCAATTGCGGAGACTCTTCTGCTCTCCCCTTTTTATCCTTCTATTTTATTTTTAATTTTATGATACAATTCAACAGTCTCTGGGATTTCCCTTACCACCTCTCCAAACTCCCTCCCCACAACTGATTTCCCCCATATCATTAGAATAGTATAGTCCTTCATAAGCAGTCATAAGTCCATCAGCCTGCTATTCAAGGGTGTCCTGACATTGCGATATAAACAATCTGCCTCCCTTTTTAAAACAAAAAATTATCCCAAATATGATAATGTATCAGAATATACAGAGTGGCAGAGCTCCTTACAGATTCAATAACGTTTTAAAGCAGTTGTCTATGTTTTACACCCGGAAACACCTGTAGGAATGTAAATATTCCACACCTGCTAAATGTAGGACAGGCGCTGTATTCATCTTTGTCAGGCGCTGGGTTTGTTCACAGCCAGGCTACTTCTGTAGAGCTCTGTGGATCTCCAGAGGGTGTAGCTGAGCATGGGGAACCAGTGCCAAGATCCCTGGCCAGGAATTAGACCGACTCCTAGGACATCAACCTCCTGAGTCAGCGTTTTCCCAGGGTACTTAGCATGCTGAGGTAGCTCAGTCACTGCCTAAAAATACATCACTTCTCTCAGGGACTCCACACTTGGAATTCTATGGGAGAGATTCTTTGTTTTCTGAAACCAGTTTAAAAAGTTATTTCTATTGATGCCTGTGTTACCTACCTGAGGGTAACAGATGGAGGTCAGTCGATTGCTTTGGTTTGTACATGTATTGTATCAACTCACTAAAGATGGTGACCCAGGAGAGGAGGTCCTGCTGTGGTGGCATTTGGACTCCTGGCATCTTCAGTATGCCTCCTTGCCCACTTTGGGTGTTAGGAATGGACTGCCGTACTGTGAGGCTGTGTGGGGGAGCTCTTGGAGGGCAGGGCTTGTGTTTCGTGGAGCCACACATAGTGATGGCTTCTAAAGCATGAACATGGCCAGTATCTGCAACGCTTCATTTCTTGTTCTGTGATGTGGCCAGTTGTTCCTGCTTCAGAGTGGTGAAGCTTTGCTGCAGGATGTAGTCAGCCGTTCGGTGTGCCTCTTCCACAGCTGCGGACTCAACAACTGGGGAGCTGAGAAAATAAAAAGAACAAACTAACAAACCCATGTCAGAATTGAGTATGTGCAGAGTTTTTTTCCTGTCATTATTTTCTAATCAGTACAGTATGACAGTTATTCACGCTGGATCCGATGTTACAAATCACCTAGAGACAATTTAAGGTATGTGGGAGGAGGTCCGGATGTCATTTTACATAAGGAACTTGAGTATCCACCGGCATCCTGGAACCAACTCCCCACTCCCCCCTGGATACTGAGGGACAGCTGTGTGTGATACACAGCACAGTATGAGGAAATCGTGGTGCCTGGCACATAGCATTAGTAAATTAGAAAGTTTTACAACATACAGATGCTTACTGCCTTCAAAATATGAGGAAATATGGTTAGATACCAGCAGAGCAGATGAAGTAAAGTGCTTGTTCTGAACAGAGATGGGGTTTATCTCCTTTCTTCAACAAAGCAAAGCAAGTCATTCAACTTCTAGCTACTCAGATTATATTCTGAACTGAAGTGTTACCAGTTATGGTCCCTGCTGACCCCCAATTCCAACGATCGGGAATTCAGACTTTGGTTATTCTTAGAACAGCCATTGAATCTTTTGATCCTGAAAAATCGCTTGCATCTTTACCAGAGGCTAAGTTTTGCAGTGCCCCGGGCATGAACTACTTCCTCATCACACTTCAACCAGTGGTTTCGGGCCACCCAATGGTCTCTTGTTCTCCTGAGGTCTTGCAGCATTTAGAATTTTTATCACTCATTTGACACATTCCTATTTTATCTGGCATTAGTACTGATCTTAACATCTTACATTTATAGCCTCAAAGACGAGGACTGTTCTTCCATATAGGCATTCAGTATGGTAGTAGCAAAAAAGCCTGGGCTGAGTGTCACAAGAAACTGGGTGTGATTTCTGGCTAGTCCAATTAACAATTGTGTAATCTGGGATAAGCTGAGTCTTTGTAATTGTTTGTGTAATGGAAACAATAACTTCTCCCAAGTTTATTGCACACCTTTTGCCAAATAAACTTAGAGTGTGGATGTTCTTCAACTTATGATAGGCTTACATCCTGATAAATTCATTTTAAGTTGATAATATTCTAAGTTGAAAATGTGTTGGCCCCATGATTACATAGTCGCCTGGAAAGTGGGTGTGTTACCAGTGGCTGCAATGCACAAGTGAGTAATGTATCACTTACTGCTAGCTTAGAAACAGATCAGAAGTTTGGTTTCTGTTGAACTCACTGCTTTTGCACTATTGGAAAATTGCAAACTCGTAAACTGCACCGTCACTTTAAGTCAGTAATCATGTATCTGTTCAGTGTGTCCCTAGATCTGGACTGGTGCCTCCTTGGAATGCAGTGTACTTCCTGTTGTCCTTTGTATTCCCAGTTGGCATACAATAACATTTTAGGAAAAGTTGCATGAAAAAGAAAGAATGAAAATATAAGGCTGGCACGTTCTAGTCTTATTACTCTAAAGCAACTTTTGTCTGGAGGGAGATTGATAACAGATAAAATTCTTCCTATGTAGTTGGCATGTAGTTGTTGCTCAATATCTTTTCTCAGTGCTCAAGACAATGCTTTACTTGATACATGGTTTGTCAGAGTATGCTTAATGATGGCTACAGTATTTTGCCAAATATTTTAATTGAAATTAAGGAGTGACCCAGTGAGTTATTATTTATTTGTATGTTTTGGGTGCAAATGGCATTCTTCAACCATATTGAATTCTGAGCTATTTCAAACCTAACCTAAAACTCATTGGAAATTCTGTTATAGTTGCCAGAAGAACAGGAAAAGTTAGAGGAAAAAAGTTGGTGGGCTCATATATTACTTGGAAAAGAGCACAGTTCCTATCCACAGACACTTATGCAAACTAAGATTGGGGTATCAGTGGTATGCTGTTTCTGGAAGCAGTGCCAAATTCTGAAACCTAGTAGAAGAGTTGGTTCACAGAAACTCATTTTGTCTCCTGTTTTTTTTTTTGCCCACTAGACTATAGAATCTAATTGGCGGTGTGGCAGACACAACTTGCAGAGGATTCAGTGTCGCTCTGAAAATAGTAAAGGTGTCTACTGTTTACAGTATGATGATGAAAAAATTATCAGTGGCCTACGAGATAATTCCATTAAGGTAAGTGTGACAGCGTTTTATATACGTAGCATTTTTAGAATGGTGGTTAGGTGTTAGACATTGTAATAATAGCCTGTTCATTTACTGATTGGTTTTTATGTTTCACTAAATCATGGATCCTCACTTGTCTGGGACACTGATATTCTGTATTCTGCATCTAGATATAACCAGAAAATATCTCAGTATCTAAAGGCTTTGCTACCTTGCTAGCTAGTCAGAGTATGGCTAGTTTACCTGTCCGTTTTAGTTGCTACTTTTTATTGTTTCTGAGAAGGGCTCAGCTAATAGCGCAAGTTAATGAAAGAGCCCCTTGTGTTGTTAGCATTCACTGTTCAATAGCGATCATACTGGGTTGTTTCTCAATATTTAATCTCTGGATGGCTGATTTGACAGATTCTATTCTATATTATTTTGTCTGTGTAAGAGCGCTTCTGGGTTTTTAAAGAACTGAATTGTGATATACGTACAGGAAGGTCACCTAAAGCAGACACACAGGGGCTAGAACTGTAATAGCCAAATGACCTGGTCATGGCCTCCTCTCCTCACCGCCCCGCCCTCAATCTTTTTTATTAAAGATTTATTAGAAAGGCAGATTTACAGAGAGAAGGAGATATGGAAGGTCTTTCATGCACTGATTCACTCCCAAAATGGCCACAATGGCTGGAGCTGAGCTGTTCTGAAGCCAGAAACCAGCAGCTTCTTCCACATGTGTGCAAATAATGAAAATTTTTAAAAACTTATTTATTGGAAAGGCAGATTTACGAAGTGAAGGAGAGACAGAAAGATCTTCCAGCCACTAGTTCACTCCCCAAATGGCCCCATGGCCAGAACTGAATTGATCTGAAGCCAGAAGCTTCTTCTGGGTCTCCAACGTGGGGGCAGGGTCCCAAGGCTTTGGGCCATCCTCTACTACTTTCCCAGGCCATCAACAGGGAGCTTAATGGAACAGTTGGGACACAAACTGGTACCTATATGTGATTCTGGTACTTGCAAGGTGAGGACTTTAGCCAATTGATACATTGCTTTGGGCCCCCGTGTAATGGATTCTTGAGTCTGGCTTCCTGTGCTTAATAGAGTGAATTTGAGATTGATCTGTGTTAGGCATAGTAATGGTTTTATCCCGTTATTTTTTAATGGCTGAGTAGTGTTTTGGGGTGCTAAACATTTAGCTGTTGAAGTATATTTGTGTGGTTTTCAGTTTCTGACGGTACTGACAAAGCCACATATGTTACATGGGAACCCAAGTTTTCAGTTCACTTGTCCCATTCTTTCTTGTCATTTCCCATGTTTGATATTTAACTCTTTATTTACTGTAAATAAAGTGTGTTTTATTTTTTTTGATTGAGCTCATAAAATATGACAGTAACATAAGATATAATGTACTAAATTGTCATTTGTGATTGATCTGGTCTCAACAGATTTGGGATAAAACAAGCCTTGAATGTTTGAAAGTGTTAACAGGACACACGGGCTCAGTCCTCTGTTTGCAGTATGATGAGCGTGTTATTGTAACTGGTTCTTCAGATTCTACTGTAAGGTAAGTGATCTTGGCTTGATGCCCTGAACTCATAAGACTTCCATAAGGAGACTGGGAATTACACTTTTTGGGATTGGCATGCATGTGCACACACAAGAATACACACATGCACACACACCTTATTGCTTTTACTTGCTGTATTTACTTCCATTTTATTTGTAAAGTGGAGAGAGAGAGACTGAGAGAAGTTTTTCATCTACTGGTTCACTCCCCAAATGCCCACAATAGCCAAGGATCGGGTAGTCTGAAACCAGGAGGCCAGGACTCGATCTGTATCTCGTGTGGGTGGCAGGGACCCAGGTGGCAGGGCCATCACCTGGTGCCTCCCAGGGTACCCATTAACAGGAAAAGCCAGGATTGGAACCCAGTCTATCTGACAGGAGAGGTGGGCCTCCCCAGCAGCATTTGAGACATCTTGCCACAGATTGCCAAAGCTTTGAGAAACTCTAGGAAGAGTGAAATCTGAAAGCCAGATAGATGGATGGTTAGGTATTTTGTAAAATATTATACTATTAGGTTTTCATTCCGTCTTTTCCCAAGTTGATAGATAGTAGCTTCATTTTCATAGATGAATTAGGACACCACAGCCAGACAGGCAAACTGATTTGCACATTCAAATAGCTGGTACAGTTTGAACCTCAAATTGCTATTGGATAAGATTATGCCTTACCAGTAATGGAAACTTCGATTTTCAGGTGCCATCTAGGAGTTTCAAGGATGAAAATGGCAGCATTCCTTCTTGGAAGGAGAGCAGTGACAGTTAGTTGAAGGTCAAGAGAGTAGAAAAGGAATATAAGGAATATTACCGAGATCCGTTCCTGTGCTGTGGGCTCAAGGATGTCTTCCCCCAGCTTTGGAGTTGGGTGTAGTGATGAATCTTTCTGATTAGAGGTCTTTGAATACTATCTCAGCTGGGCTGTCCTGCTGCTGTGCAGGTGACTTAAAGGGAAATTCCGCCTCTTGAGAGCCTTTCTCTAGGTCTCCATGTTCTCCAACCTTTCACTCCTCTCCTTGACCCCTGTGGACTTTCCTGAGTCTTGGCTCACAGCAGGCAAGGATCCCCTGCCCGCCCTTGACTCCAGGCTGCTGCTTCTCCCATAAGTCACATCTCAGTCTCAGAGGTCTCAGCCTTCCCTTCTGGAAGACATGAACTTCTCCTTTTGAGGGTTGGAGGTACAGAAGAGATAGGCTGTGGGGAAGACTATGCCCCCAAACCTAGCATCTCAAATATGAAGCAGTTAGAAGACTCATTCTGAGTATAGAAATGGGTGTGGTGATGGATGAGACATCATGATGTCTAGTTTCCAAGTTGCAGTGTAAGTCTTGAAGAGCCCTGGAGGTCTGGTAGACGTCAGTAAGAGCTTAAGTGATTTCAGCACTGTACTCAACTCCTCAGCCATCACACCTCCTTCTTCTGGTCATCTCAGACTCAGCGCAAAGTCTACTTTTCTGAGGAGTCATTTGCTGTCAGCCTGAGCCTACATTGTCACTGAATACCTGACTTTCAAGTCAACCATCTCAACACTTCTCAGCAAATAAATTGTTTTGGGGGGCTCCTTTTAAGCATGTACCCGGTACGTTAAAGATGGACACAAGGAGTAGGTGATTAGCCTAGAGGTTGAGACGTGTGTCACACATTGGAGTGCTGATTTGATTTCTGGTTCTACCTTGTGACTTAAGCTCGTCATGCAGACAATGATGGCTCAAATAAGTGCATCCTCACCACATGTTTGGGAGGCCTAGACTGAGTTACCAGTTCTTGGTTCTGCTATTGCAGGCAAGTGGGGAGTGAACCGGTAGATGGGAGCTTTTTTATTCATCTATCTCTCTAGGGAAAAAAAATGAACGAAAGAAAAAGAATAAACTTACATTTTAGGCACTTGAATCTTTTCCTTGCTTTCTCAGTAATTAGACATCTTGCATTTCTCTTTTCAACCAGAGTCTGGGATGTGAACACAGGTGAAGTTCTCAACACGCTGATCCACCACAATGAGGCTGTGCTGCACTTACGCTTTAGCAATGGACTGATGGTGACATGTTCCAAGGATCGCTCCATTGCCGTGTGGGACATGGCTTCGGCCACCGATATCACTTTACGCCGTGTCCTGGTTGGCCACCGCGCTGCTGTCAATGTAGTAGACTTCGACGATAAGTACATTGTATCTGCTTCCGGTGACAGGACCATCAAAGTAAGTGTGTCTGCAGTTACAGCCCTGCCTGCTCTTGTCTCTTTTAGACCAGAGAGAAAATAGAGACAACCTAGTACATGGCAAGATGTTTGTTCTCCTCCATCCGTACAGGTGAACCCTTGCAACCTTCCTGTCTATGTATATGCAGAGTGAGGCTAGGTGGGAAGATGTTGTAGGCCCAGAACGAGGAAAGTCCTCTTTGATGAAATGACATGTGGATAGGTATTTCAGGGGTTCGAGAACATGTCTTGCCATAGACCCTGGGCTGGGTATTGGAGATGTGGTCAGTAGGACCCATGCATGCTTTCAGAAAGCTAGATTGACATGGGACAAGCAGCTGTAGACTGGAATGGTCCATAGGATATGGTCATTGCAAATCTGATTTCAGGTGAACTTCTCAAAATTCTGTTGTCTTCCATATTTATGACAGATTTACTGAGATTTAATTTCCATACCATAATATTCATTATTTTGGGATCTACAATTTAGTAACCTTTCAGCTCAATTACAGTGTTTAGAATCATCACTGTGTAATTCTGAAGTGTTTTTATCTAGAAAACTTCACATCCATACACCTCAGTCCCCATCTGGCCCTCCTAGCCCCTGGCAGTTACCTCCTTGACACCTGTCTCTGTGGAGACAGAATGTTCTAGACATTTCATGATAATGCAGCCTCATGTGTGATTTTTGTGGTTGCTTCAAGTTTTGTTTTTACTGTTATGAATAATGCTGCTGTAAACATTTGTGTAGTTATTGCATGTTTGTGTATTTTCAGTTCTCTTGGGATGTGTTTAATATTTTGGGGAACTACCTGTCTGTTTTTCCAGCATGGCTGCACTATTTTACAAACATGCCAGCGGTATCTGAAGGTTTCAACTTGTTAAGAAAAATTGTCTTTTAATGACCAGTGCTAGACAATATTCTGATACCCAGCCCCACAAATCATGGGCTGTGTTGCGTCAAGTTTTGGATTGAGTGGTCTGGAAACTCAGCAGCTAGGATTTATATGTGTTGATTTCCTTTGTAGTCACAGCAATGAGCACAAGACCAGTGCCTGGAAGTCCGAGACGGTCTGGCCTCGTTGCCACAGCAGCTGTCTGATGATATCAGCTGGAGGATTTCTCCGCATTCTTGTTGACACTTGCTGTTACCTGTCTTTTTTGTTGTGTCTGACCTGATGTACAAGGGTTTCTAGTTTTGCTTTGTTTATTATAATAACTGGTGATATTCTGTATCTTTTCATGTGCTTATTGACTTAATTACATATCATCTTTGGAGAAATGTCTAAGTCTGTTGCCTATTTTAAAAATTGGGGAGTTTGACTTTTTATTACTGAGTTTCAAGTATTCTTTATGTATTCTGGATACAAGATCCTTACCAGGTGCATATTTTGTAAATTATTTTACCTCATTATATAGGCTTTCCTTTTCACAAATTTTAAAAAAGGTTTATTTTGATTCTGTGAAAGAGTGTCAGAAAGAGGGAAAGGCAGAGATCGTCGGTCTAGCGGCTCATTTTCCAGTGGCCACAGCAGCTTGGCCTTTCAGTTAGATAAAAATGAACAACACTGGAAAAAGAACTGTGGTGAAAAAGAGGCGGGTGTGAAAGTGAAGCACCTTTCCACCAGGTACATTGGGTTTGACATATCAGCTGACATAAAATTGTAAAATCTGACCCAAACCACTTCCCTTAGGCAAATGAGTGGCTTCACCATCATGGAAATGTTGTCTTTGTGATGATCTTGAACTTTGGAAACTTTGCAGCTTCCCTCCGTATCTCACTCTAGTTGTAACACTAAGCAGCCAAGACAGTGCTGTCCAGTGTGTCCCCAGCCTTTCAATGTTGAGTTAAGGAGAATGTATTTTATAATCGGATATTTGGATTAATTGCAGAAAATCTTTATTTTTGAAAGTGTGTTTCAGAATTTTCTGCATCCATTCTTTAAAATATTGCTAATTTGCCCTGCAGGTCTGGAGTACGAGTACCTGTGAATTCGTTCGCACTCTGAATGGGCACAAGCGAGGCATTGCCTGTCTGCAGTACAGGGATCGACTGGTCGTCAGTGGCTCGTCAGATAATACCATCAGGTGGGTGAGAGTTGGTGTGCTGACAGAATGGCTTATCTCCCCAGGGTTGACTCATCTCCCCGTCCTAATGCACAAATGGTTGATAATAAATGGAAAAACAGTGTTCACTCCGACCATTCTTCCCAGATATGCCTAGGTCACAGAACTTTTACACCTTCAACTCCAGCAGGGAGTGCCGAATGCTGGGGCACTTCAAAATTTAGACATTTACTATTTAACTAAGATCCCCTAAATATCTGACTCTCTCATGCCATTTTCCCCCTTTTCCAGCACAAACCAGTAGGTTTACGTACATGACTAACCCAGATTGCCTACTGTTTGAGCAAAATGAAGTTTTCAGAAAAAGCAACATCTGTTCTAAGTTTTATCACTTAAAATTCTAAGATATCTACGACAAAAGCTGATTTAAAACTTATGTCTTGGTTCTGCTGTGTTTGACATGCTTTGTGCTATTGCCTAATGTTTCAACAATAAATAGTCCTTAACATCCTCATTGGAGTCTTCGCGATTCTACAGAGTACTGGGGACTGCTTTGAGTCTCCATGGCAGTGCTAATGGCTCTAGAGAAACATTCAATTTTTTTTCTTTATTTATTTTTAAAAATTTATCTATTTGAAAGATATATGTTTATATCTATATGATAGAGAGAGAATCTTACCTGCTGGGTCACTCCCTAAATGGCCACAACCATTGGCCAAAGCTAGGAGTCTGGACCTTCTGGATTTCCCATGTTAGTAAAGGGCCCAAGTCTCTTGGGACATCTTTTCTGCTGCTTTTCCAGGCTCATTAGCAGAAAGTTGGACTGGGAATGGAGCAGCTGAATCTTGAACCAGTTCCCTTGTGGGAGTCTGGTGATACAGGCACTTTTACCCAGTACATTGCACGCATGCGTGCACACACACTACCTGTCTAGTCATCACTTTCTAAGCAAGGTGTGCTGAGGGCAGCTGGAGAAATGTTCACTGGATCATAGAGAGCCAGAGAAAGCCCCCTTTGTTAATACTAGTTTTCTATGATTTCTTCATGTAACTAATCTAGAAAAGTGAATGGATTTCAAAGTCCATGATTTGAAGGATCCTCATACATAAATAGCTTTGTATATATAGTGTGGACTATGTGTGAGCTAGAAGTAAAGAAGTTAAGGACAGTGGAAAATCACTTCTATGTGGAATAGACAGAAAGAACTTGAGGATTATGAGGGAAGTTGTTTTTGCTAGAATTCTGTTTTTTCCTTCCAGGCTATGGGATATTGAATGTGGTGCCTGCTTGCGAGTCCTAGAGGGACATGAGGAATTGGTCCGATGCATCCGGTTTGATAACAAGAGGATTGTCAGTGGTGCCTATGATGGGTATGTATCTCCAGGTTTAGCTTGCATTGTCATAACTCCCTCAGGAAGGATTCAGTAGCCTTGTGTGTGCCAGGTCCAGGTATTATACTTGTTGATCAGATGAGGCCCCAGAAAGACAACTTCAGATAACCCCAACCACACAGTAATGGAACCACAGTGGTTCCTAAGTTTTTGCTTTTAACCATCACTGTAAACCGGAAGAGTGGTATATTCTTTGGGAAAATTCAGTTCTTTGGCTAACCATTAATTAAGCCAGTCTTTTTTGGTAAGTTCAGTAAGATTAAATTTCTTCCCTTACCCCTGCCCTGTCCTGAAACACCTCACAACAACCATCACCACCACTACTGCTGCTACTGCTACTACTGCCTCATCCTCTTCTCCTTTCTCCTCCTCCTTTCCTGACTCTTCTTCAAGTTTGATTTATTTACTAAACTTGAAAGGCAGAGAAAAAGAGAGGGGGATCCTCCATCTGCTGGTTCACACTGCAAATGACCACCAGGAGCCAGGAACTTGATTCTTTGTCCCACGTGGGTGCAGGGACCCACCATTTGGGCATCTCCTGCTGCTTCCCCAGGTACATCAACAGGAAGCTGGACTGGATTTGGAGCAACCAGGTCTTAAACCGGCATCCCTGGAATTGGGCAGCAGCTTTACTTGCTATGCCACAGTGCTGGCTCCATCTCACGACTTTTTCAGAGCAAATAGCAACTATAGGCCTTTCAGGAAGACCAGATATCTTCTAAGCTAATTGGTTGACCTGTTAAAACTCATTGCTTACTTGAAGCATTTGCTCGTTTAGAGAAGGCTGTCTGCAGAGTTGCACACGGAGTCCCGGCCTCTGTCCGTGCCTGTTCTCACCTAGGGCGCCCCGGGTTAGTTCACAGTGGGCAACACAGTTTGTCAAGCCAGAACTGCATAACTAACACAACCTCAGGTTTTGTCTCCCTTAAAATAATCATTCTTCCAGATTTTCCAAAATGGTGTAATTGTTCCAAATAATTTGTAAAACATTGGCATATTGCCCATTAGCTTTCATAATTGGTCTTCAAATGTACTTTTTCTTTTCTTTTTGTTTTTCAATGAAATGCTTTGAAGTTTATAAAACGTTAACTTTTCTACTAATCTCAATGTCGTTTTCCTTTGTAGGAAAATTAAAGTTTGGGACTTACAAGCAGCTCTGGATCCGCGGGCCCCAGCAAGCACCCTGTGTTTGCGCACGTTGGTGGTATGTGATTTCTGAAACAGGAATTGGTTCCTCTTGCTGAAAGATAGCCATTGGCATGTAGCCCTTCCTTGCGGATCACAAGGAAGCTTCTGGATCTTGAAATTGGTCTTCGAGTTCATGTAGCCAAAATCACGATGTTTGGCATTTGTATCTCTATGAGCTCTTTCTAAAGGGGTAGCAGGGCAGCTGAAACCTTGAACGTCTATGACAGTACATGTTTGTGTTAAGAAAGGGTGGAATGTTCCATCAGTCTCTAGTTTATGTACATATGTAGTTTGTGCATATGGGAGTACTTCTTTCTCTTTACCAGTATCCTTCTTGTTAGATCTGGCTGTTTCTGTTGTATTTTGGAAGAAATAAGTGTTTTGAAAATGGTGATTTTTTTAAATTTGTCTTAGTTTAGTGATGTTAGCATTTATTTCCAGTTCTTTGCATTTTGCATTAACTAGTATGAGTAGTGTTATAAGTTGAAGCTATTGTTTTCCTCTTGATTTGAACTGGAATATAAATCAAATGCTTGACCATGAATTTTGACATTGTAGTTTGAGACAGATACTCCTAGTCATGTTTTTAAAAAAAAAAAATAAATAAAAAAAAAAAACAGGCACCCTCCAGATCTAGTTTTTATAGTAGATCAGAAATGATTGTTAAATATTATTGTTTACCTTTCTAAGGCCCTTATGGGATGATCACATTGTTTTTCTTTGATGTATGAGCGTATTGGAATCCAGGATACGACATTTACTGAAAGAGAAGACTAGAAGGAAAAGTGCAGTAATTGTTGTTGGGTTGAAGGACAGAGCTCATTGAGTTCTGGAAAAGTGTTTAGGTAGTGTAGAGAAACAGTTGCATTTCCAGCTTGTGAGAGATGGGAGGTTATAAAGATGTCATTTTATTCACAAAGCTCTTATTATTTTTTTCTTTTTAGGAACATTCTGGACGTGTGTTCCGGCTGCAGTTTGATGAGTTTCAGATCATCAGCAGCTCCCACGACGACACTATTTTGATTTGGGATTTCTTAAATGTGCCTCCCAATGCCCAGAATGAGACCCGCTCTCCCTCCAGAACATACACATACATCTCCAGATAACAGTCTGCACTTTCACCCTTTCTGGTGAGCATTAACGTGTGCTGATGGATTGCGTCTTTCCCTGGGAAAAAGGTGGCGATTTGGATTCTTGATGACGTGACTTCTGGTCTGTTAGCTGCGTCCACTTTCACAGAGTTCATTTGTAAGCCTGGATCTTTATAGCCATGTCCCAACAAGGCCAAAATCGAAATCTTGCATGTTGTGAGTTATTTATATTGACAAATGAAGATTATGGTTTTTTTTTTTTTTTTTTGAAGTACTGGTCTCCATCTTACTTCCCAGATCTTACCAACTGAGCATCAGTAAACTGCAGTTTTATTCTGGGCTGTTAGAGGCTTCTCTCCTGCCTTCCTTCCAGTTTTTCAGTTCCATCTTTGAATAGAAATATTTTTTTAAAAGCACACAATTAACCAGATACTTAAAATCCCTCTCGCACTACTATCCACCCACCACAAGCCTTCCCTTTTGTGTGGATCAAAGAAGGCTTTTGTCAAGAAGGCCCCTAAGCCTCATCCCTTATCCATGGGATGGAGCAGGTGACCTCAGCCCTTTGCTGTGGGTACGAGCAGACTTAAAGTCATCATAAGCATTAGTGTCAGGTGGTTTTGATTACTAAGGAGATTCAATCTGGAAGATGTGTGAGGTACTCAGAACTGATGACACATCTACAACCATGTTTCCAATTCTGGGAATTTTTCAGGGGCCAGTGAATTCCATGCACTTTGAACTTTGTCAGTTTAATAATACATTTGCATCTGTCCATACTACTATGAATATACACATTATAGAGACTTGTGATTAATCAAATTCATATTTTTGAAACAGTTAAGTATTAATAACTTTTACCAATGTATACTTTCTTATTCATTGAATATTGAAAGTAAGACAGCAATCTTTGTACAGAATCTTGAAACCCCTGGTATCTTAGTTATCAGTTGTCTTTTTCAGCCATTCCTTAATCTAGATTCCAAGTGCCAGACAATAGATGTCCCCCAGGTTTGTTGTACCTGGGGTCAACACTGTCATGGGGCCAAACTGAGTCTGCGGCCTAATTTCTTTTCTATTGTTTTGTTTTGTGTCTGTTTTCTTCCCCTGCAGTCCCTTTATTGTGAATACCAGTGTGTGGTACCACACACGGTATATGATGAGCATCCATCAGTGACTTTTTTGGGGGGGGGAAATGGTACCCAGGGCCAATGCAGTCTGTCTCTGCTGTACCTGAAGTGTAACACCTGTAGCCACCCTTATGATGAGCACTTTCCATCACCCCACAGGTCCCTGCCTCTATTATCAAGGCCTGCTCCCCACCCAGTTTGTTTGCTTTTGCCTTTTTTTTTTCTGCTCTAAACTTTAGTTTTTTTTTTTTTTTTTTTTAAGAATCAGGTTAATGAAGTTGAAATAATCAGTGATCAGTAAAATTTCAGGCTTAAAGACAAAGAATGTTATGATTTAAATAATCACAGATAATTAAAAGTATAGTAATGTAACATCCTCAACCAGGTTTGACAAAGATAGAAAGTGAAGTTGTACAAAACTATTTACAGTGACATCAATAGGCACATTTCCTTTTTTTTTTTTTTTTTTTAAATTTTTATTTTTGATAATGTTTAATTCATCATGGTGGGAAGAAAAGGGGGGTTAGGAGAATGTGGGTGAGACCATTATTTCCAAATTTTCTTCTTCCTGTATCTGGAGCAAGGGGGGAGATAAGGAGGGAAGCCACAGTCAGCCCCCCAACCGCCCCAGTCCCCTGGGATGGGGAACAGCCACTGATAACAACCCGGGGTCCTCGAGGTGGAGCATGTTCCAAGGGTTCTGCGTAAGTGATTTCGATAGTTCTGAGATGCTGTTGCCAATCCAAGGATAAGCAAATCCTTCCAATATCCATTGACTGACATAACCGACATTAGAGTCTCCGTTCATCCATATATTTGCTGTCATTGCTGGGTTGGGGCAGTTATCCAATTTTTTTCTGACCTCTTCTGTTATGGTACCACATGTCCTCTGCAGGCCCCAATGGGCATCCATATCTTTCAAGTACATCTGGGTATGCCACCCACTGCTCCATCTTTTCCACCGAAGAGGCCCAGTTCTGACACATGCACTTTGTGGTCAGACCACCAATCCAGAACAAGAGCCCTCATGCCCCTGAAGGCCCCCATCTATGCTGACCCCAGGCCCCCTGCAATCCCACACACCAATCCCCATAAGTGCTGCCAGCAGGCAGAGGGCCCTTCTGAACCCCCCTGCCCAGGGTGCACCCGCTGCACAGGTGGGCTTGGGGAACAAGGACAGGCACCCAGGCCCCACATGACCTCCCGCCGCTGGGGCTCACGGACCTGGCATCACCACGTAGGTGGGCCAGAATAACCAGGCCAGTCGACCTGGGCCCTGCTGTGCCCCCCTGCCGCCCCGGTCTCACAGACCTGGCACCCACAGTGCAGGTAGACCTGGGGAATCAGGCCAAGGTGACCTGGACCCTGCTGAGCCCACCTAAGGTTCATGACCCAGCACTCGCCACACAGGTCGGCCTGAGGAACCAGGCAAGGCGACCTGGCCCCACCAGGCCCTATGCCCCCAGGGTTCACAGACCCAGTGCCCACTGTGTGGGCAAACCTGAGAACCCAGGCCAGATGGCCTGGACCCTGCTATGCCCGCTTGTGGACCTGAGGAAACAGGCCAGGCAACTTTGGACCCTGCTGAACCCATCATCCCTGGAGCTCTGGAACGTGGCACCCACCTCGCAGGTGGGCCTGAAGACCCATTCACAGGCCAGGATGCCTGTCAGTTATTAGCTGCTTTTCTCCCAGCAGTGCAACACTTGCCTAGGTGCAATGCAGCCTAGGCTGTTTCCCAGGCGGAGAGGGGAGGATGTACACAAACTTTTTATTACTACTAATAAACAATGAAAAAATTAGTCACTTGAGAATACCCAATGGAGGGGAGAGAGTGGCAGTGCTGTGGCATAGCAAGTAAAGCCACCACCTGTGGCACCAGCATCCATGTGAGAATCCATTGAAGTCCCAGCTGCTACATGTCTGATCAGCTCTCTGCTAATGTCCTGGGAAAGCAGCGAGAGATGCCCAAGTCCTCGGGTCCCTGAATCTACATGAGAAAGCCTGAAGAAGCTCCTGGCTCCTGGCCTCAGACCAGCCCAGCTCTGATCATTGCAGCCATTTGGGGAGTAAATCAGAAGATGGAAGATTTCGTTATGTGTGTTTCTTGGCCTCTGTAACTATCTTTTAAGAATAAATAAATCTTGAAAAAAATCAATCAGTGGGCTATTAATTTTTCTGTAACTGTATAATAGTTTTAATCATTTTCTTTATGAAATTAAAAAACACAAAAATGCAGTCTTTAATAGTGAATAAGCCAAAAATACCGATGCCATCCTTGATCTAACAGTTTCTTCAAAAGAAGCTAGAAATTTTTTTAAAAAGCCAAGAAATCTGAGAAGTTAAAAAATACATAGAATATCTAAAAATATTTGTTCACCTAAAAAGCTGTCTTATATCAGAGGAGAAAGACTGCATCCATCAGTGCGTTACAGAGTTCAACAAGCTCCACAAAATCCATTAAGGTTTAAGACCACTTCCAGTATCTTAAAATAAAAATAAATTAAGGGCCCAGTATGGTAGCCTAGTGGCTTTTGGCCAGGGAAAGCAGTGGGACACTGCACCCGCATGGGAGACCCAGAAGAGACTCCTGGCTCCTGGATTCAGATCAGCACAGTTATGGCCATTGCAGTTGCTTAGAGAGTGAATTAGCAGACGCAAGATCTTCGTTTCTGTCTCTTCTCCTCTCTGCATATCTGCCTTTCCAATAAAGAAAATAAATCTTTCCAAAAAAAAAAAAAATAAATAAATCTAGGAATCCATTATTCAAGGTCACTTACGGAAAATTAATCACAGAAAACCTAAATTCCCTTTTCAGAAATTACAGTACTTTGCTGTAGTTGGCATTCCAGTACATAATGATGTAAATTAAGAACACACAATTAAAATTCAGACTGGCATCAAAAAATTTAACCTGTATGTACAGCAGACTGGTCCAGCCTCTCCCACATCCCATTCAGCTCTCATACTTGTCAGTGGGCATTGAAGCCTAGTTTAACCTAACCAGCCCCACTATGCATCCCACACATCTGCCAACGGATGCCACTCTGTCTAGCCATGCCTGTCCAAGTCCTGGTTCTCATACTTACCAGGCAGAGTGGCATCCCAGGAGGGAGGTGCCCACTGTTTCCCTCTAGGCCCATTCCCATTCCCGGATTTTGCACTCTCCAGATGGTTCTACCAGGACAGGGGTGGGCCTGGTGAGGGCTACTGGGAGTCGCTCCTACCAGGCTGTAGCTCCTACTGGTTTACATGGCCAAGTGTGTGGTGGGCAGGATTCGGATGGGCTCCAACACCCATTGGTTCATGTGGAAGATAGGGCTGAAGACAGAACTGACCCAGCAATTGCAACCACCAGCATATGCATAAGCTGATTGGAGCAATGGACTGTACCGGACATTGTACTGGCAAGCACACCCGAGAATCTGGTCTGGGATCATTTCAGATGAAGTTTCTTGGAGGGTCTGCCCAATCAAACTGCTCGACTCAGAACCCCAACTGTGAAGAGAAGTGCAGGTTCCATGGTGTGACCATGGAGTGCGTGTGTCAAAGCTGAGCTTCCTCAGTGGCTCAGACGGAGCAGTGGACAGCATATCCAGGTGCGTATGGAGAATATGGTAGTACGTTGGAGCCTGCAGAGGACACCTGATACCACAGCAGAAGACAACAGATCGATCAACCAGCCCAACCAAGCGTTGGCAGTGAACATCTGGGCAAGTGGAGACGCTAAGGTGGACTGTGTCAGCCAGTGGATTCTGAAGAGATTTCATTGTGCTTCGAGTGACGAGATTGGCAGCAATTCCGAACAGTTGAGCTATCAAAACCACTTCAGCAATGCCCTTGGAGCATGCCCCACATCGGGGACCCTGGGATGGTTGGGAGGGTGGGTGTGGCTGTAATATTCCCACAAATATTTCAGAGAAATAACTCAGCATATAAACACAATGTGATCTTGGAATTATCTTCTGCCTAAGCAGGTTACGCAGCATGCACTGTTGCTCTGTAACACTTGTACATAACTAATACAGCCTCCAAAACATGTAAGTGGAAAATCAGAAAAAGTGATACCAAGAAAACTATAGGCACTTCATTTCAGCCACAACTCATGGACTTCTCTATGCCTCCTAAAACCTTCTAAAAGTGATTTTAAGGATAACAAAAAAAAGTCCCAAGTCAGCTGTTTATAAAATGATACTTGCAAAACTACCCTATGTAAAGAAGTAAGTGTCATCAGAAGAGATGGTAAAATATAAAATAGATCAGAACATTGAAACTTCTGAGTAATCTATGGGGAAAATCAGTAAAAATAATCTTTCTTGGGGAAAAACTTTTTGCATTACGAATCTGAAGTACATCTTTACATATAAAATCAAGGAATACATTTAAGCCTTTCATTGCCACATAATTGGATATTTCGTGACAATAAAAATGATATGCTTTTTGAATATGTGTACATCAACACTAAAAAGCTCATTTTAATTTATTCCTTTGTTGGTAACTTCTGATGCATGCTTGGAGTTTGGCTCCCAGAGAGCACTTTTTATGAATCTTGAAGCTGTACCCCTGTCTGATTTTCCATCCTTTTTCTTATCTGCTATTTCCTTGACTCTGTTTCCAGTTCCTATTTTATGGGATGTTCTTAGAATTAACTCTTTAACACGCTTCTTTAACTCATTTCTGTCACACATCATGGTTTTCAATGTCTCATCCACAGCAGCAATGGAGTTCTCAAATGTTAACAAATCTCATGAATTTCCATTGGATAGTCTTCATTAATTTCAATGTTTTGGTTTGTTTGTTTTTTAGTCTTCATTAGTTTTTTCACCTGCCATTATGACCAACTTAGGGCCTACCACTCCTGTAATTGGATTTAGTACCATTTTATTTAAACTTAAATTTAAACAGCCACATGCGGCTTGCTGATTCCATGTTTGGACCAATATTGGTTTAAAAGTTAGAGACTTTATACCTTTTGCAGTAAGCTCTTAGATAATTAGAGTTAAGTTTTTGTGTGTGGTATCAGGTAAGAATGTAGATATTCTTTTTGATGGAGTTAGATAGTTCCAGCACTATCTGATGGAAAGATTTTCTTCCTTCCATTGAAATACCCAAGCACCTTTTTCAAAATATTCTTATCCCCTTACATATGCGTCTGCTTTTAGATTCCAGGTCCTCTGTGCCTGTCCTTTCACTAATAGCATCCTGATTTTACACTAAATCTTCTGTATCATTTCAGGCTTTAAAAAATTGTGGTATGTAACTCTACCTGTTCTTGAAAATGACTCTGAAATTGTTAGATATAAATAATCTTAATATTTATTTTGATGGTTAATCCTAATTATATCTTTGCCCACCCTTTTCAGCCTCTGGATGGGATTTTCTAAGTATTTGACATGTCTGGATTAAATGATAACATGTTCAAAGACTTGGGACACACAGGGTCATGGTACCCTCTGTGAGATGGACTAGATCTACTGGCTGTGTTCGACAGGTCCTCCTCTAATCTCTTGAGTGCTGGTTTTGCAGAAGAAGTTAGATACTCTTAAACATCCTTTCTGGGAAACCAGTGGTGAATACAGTGTAATCTGCCTTATATTCATTGAGAAGACTTAATAGGATTTTTGGTCTTTATGAAAACCTACAACCTTTTGGAAAGTTACCTTAAGTATACATCCCTTAAGACCTTTTTTTTCTGCTGTAGAATTTTATACCTAAGGTAACTTTAGATTTTCTAATCTAGGCCAGTGGTTTAGCATAGTGTCTGAAGGGGATTTGACACAACATTGATTATTAAGTAATATGAATGGATTTGGACTTTAAAAAAAATTAAAACAAGGTATCAGCCTACGGTGTATTTTTAAAAAGACACTGTTTATTGGAAAGATGGAGTAACAGAGAGGTGAGAAAGGCGCTTCCTTTTCCCTGTTCCCTTCTCAGATGCCCGCCGTAGTCAAGGTTAGGCCAAGCGAAAGCCAGGAGCCAGGAACTCTATCTGGGAGTCCACCCACATGGGCGATGCCCCAAGTACTCAGACTGTCACCCACTGCCTCTCACATCCGTCAGCAGGAAGCTGAGTTGCCAGTGGAGTAGCTAAGAGTTAATGCAGCACTCTAAAATGGGATATAGAAGTCTCCAAACAGCAGTGGCCACAATGCCTGCCCCTGAACTGTATTTTTAACTCAAGGCTGTGATCAATGTAATGTGGAGCGTGTCATCTTGTCCTTCTACAAACAATTTATTTTAAAAAGACATTGTTTCTGATGGTTGGCATCCCATCTGACAGGGGAAGTTTGTTGACTGACATTGCCTATTCTGTGGCCTCGTGGGGGAGGTGAGAGCGCTGGGCGTGGGGGGGGGCTGCTGAGGCAGGGCTGGGGCCTTGAAGTGCAGCCGCCCTCTCTGTGAAGCCCCTCCCTGTCACTACGGGATTAACTCTGAACCTGATGCAGTATTTCTGCACCTTCCTTTGCCTATTTGTGAAGCAGACACAGGAAGCATTTCCACCTTACGGGGTGGTGTGAGGTTTAAGTAAACGTGCCTGGCATGTGATACGCTCCAAGCAGCTTGCACCTCTCGCTTCTTACGCTGACCAGCCGAGAAGTAGACCTGCGTGCTGCTGGTCAGGCCGGGTGACTGTGTGGATGGGCGGGGCCACCGTGTGTACATCTTTGTCTAACCAGTTTATCCATCCCTACTCCCTTCCCCCTCGCCTCCCAGGGTTTCCTAGTATTGAACTACTGGCTACATGGCTACCAGATGCCTACGGGAATTCGTTCACAGCTGAGTTGCGAAGCTGGAATTGGTTCTAGACGCTGGGTAGATGCAAAGCAGCCTAACTCTTCAAGTACCGACATTTTTCACCTCCGACCTCGGCTCTACTTTGAGAAGGATACCTTAGCTTCACCGACTTCAAGTAGAACAGAAGCCCATTTCCTCTGCCACCAGTGAACAGATCTAATGCCTCAAATGTAAATTGTTCATATTAAAAGGAACATACAATGTGTTTTGCAGAAGTAAAAGCAACCGGCAAGAGAAGACTTGGCCTCTAATTTATACTGCTTTGCACTTTGGTCTGACCTTAAGAAACAGCATTCTTCTACAGTGAAATTTTGGGTGCCAAACACCTACCCAGAATGTCCAGGGCTTTTCTTTGCAGAAGTTAGCATTCTCCTTTTGACCGTCCAAGTCATTATGAATTCTGACTTGTATTAGGAACATGTCGGACAGTGAGAACAAATTTCTCGGGATTGTTTCAGTAACATTTTTTATTTTTGTTTTTTGAATTCCACTTCCTTTGTGTACTGGTTTCTTTTAATTTAAAGAACTATACACCAGTTATATTATCTCCCAACAGGTAATATGGCTCTCTTCTTTCATTAACTGTTCTCTATTCCCCAGCCATCTCCTGATATTTGGTAGAGTAACACCTTTATATGTGTGCTTGCCTCCTAATTTAAAATACTGTATCCGCATGTAGATATAATGTACATAACAGTTTAACCTCAAGGTTGCTGGAGTAGGGCGTTGGCCCCAGTGCCTGAGACACTAATATAGAGTGTGGACGCACTTAGCCATGGGCTGGGCTCAAGAACCTGACAACAGGGTTGATGTGGATAGCCTAGAACCCTTCCTGCAGTATTCATACAGTGGTTTTATTTTGTCATTGTCATTGTGTGTGTGTGTGTGCGCGCACGTGTGCGTGTGTGCATGGGTGTGTGTTTAATGTAACTTCTAAAGTTTAACACAAAAATGTTTTATTTGTTGTGCAGTATATATAATAGAGAGGTACCTTAAACATTTTTGTTGTTATTGGTCTTTTCCTCATAAATAACTCGGAGGACTTCTGGTCAACTTCCCATAATATTCATTTGGTTTCACTGTCAGAAATCCTTATTACGTATGCTATTGACCTGAGTTTCCCTGGCTCCAGACCTCCTGGGTCCTGGCCTTGCCTGGGGGCAAGCAGGGCCTGCTCAGATATTGGGGTTCGCTGAGCAGGTGAGGCCCAGACACCCACCTTGAGGCCAGGGCACTGTTGGGCAGTACAAAGCCTCCCGCCCATGCATCCCATCCCAGCCATCTCTGGGGTCACCTGCTCCTGTGGCCCCAGGCAGGTTCTCTCTGCTCCCGTGTGCTGTGCCGCCACAAGTGCGTGACTGGTACTGTCACAGTGGCCATGCATGGGAAGGACAGTGGCATCCGCTCGGTGCTCCTCTGCCCTTGCACAAGCAGCATTAGGCTTTGATTTGTCCCCTTGTCATTGTTTCCAACGGCCAAGGACGTCTGCAGCGTTTTAAAGGACCAATCAGTAGTCTTCTGGGATGGAAACCTCTTCCCGTGGAAGCACACTTGAGAAGTAAAGGGAAGGCCCCTGGCCTCTGGGTGTGGGATCAACGCATGTATGTGTTAGCTGTGTCCTGGCTTGACTCTGCTGTTTTTAGTTCTTCCTTTCATATATAGGTGTGTGTGTGTGTGTGTGTGTGTGTGTGTGTACACATATACATACATATACACATATATGTAATCCTTCCCTCCCACAGGTGACTAACTTTCTATGTTTTTGAGAGGTTGAGCCTCAAGGTGTGGAGATGAATAAATAAATAACTAAACCGCCATCCCAAGGTAGACGCCGTAAGCTTGACCGAGGCTTGGAAGTTGTTTCACTTTGGCCGCCCTTCACCTTGACAGCTTGTGGGTCTAACCTGTTAGGAATGCCCAGGGGCAGGGCGGGAGGAGACAGTACTTCGGAACGAATGGATTTTTTTTTGTTGTTTTTGCATGTTTATTAAAGAAGTTCCTCTTGTTCCTTGGGAGATCATGGCCTTTGAATATGCACACAACCTTTGAATTGTGCCTATGAAATTATAGCAGGGGACTTTGGCACCCAAGGAATTCTGACTTTTCTGGGATTATAGTAGTAATTCCCAGCCACACTCTGGACTTTATTTTGCTAACCATAATTGAGCAACTGTAAATTACTGCTATATTAATGTTTTAAAGCACTGGGATAGTCTAATTCTAACTTGTAATTAATTATGTTTGCCAATTATCTGTTTGAAAGAAATTTGTGTCTGAACAGCTATTGAAACTGTTAAATTGTACAGATATTATTCATGACAGCTTTGTACTGTGGAATGTGCTTAATAAAAAACAAAAAGTTTGACCTTTGTCCAATAAATGGCTAAATAATGTCCGTAAATCAGGTATGAGTATTCTGCCATACACAGAATCTGGCTTCATGCAATTGTTACATCAGCTACTAATTCTAAGCCAATACTGTATTAATAAAGTGTTGCAATACTCTGATGTTCTGTTAAGAAATTTTTCCCCTCCAAAAAAAAAAGCCTGTTAATGCTCTTAGTAATTCAGTGGGAATTAGGATTGAAGTTTCCAGAATCGAAAAAATAGATTACCCTGTAGAATGAAGTTGGTGGCCAACTGGGTTTGACCTATGAGAACTTTGTAAGAGGTGATGTAATTCCTGTGTCTTGGGACCCTTCCCGAATGCTGCCTTGGAAAGCCCAGGAGCTGGGGGCTCGTTGAGAGCACTTCTCCGGCACATCTGTGATTCCCACACTCTTCATTGCTTCACAACTTGCTCTCAGAATAGCAAAGTAACCCCTTCAGTGTGGCTTGCAGATGTGAATGGATCCTTAGCCTCTCCTTCAGGGGCTGGGGGACAAGGATGGGAGATAGTGGGTGCAGCTCACGTCACTCCAGGCCTTGGACAGAAGTTGTTCCGTTTTCTGTGTTTGCAGACATCCCGTCACTGGTTGAGGAGTTAACGGGAAGAGCGCAGCAGTTCTGCAGATTCTACTCCCAGGTTCTGAGCAGGGGCTGAGTTTTCAGGAAAGCTGGGTATTTGTTAGTCAACCAGACTGGGAATGGGATTTGGGGGGATACAATTTTGAGTATTTTCATACAGAAATACTTTTTTTTTGGAAAAATGTTTTAAAAATAGGTGATGCACATGTGGCTCACAAAGTCTGTTCACAAACCATAAAGGCAGAGAGTAAGCAGTCATTTTCCCTCGCCTCCAGTCATTCGTGTTTGTCCTTTGCAGCTAGATTCTGAGTCGGCGATTGTGGTTTGGACCTGTCCATACCTTCCTCCTTAACAGACATGGAGTGCCCTCTGTCGCCTTGCCCTTTCAGCTCATGTTCACGAACAGGTGCATCTTAGTACTTGGAATTCTACCTCTTGCTCGTGATTATAAGGATGCACCTGGTTTTATGCAGTTGGTTCCAGTTGAGGATGGAGTTGGCCTCTCTGTTCGGGAAATACCAGACTGCTTTTCCTTGAGAGGGGAGGTGTTGCTCCAAGAGAAGTCATAGCTCTAAATACACCCCATGTTGATTGTCAAAGACTCGAAGAGGGATGGGGAAGGCACCTTGGATGTCTTCTCAGAGGCTGGGGTGGTACCTTGTCATCTCAGCCTGTTTTCCAGTTGATGAGGAGATAGGAGATCAGGCCATCTGCCTGTTATCCTGTCACTGGTGAGCTGTGGGGGAATACCTACTTTTGGGTGTACTCTTCCATGTATCACCTGCTCAAGTCTTGCAAGCATGCAAGTCCATGATGCTAGCTGTGCAATGTCAAGCAAAGTTGGAAATACAGATCATGTGCCAACCCAACTTAGGAAAGCTGGCAACTGATTTGAGATAAATCTCTGTGACACCAATTTGCCTTCTCCGAACTAGCGTGATTTAAAATTTTTTAAAGAAAAGATGTATTTAGGGCTCAGCACAGTCGCCTAGTGACTAAAGTCCTCACCTTGAACACACCAGGATCCCATATGGGCACTGGTTTTAATCGCGGCAGCTCCACTTCCCATCCAGCTTCCTGCTTGTGGCCTGGGAAGGGAGTCACAGGCGACCCAAAGCCTTGAGACCCTGCACTTGTGTGGGAGACCCGGAGGAAGTTCCTGGCTCCTGGCTTCAGATCGTTGCAGCACCAGCCTTTGCAGTCACTTGGGGAGTGAATCGTCGGACGGAAGATCTTCCTCTCTGTCTCTCCTCCTCTCTGACTTTGCAATAAAAAATAATATTAAAAAAAAGAAAATATGTATTTATTTTGTTTATTTGAAAGGCAGAATGACAGGAAAAAAAAAATCATTGTTAGTTCACGCCTCAAATGACTGACTTCAGATAGACCAAGCCAAAACCAGGAGCCTGGACTCCGTTTGTGTCAAATGAGTGGCTGCTGTCTTCCCAGCCACATTAGCACAAAGATGGATCAGAAGCAAAAATAGCTAGGCCTGGAACCCTGAATGGGATGTGAGTGCCCCGAGCATGCTGGCTCCATTTTTAGTTACTTGAGGCTGTCCAAGTTTGAAGAACTGAAGAGGTTCCAGAGGAGCTTGCCTTGACTGAGTCCATGGCCATCCCTGGAAGCTTGCCTTCTAAACAGGAGGTGGTGGAGCCCACAGGGACAGAGGTAGCCATGGGAGTGCACAGCAAAAGTAACTTTCTCAGGGGCTCCTTGTGATGGCTCAATTAGCTGATCCTCTTCTTGCAAGTGCCGACATCCCATATGGGTGCCAGTTCATGTTCTGGCAGCCCCACTTCCCATCTAGCTCCCTGCTTGTGGCCTGGGAAAGCTGTCGAGGACGGCCCAAGGCCTTGAGACCCTGCACCTGCATGGGAGACTCGGAAGAAGCTCCTGGTACCCGGCTTCGGATCAGCTCAGTTCTGGTCATCAAGGCCGTTTAGGGAGTGAGCTAACAGATGAAAAAAATCTTTGTCTCTCCTTCTCTCTGTAAATCTGCCTTTTCAATTAAAATGAATGAATTTAAAAAAAAGTTTTCTCAAGGTGTGCTGGATCACCTGAAAAGTAGAATCATCTCAATGGGACTGGAGTTTTCCGTGGTGTCCAACTTTGTGGTCCTCTACTCAGCCTGTCTACAGGAATTGCTTGATTGTCTTGCTTAGAGTGCCCACGTTTCTGCGGGGCTGGTCTGGGTGACACTGGATGTGACCAAGAGCCAGAGGCTCCAGTCATGGGGAGGACATGCCAAAGGGACAGAGAGCTGGAAAGATCGCAGTGCACACAACCTAAACTTCCTCCAGTCTCACCGCTGTCTTTTGAGCCTTCCTGCAGGCTGTTTTTTATTTCTTCCGTGGCACCAGGAGGTTTGAGTATTGGGAGGGAATGTCCTTCAAGCATCAATTTTTGGATCTTGATTGGGACCCTTCCAGGGAGGTCATTCATCCACAAGGTGGCAGGGAGGAAGGAACCCAAACTTTGGGGCCCAGAACTTTGAAGCTTTGTCCCATTGGCAGCAGGCTGCATGTTCACAGGCATTGGTTGTGCAGAACCAAAATCCCTATTTAAGAAGGTAGGGCCGGTATGCTGAGATTTGCATAAGGGGTAGAAGGCTTAATCCACAGCGCCCAGCTCAGGGCCTGGTGGCTTCAGCTGTGGCACTGGGAACAGCAGAATGCTCACACCTGAGGAAGGTGGGGTACTCCGTGGAGTCGGGAAGGTGAAATTCATGAGCATGGACAAGGCTAAGTCAGGGTGGGCATCTCAAAGGGAACTGCAAGGGTTGGTGCTACTCAGGTGGGCTTTGTGGCAGAGCCAGAGAAGACACCAGAGTTCCATCAGCCCTGCTTCCCATCCAGCTCACTGCTCACGTGCCTGGGAAGCAGCGAAGACTGCTTGGGTCCCATGTGGGAGTTTCTGGGTCTTGGTGACAGTCTGGCCCAGACCAGTCTGCTGTTGGGGTCATTTGTAGATGTGAACCAGTGGATGGAATATTCTCTCTTTCTTTCTTCCTTTCAAATACACACATAAATGCTAAAAGGAAAGAAAAAAAAAGTTGTCACTTCTGGAGGGAACATGGACAGTCCCCAGGGAGAATGTGAGCTGTTGGGTGAGTGGGAGAGGAGATAAATCAGATGAATAGAATAAGGCTCCAACTATGCTGGGAAGCAGCTGGGCTTTAGCTCTGTTCCCCTGCTACCCTGGTATCTCCCGTCCATGTTCCCAGGGCACTGGGAACCTCCCCCGTCCCCTGGAGCCACACCTGTTCCCAGGCAGTCCGTTGACATGAACAGACCTGTCGTGGCTTCCTCCAGCGTGGCTGGGCCTCAGTCCTATATGTGATCCTCAGTCATTGTGTCATCCACACTGCATGAAGTCTGAGAGGGAGAGGAGGCGCTGGACAAGGACTGGCGCAGCAGACTGGGTAAAGGGACACCACGGGGGTTCCAGCAGACGGACAGTGGGATAGAGCAGAGGACAGAACCCTGATGAATTGGAGGGGCGATTCTGAAGATGTTAAGGAGACAGGGTCCTGGAGGAATGCACGGGCGGCTGAGGGCGAAGGCCACCAGATGAGGTCATCACAAGAAATGGGGGCTGACACTCACTGCTCTTAGAAAATTTCCATTCCAGGGTGCACATCGGCAGTGGTTGCGGGGCACCCCAACCATCAACTCTTGAACCGTGTGTGCACAACTTCTGGGCGGTGGTTGGTTAGTGGCCCTGGGGGACAGCGGGGTGGCGGGCAGGCAGCCAGGTGCTGCGTCAAATGTCCCGGCCTGAAACGTCACGGCCTGGAGTGGGGCACCCTGGCTAGTAGGGCCCAAGCACCAGGAGCCGTTGTGGGGGTAGCCCTAAGGGAGGGGACCACTGCTTGACTAGCAAAGGGGGCAGAGGTTGGGAGAACTTCAGTCGATGGCGGCTGGAGCTCGTCTGGGCCTCCTGGGAGGCAGAACCATGTGTGCCCACTAAGTCCCCACAGGACACCTAACCCCGGGGCACGCGGCCTCCCAGTCCTGGGAGTCCAGCAACGGGCGCCCCCTGAGCTCTGGTTGCAGCCGCCCGGTCTAGGGTGGGGAGTGCAGAGATAAAAGCTGCTGTCAGTCCGGCCGCGGCCAAGGCACTTTATAGCACGGGCTGCTAGTTTTCCTCTCAGGAAATTTCATCATGTCTCCAAGAAGGGGAAGGGAAAAAAGGGAGGGGGTGGGTGGGAGGGTGGGAGCGAGAGGGAGAGAGAGAGAGAGAGAAAGAGAGAGAGAGAGGCTAATTGGCCACAGACGGCTTAGGTCAGCCACAGGTCAGCGCCGCAGGAACCCTTTAGTGGTCCTCTGCGCTCACCTCATCTCTCTAATAATAGTTTTTCCTGTTAATAATAATAATAAAAATAAAAACTAGTGCTGCCCCTCCTGGCATAAGGTGACATTCCATTAGCATATGGAATAGTTTTCAAAACACATCCGAAAGTGGGTTCATGCCAGAGGCGACCAAGCAGCAGCAAGTGGCCGAGCAAGTCCACCCCGAGCAGAGAGTGGGCGGGGGCTGCCACAGCACCCGGGTGGCTTATTTCCCAGCGGGGACCACTGGAGAAGACAGTGACGTCCCCTGCTCCCCACCCCACAACCCCTCTCTGCCAGCAGCTCTGCGGATGGAAGGCTTTCCTAGCCTGCCTGGCTCCCTCAGAGGGCAGCCAGAGGGAGCATGGGGCACAGTCCTCACCTTGTTCAATGAACACCTGTTGTGGGCGTACGGCAGGAAATAAATACAGCCAGCTGGGGCCACTGCCCTGTCCAGCACACTCCCATGACTGTTGTGCTTTGAACAGAGTTCAATCCCTTCTGTCTGCCCATGGTGACAGTCCTGCTTCCTGGCCACTGTCCTTTTGTGTCCTGCTTTCCTCGTCACTCCCATTCCTTCCTGCCTCAGAACGTTCACACGTGTGGTGCCCTCTGCCCACCGCATAGTTTTGCCTCCTTCCTCAGCGGTTGGCCTGTCTTCCTTACTCAGGTCTCAACTCATGCACCTGCTACTCCACACAGTCATCTGTGGCCAAATGTCTCCATGGTCCGTGTTCTTCTCTGCTTCACCCTCT
The DNA here is from genome assembly GCF_030435755.1 of Ochotona princeps. Classification (NCBI taxonomy): domain Eukaryota; kingdom Metazoa; phylum Chordata; class Mammalia; order Lagomorpha; family Ochotonidae; genus Ochotona; species Ochotona princeps. Next base: position 6,214,183 of record NC_080850.1, read on the forward strand.
GTTACTGTTCACTCTATCATTTTCTTTTCTTTCTTTTTAGAGATTTATTTATGTTTTATTGGAAAGGCAGATATACAGAGAGGAGAAGAGACAGAGGAAGATCTGTCCACTGATTCACTCCCCAGGCAACCGCAATGGCCTGAGATGAGCCAATCCGAAGCCAGGAGCGTCTTCCAAGTCTCCCATGTCGGTGCAGGGTCCCAAAGCTTTGTGCTGTCCTTGACTGTTTTCCCAGGCCACAAGCAGGGAGCTGGATGGGAAGCAATGTGGCTGGGACACTAACTGGCGCCTGCATGGAACTGGCGCATTCAAGACAAGACTTTAGCCACTAGGCTGCTGTGCTAGGCCTTCTATTTTCTCATACATATTCAAGACATGTGTGTTGACAGGCTGATGATGTGGCAACACACAACATGTGGCAACACACAAACACACACATATACACACAAATCCCCCTTGCTTACTGGCATAATAATCAAAAATCTCTGTAGACATTTCCAGTGTTGTCTAGGGCACAGAGATCCACCTGATGAGAACCACTGGTCTAAGAGGAGCTTGAAGGTCAGCCAGATGCACTTAGAGCAGGTCTTCTACTCCCACGGGAAGGAAACTAGAGCAGTCATGGTGCCAGAGCCTGTGAGATGTGCCACGAACAAAACCAGCCCCCTGGGCATTTTTCTTTTCCTTCCTTCCTTCCTTCCTTTCTTTCTTTCTTTCTTTCTTTCTTTCTTTCTTTCTTTCTTTCTTTCTTTCTTTCTTTCTTTCTTTCTCCTTTCTTCCTTTCTCTCTCTCTCTCTCTCTCTCTCTCTCCTTTTCATATTTCTTTATTTTCATTGGAAAGGCAGATATACAGATGAGAAGACACAGAGAGGAAGATCTTCCATCCCCTGATTTACTCCCAAACTGGCTGCAATGGCCAGAGCTAAGCTAATCCAAAGCCAGGAGCCAAAAATCAGGAGCTTCTTCCTGGCCTCCCATATTGGGTGCAGGGTCCCGACTTTGGGCCATCCTCAACTGCTTTCCAGGCCATAAGCAGGGAGTTGCAAGGGAAATGGGGTAGCTGAGACATGAACTGGCGCCCACATGCAATTCTGGGACGTGCAAGCTGAGGATTTTAGTCACCAGGCTACCGTGCCAGGCCTCTGTGGGCATTTATCAATTCATCCTTAAGACTCATGTGTCTGATGAGTTTCTTGGTTGCAAGTTACAGAATCCCTTCCCCATACCAGTCCAAAATGATCTACCCAAAAACAACAAAAAGGAATTTGAAATTCGTATTCGTTGAATAGTGCTGCATTGGAGCATAGCTCTGGTGTCAGGCATAGCTGGATCCAGGTACTCATTCAATATTATCCAAAATCATGTAATTTTCCAGGTCTGTGCTCCTCAAGACTGGTGTTATTCTTAGAATGGCTCTTCCCATGGGTTACTCAACCAGCTGCCAGTAGCTCTGGTCTATTCCTCAGATGTGGTGGAAGGCGGAGGGTGGAAGTCCTGCATACAATTACTGTGCTAGGTTTGTTACTCTCCTTGACTAATACGCATGTCCTGGAGTCTGGAGTGGAGAAAAGACTGGTTAGTCCCCAAGAATAATCCACAGGGAAACTGGGGAAGTTAACTGAAAAGAGGTCCGTGGATTCTGATCACCCAAACCATTAACAATAATAAGGGCAAACAATGGTGACTCCCTTGTAAGGAGCATGCGAGCTTCTCTGCTGCCTTCTTAGGTGCCTTTGCATGGAGCTGGATTGAACTTTGAATAGCTAACCAAGACTCAAACCTGTGCTCTGACAAGGGATGCTGAAATTGCAAGTGACGGTTTCACGCGCTGTGCCACAGTGCCAACTCTCCGTGACATAATTTCATGAATTTTTCTCAAATAAAGGATCCAGTTGATGTTACTGTTTCCCTTCCCCCACTTTACAGATGGAGCCACTGAGATCTGCAGGAGCCAGCTGATCTGTCCAGGGTCAGACAGAAGTCTTTTCTTTTTTTTTTTTTTTTAAAGATTTATTCAGTTTATTACAAAGTCAGATATACAGAGAGGAGGAGAGACAGAGAGGAAGATCTTCCGTCCGATGATTCACTCCCCAAGTGAGCCACAACAGGCCGGTGCGAGCCGATCTGAAGCTGGGAACCAGGAACCTCTTCTGGGTCTCCCACACGGGTGCAGGGTCCCAATGCATTGGGCTGTCCTCGACTGCTTTCCCAGGCCACTAGCAGGGAGCTGGATGGGAAGTGGAGCTGCTGGGATTAGAACCGGCGCCCATATGGGATCCCGGGGCTTTCAAGGCGAGGACTTTAGCTGCTAGGCCACGCCACCGGGCCCAGTCTTTTCTTTTCTTTTTTTTTTTTTTTTTAAAGATTTATTTATTTTTGTTGGAAAGCCAGACATACAGAGAGAAGGAGAGGAGAGACTGAGAGAAATGTCTTTCGTCCAATGGTTCACTCCCCAAGTGGCCTCAATGCCCTGAGCTGAGATGAGCTGATCCGAAGCCAGGAGCTTCTTCCGGGTCTCCCACTTGGGTGCAGAGTCCTGAGGCTTTGAGCCGTCCTTGACTGGTTCCCCAGGCCACAGGCAGGGAGCTGGATGGGCAGTGGAGCTGCCAGGATATGAACTGACTCCCATATGGGATCCTAGGACATGCAAGGCGAGCACTTTAGTAACCAGACAAACGCACCAAGCCTGAGCCCTGGGGTTTGAAGCTAGGCAGACCCCATTGTCTTCACCATGGTCCCCAAATTCCAGAAATTGCAAACCAGTAATCTCAGAGTCAAAACTGGTGGACTGATAAGTTTTGCTTGGCCCCCTACCTTATTTCTAAATATATTTGAGCTGGTTTCCAGTATTTAAAAATTGGGAAGCTGCACAACAAAAAACAAACAAGCAAAACCAATTTATGCTTTCCTGCTTTTCCCTGCTTTTCTTGAGCAGGGGGCAAGCAGAAGAACGGCAGCATTGGGATTGCCAGCCTGACATGCCTGCCTGGCAGAAATCAGTTGGAGCCCCGGAGCTCAGCCTCTCTCCCCTTTGGGCACTTGCTACTACTCACCACGGCCTTCCCAACCCTGAGGCCAGGAGTCCTTTGCTGCGCTCACCACGCTCATTACAGGGCTCTATCTGCCCGGAGGGCATTAGAGCTTGCAGCCCCAACTTTCCGCCAAGGCACCTATGCACTTTGGACTCCAGGGCACTGGAGCTACTAGCAACTGCTCTCCAGCAAAGCTCTGCTGCTGAAGGCCTGTTTTTGGCGGTAGGACGCTTGGAAGGAGCCCCATTTTTCCTTCCACCCTCCCCAGACCCAGAGCCCCAGTTCCACTGCCCTTCCACCTAACTCAGGTTTATTAGCCATTGGAGGCCACTTTCTTCGGCAGTGTTTGTCTTGGGGACACGACTCTGGTTTTTTTTTTTTTTTTTTTTTTTGCTACCCCCTCCCGAACCCCCTGCTGTTTCTTCCTAATCCTCGCCAGGAGACCCATTACCTGGATTATCATGAAACCTGAGCCACCAGCGTGAGCCCTTTGCAAGGGATGGACCATTTCATTTCTGCCCGGTTCTGTTTGTTTAAACTCTCTGCTGGCAGGGCGCTGGCTGGGAGGCGGGAGTTCCACAGTGCTCTCCGGCAGATGGTCTGGCCCATTTCAAGGACCCGTGTCGGGAGCCAGAACGGGAGAGGCGGTGGCTGGAATGCAGGCTGTGGGGGAGGAGGGCACCTCATGGGTGTGTTCAGGGAGACCTGGAATTGAGGATGAAAACAACAGTTTTTCATACATTTGGCAAATCGGGTTTACAGGTCCTGTTTTAGGCGTGAGAACATTAAAGCTTGGCAGGGGGCTCTCTTGTCCTGGGTTACAGGGCTAGTTAAGGAAGGAGAGAAAAATGTGGTATAGCCTAGCAAATACAGGCATACCATATTTCAGGCTGGTGATCATGGTGATAGTGATGATGGTGATGACCATGGCGGTGATGATAGTGGTGGTGAAGATGACAATGATGATGGTGGGGATGGTGATGATGGTAGTGATAATAGTGATGATAATGGTGCTGACAATTGTACTGATCTGATTCTGGTTTGAGTTGAGTGTCTTTCGGTTCCTTTTGAAATGTACTCTCCATTGTGAGATATGAAAAGGGTAGGAACTTGGTGAGACCAGTGTCCAGAGGCAGGGCCCTTGGGAGGCGATTAGGATTAGGCAGTCCTCAGGACGGAGCCCCTGGATGAATCACCGGTGGCTGTATCAGAAAAGAGAGACTGAACACACACACACACACACACACACACACACACTGTCTGTCTCCTGCCCTGTACCATCGCAGACTCTGTCAGGCGGAAGCACATTAGAAGAGATGGGCTTAACCTGGCACTCCAAGAATCATGAGCTGAGATAGACCTCTTTTTGTAACTTCCCTGTCTGTACTTTCCAGAGACTAGCACCAGAAAACAGAAGTATACACCCACAAGCGTTGGAACTGAAACGCGCAGTGAAGACCTCCGCGGTCAGGAGAATGGACCCAGCTCCCTGCAAGGCACCACTTGGCTTTCTTTCCAGCAGGATTCCTCAGTCAGAGCCACACAGTGCTCAGTACGGATGGCACTGGTGACCTGATACTGAGTGTTGCACCTGCTGCTTGGGGGTTGGGGCTGAGTTCTAGAATGACACTATGGCTCAGTTTGCTCATCTGCAAAATGGGAGGAGTCACTGACAGGAACTTCGTAGGATGTGAACAAAATGATGTGTAGGAAGCTATGGCAAGGCAAGGTGTCAGATAGAGAGAGCTGGCAGACAGTGGCCACCCAGGGAGTGCTGACAAACCCAGACTCCTACTGGGAGTGGCCAAAGGCCAAGTTCTAGCTGCAACCCCTCCAGCTGGAGGAGCATCACACTTGCTAGAAGGGTCCTCCAGTCCTAATCTGCCTTGTGAATGTGTGGGGAATATTAGACATTGCCTGCAAGTGCACAGTAAGGGCCCAGTCACCACTATTCTATAAAGCATGCTTTCTTTTCTCCTGTGATCTCCTGCTAGGAAGAAACTTCCTTCTGCTGTCTATACATCTGCTGTATTAATTAGCGTGCACGTATCTGGCTGTAGGTAATAGGAGAACCAGGGGCTGATATTGAGACGCAATGGATCAAGCCACTGTGACACCAGCATCCCATTGCGAAGTACCTGTTCAGGTCCTGGCTATTACTTCTAATCCAGCTTCCTGCTAACACACCTGGGAAAGCAGTAGATGACAGTGCACCTAAGCGGTTCCTTGCCTCTCACAGGAGACTAGGATGGAGATCCTAGCTCCCGACTTTGGTCTGATTCAGTCCTGGCTGATGTGGTTATTTGGGGAGTGGACCAATGGATATGAAATCTCTCTGTGTTTATCTCTTTCTGTCATTCTACCTTCCAAATGAATGAATGAATGAATGTGTGTGTGTGTGTGGTTTAAAGAAATGATAAAGAAACCGACGGACAACATAAGCAATTAAGGCCTCTTCTTGTAAACATCCAAGGGCAGGCAGCTGTTCCCAGGGTGATTCAAGCAGTCCTTAATATGAACAACATGACCTTTCTTTCCCTTGCCATCCTTCATGCCCAGACTTATCAGAAGGCTGCCATTGCTCAGGGCATTTTACTTTGACATTCATGCCTTCCTCTCTCCTAAGGAGGAAAAGGCTTTCCCGAAAGGCTTAGGGGATATCTGGTTGACCAGAATTGAGCACCAGGCTGGCTCCAACTCCAGGGGGTGGAAAAAGCAAACGGCAGAACCTGGTTTTCTTAGATCAGTCACAAGTCCCTTGTAGCTGGGCACACCCTGCAAAAAGGAGAGCTGTAGTACCAAGGGTCAAGTGGGGGGCTGGCTGCCAAGGCTACCTTTGGAGAGAAAGGGTGAAGTAGGACCTGGTGCTTAGGCCAGCCCAGCTGTTGTGGTGGTGATGGATGGGGGTCCTTGAGCAGTTGAGGTGTGGCAGTGACTGACGCTGAAGGATGAGAGGCTAAGTGAGCTTCAGGTAGCAGATGGCTTCAGGTAGCAGGTGGCTGGCATGGCAAGCACACATCCTCTTGGGCTGCTTTACTCAGTTCAGCTTCCATCTGCTACTGATTTTTTCACCAAAGCTGATTCCCTTGGAAATATGGTTGGGCAAGGGCCCTATGTCTGTTCCTACTGTAAACAAATGCATGGGACTGGCACAATGGCCTAGTGACTAATGCTCCTCCTGCAAGTGCACGCATTCCATATGGGAGCTGGTTTGTGTCCTGGCTGCTATATTTCCCTTCTAGCTCCTGCTTGTGATGTGGAAAAGCAGTGGAAGATGACCCAAAGTCTTGGGACCCTGCACCCACATGGGAGACCTGGAAGAAGCTCCTGGCTTCAGATCAGCTCAGTTCCACCCCTTGTAGCCATTAAGGGAGTGAACCAGTGGATGGAAGATATTTCTCTCTGTCTCTCCTCTCTAAATCTGCCTCTTCAATAAACAATTAATCAGATAGAAAGAAAGAAGAAAAAGAAGGAAGGAAGAAAAAACCCCAAACTAGATGCTGAACCCAAACAATCCTAGACAACCAGTGGATTTTCTGTAACTCAAAGCAAATACCTCCCCTCCTCTCTGCACCCCAGGGTCTCCCCAACCCGCACCAGGTGCATCGTGGGTGCATGCCTGAATGAACTCACAGCCACGTGGGGCCCATCGCAGCTGCAGTGGCAGGAGTCTCCGCCCTGTCACCTAAGTTTTTTTAATCCCAGCGGTTCCCCAGGCACATTCCTTCTGGATCCTGCTTCCAGGAAAAATGTTGTCTCCGCTGAGGTTAGAGCATGTTCTCTGCTGTCGGAAAATGAAAACTAGTCAGCCCCACGTGTCGCGCGGGCAGCGCGGCTGATGGCTGCCAGCCGAGGGCGCTGCAGGGGTCGGTCTGTCCAACGCTGGGGCAAGCTCCACCGCCAGGCTAAGCTGGGAGGAGAAGGCGACCTGGGGGCTCAGCACATGCCTGGACAGCCGTACAGTCATTAGCTTGCCTTCTCAGGGGACTGCGTGGGAGACGACCGGCGTCCCGCAAGGCGGAAAGCGCGTCGTGTGGGCGACCTGAGCCGCGTGCAAAGGTTTTCCACTTTACAGTGGTCCAGGGCCACTCCTGGGATCTGCGCTTCCGGGCTCAGATGGCTCCTCGAGGTCAGGCCATGGGGAAGAGGAATGTTTGCTTTTGGCAGGGAAAACAGTAGTTCATGGTGGGACGGATGGAGACTCGTAATGGGGTGATTTATTCTGGGAAAGGTCTTGGGGTTTTCCTCGTGGTTTGTATTTGAACTTGGGTTGACGGAAGTAGGAGAAAAATGGCTTCCACACAGGGGATTGGGAAGTGGCTTAGGGTGGATGGCGCCTTGGAGGGCCAGGTGAGGGTTTGGGCGGATCAGAGAATGCTATCTCATCTATGTTGATTCACGTGTCTGCCACCTCGTTCACTCCCTGGCTCACCAACTTGCTCCTGTGTTCCTTGGCTTGGAAGCTGTGTGTACCTGCTCCATGCTGGGGGTGGGGCACACCCACTGAACACCAGGGATCCTTCCCGCATCATAGGCATGCCCTCTGTTGGGGACTAAGTGTTCAAGTTCATGGGCTGGTTCCCAAGCTGCTGGTGGAGGGAGAGGGTGCATGCATCATGGAGAGGGCCCTTAGGATGAGATCAGTGCCTCAGTGCCTTCTAAGAAAACCCAGAGAGCTCCAGGGATCTCTTGGTTCACTGAGAGGATGTGAGAACTCCCACCCCTAGGAGGGCTCTCATGAGAGCCGGGTTGTGGTGGCCCTGGCTCTCAGATGGTCAGCCTCTTAATCTATGCCAAATGCATGTCTGGTCTGTTTCTTTGTAAGATTTATTTATTTGAAAGGCAGAGTTACACACACACACACACACACACACACACGTACACACACACACTCAGAGGGGGAGTTAGCCAAATACAATCTGCTGGTTCATTCTCTAGATGGCTATAACTGGGTGAAGCTGAGGCCAGGACCCAGGAGTTTCCTGCAGGTGTTCCACCTAGGTGTCAGGGGCTCAAGCACTTGGGCCATCATTTGCTGCTTGCCCAGGTACATTGGCAGGGAGCTGGTTTGGAAGTGGTACAGCTGGGACACGATTGCTGGCATCGCAGGTGGTGGCTTAATCCACTGCATTACACATCAACCCCACATTTCTGACATTTATAGGCTTGCCAGTCCACGGCATTTTGTGACAACAGCCTGAGCTGGCTGTGGCACCCTCTTTCAGAGGAGAGCCCTGACTCAATCCAAAACAAGAAACCGAGAAAACAGAGGCACTGAAGAAGTGAGCAACTTGACCCAAGGTCACACAGCAAGCAGATTTGAACTTACATCAACTCAGCTTTTTATCCTCATGTTAATAACCGGCCTTGCTGATAAGGTGGGTCTGGCCTAAAAAAGAAGGGCTCCCAAGGGGAGAAACAATGAATTGGAGCCTAGAGCAGGGAGTGGAGGAATGTTGGAGTAGGGATGCTGCAAGAGCTGATCTCAGGAGTAGAGGATGTCTCTCACCTCCTGCTGTGGTTAGAACGTTCTCTCCAAAACTCAAGCTGAAATACCAAAAATCAAATACTAATTATAAATGGATTTGAAAGGAGTTGGGAGGAGAGAGAGAGAGGGTGGGAGAGCTTTCCATCTGCTGATTCACTCTCCAAATGGCCACAATGGCCAATGCTGGGCCAAGCCAAAGCCAAGAACCTGGATCTTCATCTGGATCCCCCACAAGTGGATGCTTTCAGAAGTGCCTTCACAGGGAACTGGATTGAAAGTGGAGCAGCTGGGACTCAAACCAGGTCCCATATCAGATGCCAACATCCCAGGGGGTGGCTTAGCCTATTGTATCAGGATATCAGTCCCTTGCCATAAACTTTCTTGGGGACCACTCCTCCCTTGCTTTCAGACCATCAGAAAAAATAAATGTAATTTGTGAGAAAGAGAGAGCACATTCGCTTCTGTTGACTCATTCCCCAAATGTTTGGAAGTGGCAGCGACTGGAGGAGGACCAAGCCTGAGCACTGAGCCTGGAACTCAGCGTGCATCTTCCTGCTGGGTTGTAGGCTCGCACTCACCTGCTGCTTCCCAGTGTGTGTGGGAACAGGCACCGGGGCTCTGATAAGGGATTCGGGTATCCCAAGTGACACCTTAACCATCATGCCCAATGCTCACCCCAGAAATCACAGGAAAAGCCTTCAGTGGAGGCTGGGGAAAGTGGTCTGGGGACGCCCTTCCAGGGCAGACGAGGGACTAGGAGGAACTGCAACTTCGCCACAACACATTACAGCCTGCAGCAGGTTCTTTGCTGGGCTTGGCTTTGAGAGCCCTCAGACCCAGGGCTGAGCAAAAAGGGGCTGTGATGGAGAAGACACCCACCACAGTGCCCACCGGGCATCCAGAAGCAGGGAGGAAGCAGTAGACCGGGGCAAGGAAGGGAGTCAACACTTCACTGCTTCTGGTCTTCAGACATCTGCTCCTGTTCTCTGGCATCTTCCCCTCCCCCAAAGAGGATTGTTGTGGAATCCCGAACTCATGGCCTTCTCATGATGCCTGAGAGAAACCAAGCAGCAACAAGATGGTGGCGAGAGAGCTCTGAAATTTCTGAGGGGGTATCCCTGGACTTGAATCCTAGCTTACTTACTAAGCCAAGAGCAACAAGTCATTCTCTTGGGGCCTCAGTTTCCTAGTCTGTAAAATGGAGTGGAAGATCTAACTCTGCTGCCTGGTTGAGATTGCTCTGGGAATTGGCAATGGAAATGTGTTTCGAAAAACTCCCAGAAAAAGCATCTTACCGAGAAAGCAACGTCTGAGAGGATTCCCAGGAACCAAGAAGGGGAGCATGAAGCAGGAACTGACACACAGAAGGGCTCCTCTCCTCCAACCTCCCCGATAAATGACTGTTAGTGCCACCTCCCTGGGGACACTTGGGGCCAGCTCTGGGGTGCACAGCAAGGCCCAGACCATCCATCTGCTGGTTCACTCCCCAAATGATCAAAACGACCAGAGCTGAGTCCATTTGAAGCCAGGAGCTTCTGGCTCTCCCATGTTGGTGCAGGATCCCAAGGCTTTGGGCCGTCCTTTTCTGCCTTTTCAGGCCACAGGTAGGCAGCTGGATTGAAAGTGGAGCAGCTGGGGCCAGGCATGGTAGCCTAGGCCAAAGTTCTGTCCTTGAATGCACCAGGATCCCATATGGATGTCAGCTTGTGTCCCGGCTATCCTGTTTCCCTTCCAGCTCCCTGCTTGTGGCCTGAGAAAGCAGTTGACGGCCCAAAGCCTTGAGACCCTGCACATGCATGGGAGAACCAGAAGAGGCTCCTGGCTTCAGATCAACTCAGCTCTGGCCATTGTGGCCACTTGGGGACTGAATTGACGAGCAAAAGATCTCTTCCTCTCTGTCTCTCCTTCTCTCTGTGTATCTGACTTTCCAATAAAAAAAAAAAAAAATCTTAAAAAAAAAAAAAAGAGAAAGAAACTAGAGCAGCCAGGCCATGAACTGGCATCGTATAGAATGCCAACGCTGCAGGCAGAGGATTAGCCTGTACTGCATCTGCTCCCAGTTTTATCTTTCTAAAAAATCTTGAAGATTATTTTTTTACTTAGTTTATTTGAAAGGAAGAAAGAGAGAGAGCCACTGGTTCACTTTCCAAATGCTCACAACAGGCTGTGCCAGGCCAAAGCCAGGAGCCAGGAGCTCTATCTGGGCATCCCATGAGAGTGGCAGGAACCTGGGCACCTGAGCTGTATTATCTAGTGTCCTTCAAAATGCACAGGAACAGGAAGCTAAAGTGGAGGGCCAAGCCAGGATTCGAACCCAGGCACACCGACAAGAGATGTGGACATCCCCACTTCAGTGCCGCATCAAATGCCTATCCCCCAACTCACTTCCTAAAGGATACCTCCTCTTCATGTACCCCCTCACCAGGGGTTTCTTACCCCTGAGTCCTCACCACTGTGGAGCCGGCTGACATGCAAAAAAAAAAAAAAAAAAAAAAAAGAAAATGAAGCTGTCTAGACGGGGCTCACCCCTCCGGACAGGGAGGAGAGCAGACAGCAGACACTTGGGCCAGCACTGAAACTCAAGCCCTCACGGCCCACCCTCCCTGCGTCATCCTCAGAGCAGCTCCGGCTGTCAGGGCCACAGCCAGAGTCGGCCCAGGGTTGCTTCTCGCTGCAGTTTTGGAGAGTCTGTGCTTCTGCCCCAGGTCAAGCTCGCCTTTCTCCAGTGAAGGTTGCACTCGGAGGACCCCTCCTCTGCTTCCTGAGCTGCTTGTTTGGGGCATGGTGGTGAGAGGAAATGATGGCTGGCTGTAAGACTTAGTCCTGAGATCCGTGCTTAGGAGAATGGCAGCTACTAATTGAAAACATCAGTGTGGGGACCCTTACGTCCAAGGGAACAGGTGCAGCTTTGTGGTTTTAGAGGGAGTATTGTTTTTTGGAAAAAAAAAAAAAAAGAGGCAGGAAAAGTGCCCAGATAAGGTCCCTCCAAAGTCATCATAGCTTTCCTCTTCGGCCATGAATTACTCAGAAGGTGAAGGGAAAGACTAACTGAAAAGCTCAAAGAAAAACCAAGGCAACACGCTAAATCTGTTTCTCTCTTCCAAGGCTTAAGAGAGGAAAAATTGTTGATTGCAGATTGCTGATACTCCCTTACAATGCCATCCACTCCTGGGCGGATTTGCCTTTGCCTTCACCTGCTTTCTCAACCCAGAGAAGGAAAGCTTCTCTTTCCACATGAGCCCAGAAATGACAATAGTCATTGCACAAATTCAGGGGGTACAATATGATGTGGCAAATCAAATCCAAGAATGCGTGGGAAAGTTTATTCTCAGAGCAGATTATGACACAGCAGGCTCAGATGCCGCTTGAGATTCCCACGCCCAATGTCAGAGTGCCTGGAATGGAATCTTGCGTCTGCTTCTCATCTAGCATCCTGCTAATGTGTATGGGAGGCCGCGGATGATGGCTCAAATGCTTTGCAGTGTCCCCAAGAGCTCCAGGCTGTTCTCTTACACATCACAAGAGGCCTGAGTAACTTCAGTCGCACGCCCTCTCAAGTTCAAGCCCGATGGGAAAGAGTAAAGAATTTTCTTTCTTTCTTTCTTCCACCAAAAACACAGACTGACAGCTGAGGTCAAATGTCCATCCTTGAACTATTTCTTGTGGTTCAACGGTTGCCATGTTGTGTGGTGTGGGTGTGGGTGTGTGTTTAAAGATTTCTTTATTTTTATTTGAAAGGCAAATATGCTTAGATATAGAGAGAAGAGAGCAGAGAGAGCTTCCATTCACTGGTTTAAGCCCCAGGTGGCTACAATGGTCAGAGATGAGTTCATCCGAGCATATTCTGGGTCATCCGCAAGTGGGTACAGGAGCCCTAGAATTCGAGCCATTCTGTGCTGCTTTCCCAGGCCAGCAGGGAGTTGGATCAGAAGTGGATCAGCCAGGATTTGAACTAGTATCTTCTTGCATGGTATACTGATCACTACCAAGCTGCTGTTGCTCTTAGCTGCTCTTAGTGGACAGAGTGAGGGACTATGTGTACACACACATTTACACTATATTTAGTGTTGCCTGTATTTGCACTTATCTGTCTACACCTGCTTGCTTGACTCTGTCACCTTTCTCTGCCTTGTGCCATGAGTTCACACCCATAGGTCCAATGCAACCTGCTAGGTTCATTCTAGTTTTCTGCCTTTTGGTATTAATCACACTGAAAGATGAGAGATCCAGAATGTATTACTCATTTGCTGAACGCTCCCGGTTGTGACTATTCGCTTGTCACTGTTGCTGTTGCCCATCCCACAAGCACATGAAGGACCACCTAACCTTCTCAAGCTCTGATCTGATATGCTGGGACACATTCTCCCATCCCCCCAATCTCCCTGCACATAGAAGAAACACTGCTTACCGCCCTGGGTTCCCAGCACTCAATGCTGGCCTGGCCAATGCTCAGACAGACAGACAAGCTCTTTCCCTATCAGGCTCTGATGTCCCATGCCAGTCAGCATGTCCACCACACCGCCTTCCTACACAAGGGCCCTTCTAATCCTGCCTGGTGAGCCACCTGTCTCAGGACCCCCCTGAGCAGAGCCACCCCTGCATTGCCACTGCCCGCCGCCCCGGAAGTGTAGACACCTGCCTTGCTCGACCACACCTTGATGGCAATGGATGCCTCGGGAAGGGGAAAGAAGGGGAAGGACCGGAGTGGTCGAGTGGCTACAGGGTGCGGCACTGTGTGGAAGCCACACTGTTTGCGTGACTATCTGCCTAGGCCTTAGGTAGAAGCTGTTGGGATTTCTCTTATCCAGAGACCATCTCAGGAATCAGCTGTGAACACGGTCTCTCAATCTCCCTGTGTTCTGTCCTGGAGAGTTTCCTTCCCTCCCTTTCTCTCTCCTTCCTTCCTTCCTCCCTCCCTCCCATCTTTCTTTCTTTCTTTCTTTCTTTCTTTCTTTCTTTCTTTCTTTCTTTCTTTCTTTCTTTCTTTCTTTCTTTCTTTCTTTCTTTCCTTCTTTCAAGATTTATTTATCTTTATTTGAAAGACAGATTTCACAGAAAGAAGAGACAGAAATATCTTCCAGCTGGGACCTGGAACAATGGCTTGATTGGCTGATCTCTCCCTTCAAGTACTGGGATCCCATATAGGTACCAGTTCGTATCCTAGCAGCTCCACTTCCCATCCAGCTCCCTGCTTGTGGCCTGGGAAAGCAGAAGAGGATGGTCGCTTTGGGACCTTTCAGTAACTTATGAAGAGCCTCCTAGCTTCTGGCTCTGAATCAACTCAGCTCTGGCCATTGCAGATTTTGGGGAGTGAACCAGCAAAGCACATGAAAGATCTTTCTCTTTGTGTCTCCTTCTCTCTCTAAATTTGCCTTTTCAATAAATAATTAAATAAATAAATCTTTAAGAAAAAAAAAAAAAAAGATATTCCATTGCTGGTCCACTCCCCAAACGGTCCCAACCGAAGCTAGGAGATTCTTCTGGGTTTCCTACATGGGAGCAGCTTCCCAAGGCTTTGGGCCATCCTTTGCAGCTTTCCCAGGCCATAAGCGGAGAGCTGGTTCAGAAGTGGAGAATCTGGGATATGAACTGGCACCCATATAGGCACTAGCAGGCGGAGGATTAGTCAGCTATGTTACCATGCTGACCTTGGCCCTGGTGATTTTCTTGGGTCCAGATTCCTAGAAGGGGCAGAATTTGTGGTTCAGAAGGGATGATGGGCTCTGAAGGTGCTGGCCTTTTTGAGCCAGCGTCGATGCTCAGTGCACGATGAATATACCCCTGAGAAAATAAACAAGTGTAACTTGGTTCCAGAGGCTGCTCACATTTTCTACAGATGATACTCGTCTGCCGGCCTCATGACATCACCTCCTTTTCTATCCTGGGATTGACGTGGGAAATTCTGCCTCAATCTTCTGCATCAACAAGCTGTGTGTCACCAAGTTTCTCAGAGATGGGCAGCTCACTGCCGTGTGGCCTGCCCAGCCCGTGTGGGCCAGGCGCCCATGATTTATAAGGTCCAAGCATGAAGGAAAGTTAGTGAAGTCCTTTATAGGTCACCTGTATTTTTTCCTACCATAGATGGTTTGACTCATGGCTTTCCTTTATGTCACTCTGCCCGTAGTGTCGGTATTATGAAAATGGAATAAAGAAGTTACTGTGGTGAAGGGCTGAGTAGCCCCCAGCAAAGTGTTTTTGATTCTGAATAGGAGGAGAAAGAAAACCGGTGAGGAGGTGAATTAGGACAAAGATCTCCAACCAGGAGGGCTCCTCCTTCAGCTTGTGCTGGGAGCTGTGGGGGTAGTTCCTTTGGTCATTCTCTTACTCAACAAAACGTTCATGACACTTGCTATGTGCAAGGTACTGTCCTCGGCAATGGGGACCGAAGAGAGATGAGACATTGGGAGCTGACAGTGAACAACACAAGGCTTTAGCGTAATACCTGCTGGAGTTCCCAGGCCAACCAGAGGAAGATCCAGTGGGGATTGTGAACAGGATTCCTTTTGTTTTAAAATGATGACGAATGGAGCTTTCATGCACTGGTTCACTTCTCAAGTGCCTGCAACATCTGGGACTGGGCTGGGGTAAGGCTAGGGAGCTGGGAACTCAATCCAGGTTTCCCACGTAGGTGGGAAGAACCAAGTTGCTTGAACCATAAGTTCTCCCTGCCAGGGTAGAAAGCAGGAGATATCAGGAATTCAATCCATATACCTGTGAGGTTGGGCATGGGAGCCCTAACTGTTAGGCTGAATACCCTCTCCTAAACTGAACTCGGCAGAAAAATTCGTAAGTCATTTTCTTTTGCTTGCATGATAACTTCTGAATGTCTTATCTATGCATCCGGGTTGAATCAGTTAGCATCCGCTGTATCGGAGTAAACATTTGTGCTTTTGCTCATGCCCATTTGGATTGGTTAGGGTGGGACTGATCTTGGCTGGGCCCAAGTTCAGGGTGAATGTTGGCTCCCACCCCAGCCCCATGGGTCTCTCAACCTGCTTGGATTAGTGACTGCCAAAAGCAGGTTCTCATTATCCAAGGCGGGAGGACCAGAGGTCAGCTCTGGCCTCAGAAGCACATCCCTAGCGTTAGCACTCTCACATCCACCAACAGCCCTGTGACTGTGCCCAAAGTCAAGGCTAGCAAAATGCACTCTGAGGGCATGACAAAGGTGGGGTTGTAGGTTCGATCCTCCACAGTCTGGCTCCAGCAGGCCTCACCTGCCTCAGCTCTTTTTCCTCTTCTTTTGACATATCTATTGTAGCCACACAGACCACTAGGGTCCTGCGAACACACCATTTTTTGTTGTTGTTGTTGTTGTTTATTTGTTTGTTTTACCATCCATATCATACATGAGCTAGTTCATGGACCTGGAATATGCTTTCTTTTCCTATCCACCTGGTCAACCTCATCACATTGTTCCTGACTAAGCAAGGGCTGACACCAAAGACGGGGTGGAGATTCAGGCCCCTTCTGGGTACCTGGGTTTCTCTCTGTCTCTCATTCTCCCTTTCTGCCCACCCCCTCCCTTTTTTTTTTTTTTTTTTTTTTTTTTTGTTCTTGTCCTCAATGCACAGTGTGTGTTGAGACAGGCAGCCTTTCTCTGACCTTGGACTTAGGCAAGGGCACGCTGCATTTCACAAGGGCCACCTGGGACGCTGCTTCTCAAGTGGTTTCTCTGGCCATGCTCGGGGAAGGGCAGCCTTGGAGGTCGAAGGCGGAGTGTGGGCACTCCTGTGGACAAGTCCCGTGTGGAGACTCTGATTGCTCTCTTTCTACCCCGCCTTGATCTCAGACACCACACAGGCTCATCTTTGGGATGAGCAATGAGTGAGTGAATGCATGGATACATTCCTCCGCGTGGTTTTCTGTTCACTCTCAGGATCCCGGGGCAAGCGGAGGAGGAGAGTCCGGGCTTTGGCCCTCAGATGGTGGGAGGAACTGACAAGATGGGAACCAGCACATAATAGTTTTGAGAGCTATTTCCAGCAGCGGCAGTAGCAGCAAGCTAGCAGCCAGCAAACAACTCCGTGGCACAGGCATGCCAGATTGGCTTTGGGGTGGGGCCTGCGTTTTCAGCAATCTGTTTGCAGAGGCTCTAGAAAGTTATAGAGCCTTGGGGAGTGAGCCCAAGGCCATTCTCAGCCCACTTAGTGTAAGTGTTGTCTTTGGGGACCTCCAATTCCCTTTATATAGAAGTAGGATTTTGTTTTGTTTTATTTTGTTTTGTTTTTAAATGGGGCCTGGATTCTGTTAACATTAACGTGGAACAGGTCAAAGCCAGCCCAGCCATTGCAGATAATAAAAGGAGAGATCCTGCAAATGTAACGGTTTAACCCAGTGCCCCAACAGGCAGCATTGTTGGGGTCTAAACTGCAGTTTGTTCATGCAATCAGCTGAGGCTGGGGAGGTGAAGTCATTTCCCTGAGGTCACTGTGTCCTGGTGCATTTTTGGTTGCTGTAACAGAACGCCTAACTCTGGGTGGTTGTTAAGGAAGAGCTTCATTTTGGTTCAAGATCCTAAAGGCTGGAAATGCAAGGCCATGATGCTAGCATCTTGGCTCAGTTAAGGACCCTCCTGGGGCCTCAGGGGCAAGTGGAAGGGCAAGCAGGTGCCTGCAAAAGAGGCAAAACACTGGGGCTGGGCTGGCGGTGTCACAGTCAGCTCTCCAGTGAACCCACTTCCCTAGAAAAAGACACCCACTCCTGTTCATGACCTTCCAGGGCCCAAGACCTCTCGGTTCTGTCGCAAAGGCAATCCTATTTCAGTGTGAGGTTCAGAGGGGATACATTGTGTTCATATCATCGTTCATATCATCGCATGTGATAGTGGGATGGAAGCTGGGGCAGGTTGGCCCAGGGGCATGCAGGTGCCGCTGATGGAGGTGATGGAGATGTAGTGGTCAGCTCAGGGCCAGGAGGGAAAGAAACTTGAGGGAGATGGCATGATGACTGGGCTCCCTCCCAAGTAGGAAATGACCTCTTTGGATCCATTTGCTTCAGATAGGATCTGTTCCCTAGGATTCTGTGCAATCTGTTTCTGCAGAGAAACTGAAACCTACCCAAGGGGCATGAGTGATAATCCCCACCACTGCAGTGTGTCTTGTCTTGGGATGACATATTCAGTCGTCATTTTCCTCCTATGTGAATCTTGCCCTCAGCTGGTCCCTCAGCTAGTCCCTCTGCTGGACACAGCAGCCTGGATCTGTGATCACTGTGCCCTTCCTAACGCTATCCTTCATCATCCACCATCCAAACTGGACAGAAGGGGGTGAAGGTTCGGTATGACCTTCAGATATTGGCTAGGATGTTTGTGTCACATATTGGTCAGTACTTGGCTTCAGCTCCTCCCTCCTGCTTACCACTCAGGAAGACCCTGGAAGGTAGTGGGGATGGTTCATGTGACTGGGACCCTGTCACACCATGGGAGACCTGGCTTGAATACTGCCGCCTAGTTTTTTTTTTTTCAAAGATTTATTTATTTGTATTGGAGAGGCAGATATATACAGAGGGGAGGACAGAGAAGTAGATCTTCCGCCCGATGGTTCGCTCCCAAAGCAGCCGCAATGGCTCGAGCTGAGCCAATCCGAAGCCAGGAACCAGGAGACTCTTCCAGGTCTCCCCACGGGTGCAGGGTCCCAAGGCTTTGGGCTGTCCTTGACTGCTTTCCCAGGGCACAAGCAGGGAGCTGGATGGGAAGAGGGCTGCCAGGACACAAACCAGGGCTGCCTGTATGGGATCCCAGCGGTATGTTCAAGGTGAGGACTTTAACCGCTAGGCTACCATGCAGGGCCCTGTTTATTTTCTTTAAAGCAACAACAAAGTTTCATGTTTTATTTGCTATTATTTTTTTTTAGATTTATTTATGTTCATTGGGAAGAAAGATTTTACACAGAGAAGGACAGACAGAAAGATTTTTTATCTGCTGGTTCACTCCCCAAATGGGTGCAATGACCCAGTTGAACTGATCTGAAGTCAGGAAGCTCTTCCAGGTCTCCCACGCAGGTACAGATTCCCAAGACTTTGGGCCATCCTCCACTGCTTCTCCAAACCACAAACAGGGAGCTGGATGGGAAGTGGAGTAACTGGGACATGAACTGGTGCTTCGTGTGGGATCTTGGGGTTATAGCAGAGGATTAGCCTATGAACCAATCTGTCGGCCCCTAAGGTCTCAGTTTCTACCACCATGGCTGCTCTATGCCTATTGGTGGCTTGCCTGGCTGGTATTGGATGTTGCCTGTTATAACTGGCTATGTCCATTGGTCCCTTTGACTATAAGCATGCAAGGGCATGGTGCCAACATCTTGTGTGGAATGTCTCTTGTATGATAGATGCTGTTTCACAGGTATTATGTGATCCGAGATCTTCACATGTAAGGCTCAGTTAGACATTTGTCAATATGCAGGCACTGCCACAAGTTCGTGAAGAAAACGGAAGTAAAAGTGCCAGATCTGCCCGTTGTCAGTCATTCACAGGGAACTCTTCATGGGTCATTGCATAAGTTGAGAGAGGCATTTGTACAGTGCTGGTGGGTGGCAGGTGTTCTGGGCTAGGTCAACTATTTCAAGAAGCTCACTTGTACCTTCTGGCCCATTCAACCTAGAATGTGCCATTTCCATCTTAAGACAAACTGCAGCTGGGCCTGTGCAACCTTATGACTTGGTGGCTCACGATGGACAGTTTTGCTGCGTGTTCGTTTCATGTCCTGTGGGTCAGGTGCTTCAGTAGCCAACAGTAAGTCATAAGCACTTTATTGAAAATTATGCAATTCTTCAATATACACAGCATGACCTTGTTCTAGGAATCTAGGGAACTAACCTGTGATTTTAACTACTGGAATTTTCCATGAAGTCCTCTTGGCATTTTTTTTTCTTACTCTAGCAGTCCCTAATGTGTTAAGCCACTGTGTCCTGTGGCCCATGTGACAATGCTGCTTGCCCACCACTCGGATCTACTGCAGAGTCCTTTTCTGCTCTCACTACCAGTCATAGTCGAAATCTTCAGCTCACACAGTGAGCCACGCTGGAGCAGAATCCCCAGGTGCGGGATATGCAGCCTGAAGAACCCAGAGGCACGTCCTGTTTTGTGTTGTGTTTTTCTTGGTAGTTGGAGGTGGGAGATGCTTTATAAAAAAGATTCATTAGTTACTTTCAAAGTCAGTGTTACCGAGAAAAAGGGAGGGGGTGACAAAGAGGAGAAAGAGAGAAGTCTCCTGGTTCATTCTCCAGATGGCCACATCAGCCAGGGCTGGGCCAAGCCAACCCAGGAGCTAGGAGCTTCATCTGGGACTCCCATTCAGGTAGCAAAGGCCCAAACATCTGGGTCATTTTCTGTTGCTTTTCCCAAGACACCAGAAGGGAGTTGATGGGAAGTGCAGCAACCGGGACACAAACAGGTAGCCATGTGAGACAATAGCATCATAGATCACTGCTTTGCTCGCTATTCCACAGTGCTGGTCCTGGGGAGTTCTTTTTAACAGAGGAGCAAGGACCCCCATCAACAGTGACTGTTACTTCTGGATTTCCATACGGGCCAGATGGATGAATTAAGTGAGGACATGCTGAGGAATGCTGCTGCTGCTTCTTTAGGTCTTTCAGGGTAGCCCTAATCTCTGCCATTCTCCCTTTAGTATGATAGTGTTGTCTATTGGCTGTCTTTTGGCTAGAATATGAAATGAAAGGCAGCCTCAAAATACCCAGGTTGGCTTTCTTCACTTGTCAAGCACAAATCTATGCAGAATTCTCCAAGTCACCACCCAGGCTCGTTGAGATCCCGGGGATGACCCTGGAGTGTGTTGACTGCGAGCCAGAGCTGGCCAGGCCTCTGTTTCTTACCTGGCTCTCTTCTGCCCCTGCCCTTCTGGGGGTTGACAGGAATGACACGGTGTCCAAGATTCTTGAAACGTCTGGGATTTTCCAGGATTTGGGATCTGGATGTAGAATGCTTCGGGGGCACGGTGCTCTAAGTGCTTTCTCCCGGAGACTCAAA
The DNA here is from genome assembly GCF_030435755.1 of Ochotona princeps. Taxonomy (NCBI): domain Eukaryota; kingdom Metazoa; phylum Chordata; class Mammalia; order Lagomorpha; family Ochotonidae; genus Ochotona; species Ochotona princeps. Next base: position 6,234,688 of record NC_080850.1, read on the forward strand.
CTCTCCTATAGTGAACGTTTCCAGGTCTAAAGCCTGAGCAAGCCATTGCAGCTTTCATTGAAGCAATATCTCTGCATTGCTGAACCAGGCATCCCGATTTCATTAATTGTAGAACTTTGAGGGATGTCTTCTCGGCGCTTACATCTGTTTTCTGCTTAGAGACCCGGGATTCTCCTCACCATTTCTGCAGATCTCTGTGTTGACACTCAATACTTGTATTATCAGTTGTGCTTTTGATGACTCAGGGCCTCTGTGACTGTTAACCAGTTGCTGTTACAGAACCTGTTCCTGTAACAGCATCGCCTACTAGCAGCCTTGGTAATTTCAAGGAAATTACCTAATTTCAAGGAAACCTCCTCTTCCTTTCACAGCACATCATCTATTGCTTCAGTTGATGCAGCAACATCTGAACTCACCCCTGCTCTTTAAATAAATAAATACATAAATAAATAGGGGCCTGGAGTGGTGGTATAAGGCTGAACCTCCACCTGTGGTGCTGACATCCTATCTGGGCACCAGTTTGAGTCCTGGTTGCTCTATTTTTGATCTAACTCCTTCCTAATAACCTGGGAAGGCCTCAAAGGATGGTCCAGCTGCTTCTACACTGACACGGGAGACCCAGAAGAAGCTCCTGACTTTGAATTGGCTCAACTCTGGTTATTGCAGCCATTTAGAGACTGAACCAGTGGACAGATCTCTCTCTTCTCTCTCTCTCTGCTTCATAAATTTGCCTTCCAATTAAGAAGAAATAAAAACTTAAAATAGATTAGTAAACCTTTTATTTATTTATTTTTTAAAATATATTTCTATTTTGAATTTTGAATTATGTGGTACAATTTCATATAGGCTTGGATTCCACCCCCCCAAACTCCCACCCCCAACAGATTTTCCCCATTTTACTACAATGGTGTAGTCCTTCACAAGGAATCATAATTCTATCAGTCTCTTATTTAAGTATGCCCTGACATTGCTGGTACAGACAATGTCAGACAGTCCAGCATCCCATTGTCTACACGTTCCATCAGTTTCATTGGGAATCCATCTTTTGTCTGGAAGCAGGGATGCATGTTCTATTATACTTCCACATCTGGATATGGTAGACCTCAGTATTCTATCACTTTACATTTCCATATTTGAGAAGCCATGAAACAAGGTCAACAACTGGTATGAGTTAGAACAACAGCCACAACAACAACAACAACATCAATAACAAACTACAGCACCATGAAAAAACACAACACTGAGTAATCAACACATGGGTGACAGACAAAAAGGAAACACAAAAGTCTATTGGGAAAAATGATGCCACTGTGTAATCCATGAGCCAGCGATGAATTTGACAAGAGAAAAGAAATTATTTGGAATAAACAAAACTGAAATAAAAATAAATAAAATAAATAAATAAAATGAAAAAAACATCAAAATGAACAAACAAAAAACAGTAAGGATCGGGTTATTGAAGTTACACTTTCCATGCTGGTTTCCTTATATAAGAGAAAACATATGGTATTTGTTCTTTTGTGATTGACTCATTTCACTGAGCATACTGGTGTCTAGTTGGGACCACCTGGTTGTAAATAGTATAATTTCATTCTTCTTAATAGCTGAATAATATTCCATGGAGTAGATGTACCACAGTTTCTTTAGCCACTCTTCTTTGGACGCACATCTGGATTGTTTCTATGTCTTTGCTATTGTAAATTGTGCTGCTGCAAATATAGGATTACAGATCCCCTTCTGATATGCAGATTTCACTTCTATTGGGTATATTCCTAGGAGCGGGATAGCTGGGTCATATGGCAGGTTTATTTGCAATTCTCCAAGCACTCTCCGTACTGATTTCCACAGTGGTTGTACTAGCCTACACTCCCACCAACAGTGAAGCAGGGTGCCTTTCTCCCCACATCCACACCAGCAGGTACTGTTAGTTGAGTTCTGAATAGGCCAGTCTCATTGGAGTTAGGTGGTATTTCAACGTAGTTTTCATCTATATCTCTATGATGGTTAGGGAGTCTGAGCATCTTTTCATATGTCTGTTCTTTTGAGAAATGTCTGTTCATTTCCTTTGCCCATTTTGTTACATGGTTGTTTTTTCTTTTTGCTGTCCCTGGGTTTCTGAAGTTCTTTGTAAATCCTGGATATTAGTCCCCTACCACTTATGTAGTGTGCAAAAATTTTCTCCCATTCTGTTGGTTGCTTCTTCACTTTGTTAATTGTTTCCTTTTCTATGCAAAAGCTTTTTAGTTTGATGTAGTCCCATTTGTTTATTTTGGCTTTGATTGCTTTTGGCATCTTTTCTAAGAAGTCTTTCCCTGTTCCTATATCTTGGAGTGTACTTCCTATGTTTTCATAAGAAAACCTTTTAAAAACAAGAAAAAAAAGGAGAAAAGATTGTTCAGACAGGGTCTGGCACTGTAGCCTAGTGGCTAAAGTCCTCACCTTGCATTCACTGGGATCCCATATGGGTGCCGGTTTGTGACCCAGCTGCCCCATGTCCCTTCTAGCACCCTGCTTGTAGCCTGGGAAAGCAGTCAAAGATGGCCCAAAGCCTTGGAACTCTGCTCTCCTGTGGGAGATTCAGAGAAAGCTCCTGCTTCCTGGCTTTGGATCAGCACAGCTTCAACCGTTGTGACTACTTGGGGAGTGAACCAGCGGTTGGAAGATCTTTCTGTCTCTCCTCTCTGTAAATGTGACTTTCTAATAAAAAAGTAAATAGAAATCTTTAAAAAAAGAAAGATTGTTAAAACAGTTGCTAAAACAGTAAAAGCAAAAAGTGTGGAGAGAATTCAGAATTAACTCCAAATACGGCGGAAGCAAGTGGGGTGTATTGCCTACGAAGTAGAGTAGAGGGATCTGTGCAGGAAAAAGCACCAAAAGGACACACCAAGACAGGGATTCTTACAGACCAGCCAAGGACTTTGCCATCAAAGACGGCAAGTGAGGCACTTGAAGAGACCTCAGGGGTGTGAGGTGGATTCTTGCTGAAACTGGACTCACCATGAGCAGCCCGGAAGCCCAGAGTTAATATTTAGGAGGGAAGGTTCTGAGGAGCTTACATTTGGCTAGAGAGAGCATCTTTGCTGAAGGAAGTTTCCCTAGGTGGGCCTCTTCTCTGATCCATTACCAGGTGCAAGGAGTGAGTTTCTTGGTGTTGTGGAAGGCATTATTTTACTAACATCTGATGAGGGTTCTCTTTGCCCATTGTGGGACTCTCTCTCTCTTTCCCTCTCTCTCTTTCTGTTTGTGCTCTATAAAAAAATTCTAAAACTTTTTTTTTGCATTTCCATTTCTCTCATCAACACTCTGCGTTGAGTTGAGCAGAAGACTCTGAGTCTGGAGGGAGAAGAAATGGGGTATTGGAATGATTAGAGCCAGAATGGAAACTTGATTACTTAAGCCAACATCCTTTTAGCCCACTCTGGACTCTGCAAGTTAATGAATAAATTGAGTTGTTTGATGTCTGAGCTACTCCCAACTCGGAAGCAAAGCTAATTGACCATCTGGAAGAGGTTGTACCAGCTGAGGGCGTCTCCTACCCATGGCTCTGATGCAACCAGCCAGAGGGGATAAGTGTGTCTTGGGGGGAAATCTGTGGGTCAGGTAGAGGTACAAGTTCAAGCAAATGAGATCCTTAAAGCAAAGGTTGCCATGTTTCTCCCAGATCTCTCTCACGAGGCAAAGGTGATCAACTTTCAAACTCTTAGTTATTCATCAGTCCTGTGTTCTGCAAATCTCTGGGCACGACCTTAAACGTGGTCCTAACTGCTTCACTCTCCTCCATTACATGGTCACTGCCCCCAAACTCCTCAAGGACCATCACCAATGTTAATGCCATTAGCAACTGCCACGACGTGGGGATGTTTGGGTGGTGAATGCGGTGCTTCAATCACTCCATGCTGTCACTATTCAAGTGCCTACATCAGCCAGTGTTCCTTCTGTTTTTTTTGCCTCATCTCTGTTGGGGTCAAGACCAGGCCCAGGGGAGCTGGAGAGTGCCTCTTGGGAAGACAAGGCTTCTCAGAAAGCCAGATGTTCTCTCTATCATACCAAACGTAGTGAGGACACACTAGTCATGACCTCTGCTGACCACCATCCTACAAGAACAAGGACAGCCTAACCTACCTCCTGATAAAATTGACACTGTGAACGTCTGGAAGGAAAGACAGAAAGATTCCCAGTCTTTCAGGACATTGTCAAGACATCACACTCATTAAATTAAAAGGGTCTCCCATCACGTGATTCGTTGATGATTTTAAGTCAGTTGGAAATGCATTTACATTTACTACCTGAAGGGTATGTAAGCTGCCCCGACGCAGTAGGTAGCCTAGTGGCTAAAGTTCTCACCTTGCAATGTGCCAGGATCCCATATGGGCACCAGTTCTAATCCTGGCAGCAGCCCTGCTTCCCATCCAGCAGTCGAGGACATCCCAAATACTTGGGGTCCTGCACCCGTGTGGGAGATCTGGAAGAGGCTCCAGGCTCTTGGCTTTGGATCGGCTCAGCTTTGGCCATTGCGGCTGCTTGGGGAATGAATCAAATGATGGAAAATCTTCCTCTCTGTCTCTCCTCCTCTTTGTATATCTGACTTTATAATAAAAAATAAAAATAAAAAATAAAAAGAGTATGTAAGCCCAGTTTATTTGGGATTTTTTTAAGCTTCCCTCTTGAGAGGCCTCAGGATCGTTCACAAGCCCACCCTGGGAGCCTCCTGGGTCTCAGCTGAACCTGAGTTTAGAACTCCAGGATGGTTCCAGGCTCCAGCAGGTCTTGCAGCAGGTCACTGGAGCCAGAGTGTGGAAGACAGGGCCGTGGAATCCAGGAGGTTGAGAGCAGGTCCACAGAAGGAAATGCTGAGTTCAGTCCTAGAGTCAGCCCTCTGGGTCAGATCCTGACTCCTTGGCCCCACAAGACTGGGGCAAAGCATTTTGCTTCTCCGCTGCTCTGAAGCACATTAGGGTTAACGGTAGTACCTAGCACACTGTGCTGTGATGATTAAGATGATGGACGCAGGAGATTCACGCCAGGATCTCTGTGGATACCCAAACCCACGGAAGCTCAGGACTTCTATATGAAATGGCATATATAGTGTTGGCATAGCACACACACATCCTCTTATATAGTTTGATTCACCCTCAGGTATCTCACCATTCCTGATACAAGGCAATTTGTTGCTATATTGTGTTGTTTAGGGAGTCATGGCTAAAAAGCACCTCTTGATGTGTTCAGTACAGAGATAGATTCTTGCTCTTGGATATTTTTGACTCGCAGTTGGTGGAACTGTGCGTGCAGGACATGTGAATAGTGGATCTGACTTACAGGTACGTAAACAGGACTGGTAGGCAGTAAGTGCGTAACAGATGTTACGTTGCTGGTGCCACACTGTGTAAGCTGGCATGATCTGAGTGAGTGGCAAAGGGAGAAGTCTATGTCCTATCATGGGGCTTTTATCTCTTCCCCTTTTTAAATTTTATTTGAAAGGCAGAGAGAGTGAGAGAGAGAGAGAGAGAGAGAGAGAGAGAGAGAGAGAGAGAGAGAGACAGAGAGAGACAGAGAGAGAGAGAGAGAGAGAGAGAGAGAGAGAGAGAGAGAGAGTTCTTCTCTCTGCTGGTTTACTCTCCAAATGGCCACAACGGCCAGGGCTGGGTCAGGCTGATGCCAGGAGCCTGGAACTCCATCTGGGTCTCTGACATGGGTGGGAGAGTTCCAAGCACTTGGAACATCCTACACTGGTCTCCAGATGCCTTAGCAGGGAGCCTTGAGTTGGCACTCCTATGGAATGCTGGAATTACATGCAGAAACTTTACCTGTTACATCACAATGCTGGCCTCTATCTTTGCTTTTCTTGAGGTGAGCTGGGCCAGGTATTTGGACTGAGTCTGCCTAAAGGGTGTTTGTTATTCTCAGATGAAATCCCTTTCTGGGTCCCTCTTAATTTTTACTTCAAATCTAAAAAACTTAGTGTTGGCAAAGGGGTGGGTAGATGGAGCATGAGTTCTTCTTTTTTTTAATAAGACTTATTTTAATTTTTATTGGAAAGTCATATATACAGAGAGGAGGAGACACAGACAGGAAGATCTTCATCTGCTGATTCACTCCCCAAGCAGCTGCAAAAGCTGGAGCTGAGCTGATCTGAAGCCAGGAGCCTGGAGTCTCTTCTGTGTCTCCCATGTGGGTACAGCCTCCCCGACTACTTTCCCAGGCCACAAGCAGGGAGTTGATTGGGAATTGGTGCTGCCAGGATTAGAACTGGCACCCATTTGGGATCCTGGCGTGTGCAAGGTAAGAACTTGAGCCACTAGGTTACTGTGCCGGGTCCTGAAGCACGAGTCCTTTCTTCTATGTGGCCAATCACTCCAGAGCCGAGTGTGCCATGAGAAGGTGGCTCACCCCAGCTTTAAACTTCTCTTCATCTTGCTTGGCTCCTGTCACACTTTATTGGGTTTTACAAATATTTTCCCCTTTCTTTTAAACATCTGTTTATTTGCAGAGCCACTAGTTTTAAAACTTGTGCAATATCTTAAATGTCATTTTTGCCTTGGTCTGCTCATAATGCATGAACTAGGACCTCTTACATAACGCACTTCAGAGGCCTTTGAAAATAATGATTCCCAGGAAGGGTTGAATGTAGGCAATTGTTACATAACCCGGAAAATGTGAACTTAGCTGACAAGAGAAGAGCAATTGGCTTAGTTCAACCAGTTTAGTCTGGGTCTCCCACCGGTCCTCAAGGTAACATGATTGAGCTTATTGCCCAAGGCAGCGAAATAATCAGATTTGTCCTCAGCTGGACCATTGCACTTAGATGGCTGGCCTTGGTTTTTTCTTCTTTCCACTCTGTTGGCCAATGGGATTGGATTAATTGGCTTGTTGTTTTGGCATTGGGTCCAGTCCTAATTTTAGTCAAATCATTGGCCAGTTCGGTGGGGGGCAAAACATCTGTCAGGCTTGCTGTTCCACTAGCTAATGTGAATCCTTACGAAGACTCAAGCGCAGGGGAGATGCAACAGAAGAGCGGACCCAGGGAACATGGCAGGCAAGTGCCCTGCTTCCCTTTTCATACGGTGCGACACGTGTTTGTTGTCCAACACCTACTCTTCATGCAACAGGTCTCTACTTGCTGATGTGTTGTGGCTGACTGTAGAGTCTTGTGCAAGAAGTGCCCAAGGATAGGGGGAATTCCTGGGATGTGCATTTCAAGTTTTCAAACTGGGATCTTCCAGGATTTGTTGGTCACCTGTCTGGGTGGGTTCAATGAGACAGGGTCATTCTTGAACCTCAGGAAGGCAGTCAACCATCCTGAGACCTAGACGGAGAATCAGAGTGGAAGGAACCACGTGTGAGAGAGGCGAGTGGCTTGTCCTGTGCTGTGGGGGACACTACTGTCTTAGAGTTCGGGGCTCCTAACTTAAGACTCAACTTTTCATCTCAGCCCAGAAACCATCCTGGGTCCTGCTCTGTCATTAACTGGGGATGTGACTAAATCAGAAGTGCTTTCTGTCTCTGAGGGCCAGTTTCCTTAAAGTCACCCAGAGAAGGATCTCATCTCTTAAAGAGAGAACGAAGTAGCACCTGCTGAGGACTTTTGTGAGCTCTGAAGACAGTGAACACAGCACTGTGTGAAAGCCTTTCTGAACTCCAAGAGGTCGTTCGGATGGGAAATGTTTCAGTCCAGACTTGCTTTTGTGGATTTCCCTTGCCTTAGGTGAGAAGCGATAGCAGAGTCCTGGACTTCGGATTTCAGACCAAACATACAACAGTTTGCCCCCTGCCACTGGATCCCTCCAGCGCATGTGGCATGAGGCTCACATTCTGTAAACATCTGAAGTTAACATTGTGTGTTGATGTAGGAGTGGGGCTGGGGTGGGAGCTTGGCAATCTTAAGAAGGGGGATCTTGAGCTTGGGGCATAGAGAACCCTGAAGAGAGAGGTAGACAACCCAGCCTGGGGCTGGGAAGTGTTGGAGGACAGCTGGGCTGGGGAGTGAAGGGAGCATGGAAGGTCAGAAACCACAGAGGGCCTGCAAGGGCTCGGGTGTTTCTATGGGACCAAGCTTCTGACATGAGGATGTGAGAGAGGGCCACAATGGCAGTGCCAATGTGGTGCCAGCCCAGATTCTGCTGCTATAACAGAACTCCCGAGATTGGATTATTTATAAGGAAAAGAGATTGATTTGGGGTCCCAGTCCTGGAGGCAAGATCAGACGGTCCCTTCTGGTGGGAGTCTTGTGCTACTTCTGCTCATGGTGGAATGCGGAAGGGCAGGTGGATGCGTGAGAACACAGCAAACCAGCGGGATGCAGGATCCTGGAAACAGCCTGATCTTACAAGATGGTATCCACTCCTGCAAGAAAGATTCCCTCTGGTTAACTTCTGTCGCCTCAGAAATTAAGTTTCCCGAGAGCTCTGGTGGGCTGGAGCCACATTCACACCATGGCATCTGAGCCTTTTGTTCTGCTTGGGAGATGCCACCAGAGGAAGAAACAGAGTGCAATTTGTAGAGAGATCCATGGTTCTCTGGGAGACTTGAGGGCAGACATACAAAAACCCCAGCCTTGACACGAGCTTGTGCCCAACCTTCTCTCACCGCAGAATGGGGGGTCAGCGTGGCGAGGGACAAGCTCCTCAGTAGTTCAGAGTCACTTCTCTGCAATTCTGGAATCTTTCCCTACTATGTTCAGTATAAAAAGCCCCGAGAAGGTCTGTGAGAGATTGTGCTGGAAGTGCCAATCTTAGAACTGGGCCCTGGAGCCTTGAGGATGGGTCCTTCGGATTGACTCTGTGGGTCAAGTGCCTGCCCTAATCTTCCTTCTGGTCTGAAGTGACAAGAGGAGAAAGGTGGCTGGTAGGCTGGGGTAAGCATGCCCTGGAGACTCATTAATTGCAGGCTCCTTATTTGTGGATTCTCTCCTCTGTTAAAATTTGTTCATGCTCACGCTGCCCTGGTTGGTCCTCCGCAGATTTGCAGAGCACAAGGGGCCCTTTTGAGTTGTCTGACACACTGCACTGCATAGCTCTTGGCTGACACCAAACCAAGCAATACGTTACCTTCTTGCTTCAACTCTCAAACCGTAACTGATGTCATATTATTTGCTCTTTTGTGGATGATTTTGCTGCTTAATATGCCCCCTACTGCCTGAGATGCCAGGTGGGACATGGAATGCTTGGGTCTGATCCCTGGCTCTGGCTCCTGACTTCAACTTCCAGCCAAAGTCGACTCTGAGAGGCAGCAATGGCTCAAGCGATTGGGAGCCTGTTACCCATGTGTGAGACTTTGTTGTTCCTTATTAGAGAAGTGTCTTAGGAATGTGTGCTGTGTGATTCCTTCCATCAGAAGTGGTAGAGTGGGCCTGGTGCGATAGCGTAGTGGTTAAAGTCCTCACCTTGTACATGCCGGGATCCCATACAGGTGCCGGTTCTAATCCTGGCAGCCCCGCTTCCCATCCAGCTCCCTGCTTGTGGCCTGAGAAAGCAGTCAAAAACCGCCCAAAGCCTTGGGACCCTGCACTTGGGAGACTCGAAAGAGTTCCTGGCTCCTGGCTTCAGATTGGCTCAACTCCAGACGTTGCGGCTGCTTGGGGAGCGAACCATCGGACGGAAGATCTTCCTCTCTGTCTCTCCTCCTCTCTGTATATCCATCTTTCCAATAAAAATAAATAAATCTTAAAAAAAAAAAAAAGGAAGGTGGTGGGGACTGGAAGGGCTGGGGGCTGACAGGCGCACACTCGCCCAGTGCCTCTCTGCCAATGGCACACAAGCCCAGCTGTGTTTTCTCTGCCCCATTGACATCATCACAAATCATAAAAACTCAACGTGGATAGGGGAAAGAATTGTGGTGATGACCTGGGCTGGTGAAGTATGAGACAAAAGAGGGTCCGGGGGCCCATGGTAGGGTTTGCAGTTCCAGTGGCTCTGGCGGGGCCGAGAGATTGGCAGGGCCTGGTGTGGGTTGATGATTGTCCACGATCCCGCTCCAGGCTGGTCACTTCCTGGTGTTCAGTAGACACTGGCTCTTCAGTTCCATCCTAGTCTTTGAACACAGCTGAAGCGCCCTGGCAAGATGCCACTGCCGGGGCACACCTCCCTGCCTCTCCCTACTCTCTTTCCTAAAAACTTCAGGGGGCCCAACTCCTTCATCAGACTCCTCTTTTCTTTGGCTTTGGATCCTGGTTCCACAATTCCTCTGGCTTTGCTGTGGGCTCTGGGCCTCCGGGGAAACCCACAGAAATGTGTCACCTGAGGCCAGCTTGGAGCGCTCTCTGCTGGCTGCGTGGGGACCAGCTCCATTTATGCCTGGGCTATTGATACTGCCCTTCTTTGCTAGGAGCAAAGCTGCAGATTTCATTGAATATATATATATGTGTATATATATATATATATATATATATATATATATATATATATATATATATATATATATGTCTTGGGGGGTGAGGGGGGAAGTAGCAACAGAATGAAAGCCTTTGTTACTAATAACTCACATGTGTCAGCACTGAGCTAAGTGCTTTTTTCTTGATTTTGCTATTTTCATACTCATCTTAAGCAACATCTACTGTAGGCTCAGAGAGGTCAGGGTCAAGGATGAGTCCCATCCTTGTGTGGAGCAGAGTCCAAGTGGCCACAGCTGTAAGAGCTAGCCCAATGTCACTGCTGGAAACCGGTTTCCAGGACCTGAGATGCTGCAGTGTGCATGGCTGGCCCGCGTTTGGATCAAGGAAAAGCACAAGAGGTTGCAGAGACTCAGCCCTGCAGAGCCACACCTGCCACACACCTTAGAGAGGCAAATTCTTCTTCAGTGTCGGGATTTCAGTGCTGGGTTGTATCACCTGGATTATTGCATTACGGAGCCTCCTTTTTATACAAGTCATCCACGACTCCATTCTCATATAAACGTTTCTAGTATATTCCAGAAGGAATATGGCATGTCCTCCTCATCTTTCTCACCAGCCTGTGCCCAGAGGAGATACTTGCTGATGATGGCCCATCACGCCTCTCTCAGTCCACTTTTCACGCATTTTCTGACTCAGGTGTGTCTACAAGATACTTCCAGAAGTTGATGGAAAACAGGATTAAAAGACAAGTTGGTTTTGATGCCAAAAAAAAGAAAGTTTTTGACGGGACTGGCCCTGTGGATATGTTAAGCTGCTGCCTGCAGTGCCAGCCTCCCAGAGAGGGGTATCTATTGGAGTCCTGGTTGCTCCACTTTTGATTTAGATCTCTGCTAATGTGCTTGGGGAAACAGTGCAAGATGGCTCAAAGTGGGAGAGTGGGAAGAAGCTCCTGGCTCCTGGCTTCAGTCTGGGCTCAGCCCTGAGTGGTGTAGCCATTTGGAGGAGTGAACCACTGGATCGAAAATGTCTCTCTGTCTCTGTAACTGTGCCTTTCAAGTAAATAAATAACCAAAATCTTAAAAAAAAACTCAAAAATTTTGAAATTTGTGCATAGTATATTCACGACTTGCGTTTTGCATCAGCATTTTGAAGGGCCCTTGTGTCTGCACATGCCTCTTTGTCTTCCCATCCTTTTCAATAAGCAAGATCATCTTCTTTTAGCATTTTACAATCTGATTTTCCTCCCTCACATCTTAGCGGCCCTAGTGTTCCCGCTCATTCATGCCAGTCATCACACAGTATTTCAGATCCTTGCTATTAGCCAAGGATGTACCATGATTTCTTTAATCCACTGGTTTGGAGGCATTTTTTCTGCATAACAAGTCATTTGAAAACACAAATTACCCTGGTTACTGGGTGATGACAACGTAAATAATAAAGTTTACCTCGGGGGAGGTTGAGGAGGTCAGGGCGTTAATTGGGTTGTAGGGAAGGAGAAAGGAGTGTGGGCTTCGGGCCCTGGCAGGAACCCAGGGTCGTCCCAGCTGTGAAGGTGTCAGCTGCCTGCAGGTGTCCTGCTCCCCGCCTGCCCTCTGACTCCACGCTCTTCCCCAGTTTGGAGATTTCCGTGTGGGCCCTGTGTGTAACTTTGTTCCCTGGCAAGGTGAGAGGAGGTTCAAACGTAGGTTGCTGAGTTCCAGCTCTCTCTGGGCACAACGACAAGAGCTGGTTAACCTTCGAAGGTGCCAGAAGTCAACGCGCAGCCACTCGCATTCCGCAAAAGCATGTCACCCAGTTGAACTCAGGCAAACCCAAACACCCATTTCTGTTGAGACTTTGACGGGCTCTGGGAAGCTGCCGAGGCACCCGTCTGAATTATGTCGGGCAGGTGTTTGCCCAGAATGTAGGCTACGGGAAAATAGATCCTGATGTAATCTGACTAATTTGGCTTTTGCCTGACTTGCAAGGAGAACTGGGCTATTTGTAATGGAAACAGTTCCCCGGGGCCACTTGGGGGGGGGGCTTTGTAACGTGAGCTGCTCCAACCCTGCAGGTGCCACCGAGGGGGCCCCTGTTTTCATTTTATGTCTTGAGTTTGCTTACTTTTCACGCTTTCCCTGGGAGGGGCTTCACGAGTCATTTTTCATCTCAAAAAAGAAATGGTTTTGTGTGAAGAAAATAAGCATGGAACAGCCCTGCTGCTCCCCACCGGCCCCCTTCCTCGCAGGCCTGCCACAGGAAGCCCACGTGCCTGGCAGAACGTGTTTCCTGAGGCTAATTCCCCAAAGACGCGTGTTCAGGATCTGCTTTACCTGGGCCCCCTTGGCAGGGGCATCAATTAGAGAGTGGGAAGCAGTGTTTTCCTTGCTAATTCTTGGCTACTGAATAGGGGCTATAGAGAGCCCCCCCTTCCCCTTTGGAGCCAGGCAGTTTGGAAAAATTGTAAAATTATTAATTTTATTTTATTATTTTATTCAGAGGGTGGGAACTCAAAGCCTGTGTGATGAGTGCAGAGGGTTCTTCCCACTTTTTCTCTTTGTTGTGTGCACAGAGCACCCATTGCTAGCCCCTGTTCGCCACCCTAGGCCAGGGTATCCCAGTGTCCCAGACCTGAACGGGGGTGGAGGGGAGGAGAGGCGAGGAGGGGGGTGGCATGGAGTGGCAGCTGCTGTGACCCAGGGCCAGGGAGTGGATTACAGGTAGAGGAAAAAGGAGAGGAACTGCAAGGACTCCTTGTCCCTTCAGGCTTTGTTGTGCAGGTGCAGGACTTTGGGAAGATGCTGTGATACTCTCCAGTCTCTGGAGACTGGGATCAATGGAGCTCAGGTTCCAATGGTTTGGTCTTGTCCTTGGGCGTGAAGGTCCAGTGCTCGCTCCACCCTAAGCTATAAGCTGGGGTCTTGGCTAAGGATGTCCCTGCTTCCATCTCTCTCCTGGTCCTGGCGTTTCCAAGGGCTTCCTCAGGACTGGCTCATGCTGGTTTGTACAGGAGGCTCCCATCCCTTCACCAGCTTTCCATCATCTGTTCCCAAGGGGATGGTGAATGTGAGGGCAGGCCTGAGGTCTGAGGGCAGTGCCCCCTTGTGGCTGTATCTGGACTCCCTGCTCCTCCCTCTGCCCTCTCTCCTGCTGGAGGAACAAACAAATCCGCTTGCTTTTGCTCTACAAGCTGAACACTTGCTCCTACCTAAGTACACCCGCACGGTTTCTCACAGCATATTTAAACTGTGTTCAAGGCACCCACAGGATTACCTGTGGTCACAGCCGATGCAGGTGTGCTCGTATAACCCTCATCTGACAGGTTACGGGACCAAAGTCCAAGGAGGAGAAGGGCCGTGCCCAAGGTCATCAAGAAGCAGGGGTAGAAGTGGGTTAGGGTGAGACTCTTGATTTCTGCCCCAGTATTGCGAGTATTGCAGCCAGAACACTGTATCATTGATTTTCTTTTTCTTTCTTTCTTTCTTTCTTTCTTTCTTTCTTTCTTTCTTTCTTTCTTTCCCTTCCTTCCTTCCTTCCTTCCTTCCTTCCTTCCTTCCTTCCTTCCTTCCTTCCTTCCTTCCTTCCTTCCTTCCTTTCTGAAGATTTATTTGTTTTTATTTGAAAGTTAGATTTACAGAGAGGTCTGTAAAAGAAAAAGAAAAAGAAAAAGACAGATCACCCAATTTTTAAAGGATAGGCCTTAAATTTGAAAACAAACTTCAGAAATCAGATGCATACACAAACAAGAAGTGTGAGAACTATGTATTCAACAACATTGCTCACCCAGGGCCTGAAAATTAAAACCACGATGAGATACCGTGACAATCACACACGCAACGTTGGCAAGAAAGGGAATGCATGAAAATCTCCTACATTGTGAGTGGGGGAGTGGGAATGTTACATACACGGCTTGGGAAATCAGCTTGGAAGCTTGTCCCTATGCTTTGTCTCAGGGATTCCACTTCCAAGTACTTACCCAAGAAAAATGAAAACTGTAATAGCCAACAAAGCAAGAATACCAAAATGCTCATAATAGCTTTGTTCTTAAAAGACAACTGGAGGGCCTGGCGGCGTGGCCTAGTGGCTAAAGTCCTCGCCTTGAATGCCCCAAGATCCCATATGGGCGCCGGTTCTAATCCCGGCAGCTCCACTTCCCATCCAGCTCCCTGCTTGTGGCCTGGGAAAGCAGTCGAGGACGGCCCAATGCATTGGGACCCTGCACCCGCGTGGGAGACCTGAAAGAAGTTCCTGGCTCCTGGCTTCAGATCAGCACTGCACTGGCTGTTGCGCTCACTTGGGAAACGAATCATCGGACAGAAGATCTTCCTCTCTATCTCTCCTCCTCTCTCTATATATGTAACTTTGTGTCTTTTTCTTTTTCTTTCTGTCTTTTTTTTTAATCTTTTTCTTACTGACTTGCTCTTTGTTCTGGATTGAAGTCTTTTTGTCATATATTTGTGTCATAAGCAGTTTCTCCTGGTCTATGTCTTGCCTTCATTCTTTTTGGTGAGTGTGTCTGTTAATATTAGTAAATAAATAGTTGATAAAAAGCACCCTTGCCATGCCAACACTGTTATGTAGCATATGAGGGAAACACAATGACATACTGTTGGGTTGAAAAGGGAAGGAACAAGATTGTAACTTGCAGCTCTGACCTTAACTGTTCAAAAATATGCATTAAAAAAACCGGTGGAAAGACATAAAGCATTGCTTTCGCTGACTCTGGGGAGTGAGGTCACGCTCTCTCTCTCTCTCTTTTGTTGGCATGGTAAAATACACATAGCATAAAATGTACCGTTTTCACCATTTGAAAGTGGTCCATTCAGTGGCATCAAGTACATGTACAATGCCGTGTAACCAGCACCACTATCTAATCCCAGAGCTTTTACATCACTCCCAAGGGAAACCCCCTCCTGTGACGCAGACTTACACCTGCTGTACCTGACACCCACTAAGACACTTTCTGTCTCCATTCTCTTACTATTTATATATATGTGCAAACTTTTTAGGGTTTTGTTTTTGGATTGTTGCTAACAACAGCTATGTGTTTGAGATAAAGCAGAAGCCAAGGCTAAGGGCTTCTGGGGGGACGAGGAAGTCGTCTGACACCCAGTGATGAGCTCTGTGTTACCTGAAGTCAGGCTGGAAGGCTCAGCTGGTGAACACAGTTAAGCTCCATCCGGGTCCAGCTCTGCCAAGTGCTCTGTCAGCATGATGCCTCTTGCATTCACCCCCTGGAGGCAGGTTCCATTCGTCCCAATGAATCTAGAATCAGAGATGTCCCTAGGTGTAGCCTTGCGGGCAAAAGCAAACTGGGAGGAAGTGTGAACTCAGGGTATCCAGTCTAGAGCTGTGAGAAAATATCTGAATGGTAGATTCATTAGGTCCCTCGTGGCTTTAATGGGCAGGGCGGGAGGAGAGAAGTAATAACGAGTGACATTTATACAGTGTGTTACAGTTTGCATAGCTCTTGCACGCACATTACCTCATTTAATCCGGAAGGAGCACAAGGTGGGGCTGTGGCACGGGGTGCCGGAGTTGGGCTGGTCTACATTTGCATTTTGGCTCCACTACTTGCTAGCTGCGTGACCCTAGAATACTCAGCCTCTTGTGCCCCACTGCAGGCACTGTTGGTAACTCGTGTAGATTTGCTGTGATGATTAAATATGGTAATGACCATAAAGCACTTACAATAGTGTCTGGAGCATAGTAAACACTCAATGAAAGTTGGCCAGGGTAATGTGCACATGTGCCCCATTGCAGGCATAAGCGAAGGGGGTGGGGAGTAGGAGTGATCTGCCTGCCCAGTGGGGCAGTTGAAGTGTGGGGGGAAGGTAGGACCAGGTCTGTTTTTCCTTAAGCCCTGTCCTTTCAGCTCCCTGATGTCACTTCCTGTGACATGCACTTTATCTAGACCCAAAGGTGAGAGCAGCAAATCCTGCTGCGGCAGTCCCATGTACCTTGTTAGGATAGATCACTTGTCAGGGCCCGGCATGGTAGCCTAGTGGCTGAATCCTTGCCTTGCCTCCACCAGGATCCCATATGAGTGCTGGTTCATGACCTGGCTGCTTCATTTCTCTTCCAGCCTCCTGCTCGTGGCTTGGAAAAGCAGCGGAGGATGGCCCAAGATCTTAGGACCCTGTACCTGTGTGGGAGACCTGGAGGAAGCTCCTGGCTCCTGGCTTCGGATCAGCTCAGCTTCAGTAGTTGTGGCCCCTTGGGGAGTAAAGCAGTGGATGGAATATCTTTCTTTATCTTTTTTTCTCTCTGTATATCTGCCTTTCTAATAATAATAATAATAATAATAATAATAATAATAATAATAATAAAGACCATTTGTTTATATAGGCTAAGATGCAATGAGGGAGTGCAGCCCAGGGAGCACTTTAGATCCTGCCAGATACAATTGAACTGCAAAGAATTACTCTTATGGGTACTGAAGTTAAGTATGTTTAAAATTTCTTTCTTTAGGCCTGGTGCAATGGCTTGATGGTTGGGTGCAATGGCTTGATGGTTGGGTTATCTCCTTCAATGCACCGGATTCCCATATGGGCACCAGTTCTAATCCTGGCAGCCCTGCTTCCCATCCAGCTCCCTGCTTGTGGCCTGGGAAAGCAGTGGAGGACGGCCCAAAGCCTTGGGATTTTGCACCTTTGTGTGAGACCCAGAGGAAGCTCCTGGCTCGTGGCTTCAGATTGGTTTAGCTCCAGATGTTGTGGCCACTTGGGGAGTGAACCAGTGGATGGAGGATCTTTCTGTCTTTCCTTCTTTCTATAAATCTGGCTTTCCAATGGAAAAAATAAAAACTAAAAATGTTTTCTTTTGTAGTATCTGTCTGCCCACACCTCCTTATCTGGGAATGTCATGCCTGCTCAGTTCATGCTAACGTGGGGCTGATATTATTCCTGATGAAATGGGCAGGTGGAATTGAAGGTCCCCATGTGCTCAACCTTGAGAATTAGCTCCAAGATGGGCCCGAGGTGCAAACTGGGAAAATGGAGTAGCCAGGACTCAAACCAGTGTGCATACGGATGCTGGTGCTTGCAAATAGTGACTGAACCCACTCTGCCACAGCACCTGCCCCCTGCCTGGACTTTTCCATGAAATTTCCTTCTACCAAGTATCACTTAGGTTCCTAATGCTGTGTTTTACAGTCATTATGTCCTCTTAATGTCCCCCAAAGATGCCCAAAGAAGGGGTTAGAAGCTGCTATGACAGAGGGAAAAAGTGCAGCTCTGAGATCTTTGTGCTTTGGCTCAAACTCGGTGGTGGCTCCAGGCACCACCACCTGCTGAGAGGGTAGCTGCACTGTGAAGCAGGCTCGCATCTGACCGGAGCTCTTGTTCTCCATGTTCCCTGCCTTCAGGCCTGGGCTGCGTCCCTAACAGAAGGGATCCGGTGCCCGGGCGAAGACATCTTCTTTGGCTCCATCCTTCATCACCCTCAATTGTCCTTCTGACAGCCGGATTGGAACTAAATTGGATTTAGTGCATTTCACAATTTTGTTGAACAAATTTGTGGATTAAGGGAACAAATTAAAGCCACATTTTTACTTGACATCATGAAAAATATGACATGCAGGCTAGAAATGGACATTCCTACTCTTGAAACAGATTTAGTGGTGCCCAAATCCTGGCTTCCGAGAGATGGTTTTATTTCTTGATTTTTTGGGCCAGCCTGATTCTCACAAAGGTGACAGAAACCCGCTCCCAAATCTCATCTGCCCTCTGGAGTTGGTCTTTTGGTTGAGGCTGGGCTGCAGTATCCACACACACACACATCTGAGCTCTCTCAGGGCCCAGTTTGTCACGTCTCTGTGGGCTCACCGTGGCTTTCCCAGAGCCACACCTGGGTGTTTTTATCACCAAGTCAGATACACTGAGAGGAGGAGAGACAGAGAGGAAAATCTTTCATCTGATGAATCACTCCCCAAGTGACCGCAACGGCCAGTGCAGTGCTGATCCGAAGCCAGGAGCTAGGAACTTCTTCCAGGTCTCACATGCGGGTGCAGGGTCCCAAGGCCTTGGCCCATCTTCAACTGCTTTCCCAGGCCACAAGCAGGGAGCTGGATGGGAAGTGGAGCTGTTGGGATTAGAACCAGCGTCCACATGGGATCTCGGCACATTCAAGGCGAGGACCCCAGCAGCTAGGCCACCACGCCAGGCCCCACTAATGCATTTTCATATTCAGGCTAACTCACTTGCCTTGTCCCACCTCTGGACTCTCAGGTCAATATATATTTATGCAGCACATTAGGCATTAATTAGGGGCCTGTGACATTTCATCCAATGGCTTGTAAATCGGGTTAGCTATTTCCCTGCCCTCATCTTTGGTTCTTGGCCTCCCGATAGACAAGCTGTGTGTGGGCATGGAACGTGATTTCTCCTTTTGTCTATGTGTCTTCTTCGTGTGGTAGCAGGCCATGAATATTTACGGCCTCATAAATTTAATTGGCCTATGATTCCTTAACAATAAGGAGGGACCTTTTCAAGACAGAAAACGTAGTGTTGGCTGGACATCGTGGGTGGGAGGCTGCCAGGACCCCTGGTTTAGCAAGGGTTTGCCATGGACTCCTCAACCCTCCCACTTGTTGGGCAGAAGATGTTAATCAGGCTGTACTCTCTCTCTGCCTCAGTTTCTACCTCGTAATAACCGTGCTTGGCCAAACAGCACTGGAAACAAGGAGATCTTCTGTAAATGATAGCTACCAGTTGAACGATTTCTTCCCTATAAACCCTATATTCTTAAGAAGTACTCATGTCAACTTTGCCTCCTCTGAATCTTTTCCAGAATTCCAGATTTTTACCTTTAAAACAAATTCTCTGCATGATTGTGAATCTTCCCTCCCACCCACCTTACCCAGGTCTGGTACACAAGTTGAGGAGAAAAAGATGAAGCTGACCCGAATTAACATCCAAATAAAAGAAAATCCAGGAATAAATCAACATTAGCCAAATAGAAGAGCTTGAGGGCACGTAAAGAAGGCTGCCAAAGATATCTATTACATAAGAGAGAGATAGAGAAGAAAAGCATCAATTAAAATTAATGAAAGGGTTTTAATTATCCATGATGTTGACCTCATGTGCCACATACCTGAAGCAGAGAAATGCGGGTAATTGGGCAGGCATGGATTTCTTCGACTGGCCACTTTCCCCAAGAACAAGATCAAGCCTGTCTCTCCCACCATAGCTTCACGGGCTACCCTGGTCAGAATCTGAAACTGTGGCTCAATTTCTCCTCTCCTGCAGTGAAGTCCTGAGGCCTGGCAAGGAGCTGCCTGGACTCAGTCTCATCCATTAGTATGCCCTATCGATTGTATTTTCAAACTCAGTCCTGATTCTCCATGCTTCCATCAGTCACCAACCTCCTCCACTTCTCACCTGGAAAACTGCAGTGGCCTGATCTTCTGATTATCTTGAAATTCACCTTCTCTTTACTTTTCCACTTGCTTTCTTTGCTCTTCCCATTAGCCTAGTAACTTATTTTCTGAGACTGACACAGGTATGGTCCTATAACCTATCTTTTAATGATGAGAAAAAATTGTGTCTATATTGCAGAAGCAGAAAAACTTGGATAAATAGGAAGCTAGTGCTCCGGTCTGCTGGTTCACTCTCCTGCAGGGGCCAGGGCTGGGGCAGACTGGAGCTGGGAGTGGGCATTTAATCCACATTCTCCATGTTGCACAGGCCCCACCTGCTTTATCCATCATAATTGTCTCCTAGGGAATGCATTAGCAGAAATGCCAGAATCAGGCACCAGAGCTGGAAATCGAAGCCAGGTACTCAGCAATGGGGCACAGGCATCCTAACCAGCATGGCAAGTCACTGGGTTCAACCTCTGCCCTAGGTTTCTTGACTCAAGGGAAGGAGCTGTGAATAGTGGACTCCAAGAGTTGAAAGACATTCTCTCCCCTTAAAGGAAACCTACTTTGTTCACATGAAAGTCAATTCCTTAATGGAACTACTGGGCGACATTTTGCTAACCTTGTTCAAATTAGGAGAGACTTCAAAGTTGTAAAAGTTAATGATATGCTTGGTTTTAAGTGTGTAATTTGGGTTTTCCACACCCAGGAATGGAAGGCAGAGAATGAAATGTTTCCCAGTTATGGTGATTACTTATGTGCTTTCGAGACAGGCAGAGCCACTCCCATGACGTGACTTGTGGCCAGGGTCAGGCACCTCCTGGCTTGCTCTCAGCACTTGTGTTTGGCTGTCTCCCCTCCTGCTGGCCCCCAACTTGGATCTACAGTCTCCTTGGGTGTGGCTTGGTCTCCTGAAATGCTGCTCTGCTGGTATTGACTCTTGGTGCTGGAAATACACAGTTTGTCATTGTTCTCTCTGCCGCATTTGCGACCATCTTGGGAAGCATAAGTCCTGTTGTCACAGAACAATCTAGAGTGTTTGGAGGAAAATGACTACATCCTGTTCTTTGCGTGGGCTCTCTCTTCCTCAAGCATGGATGTGTTATGGCTTGTTGAGGGGTAGGGTCTCATCCATCACATCAGCACAGGTCTATGGACGCTTCAGACCTTTGTGTAAAATGGCATAGTATCTGCACATACAAACGTACTACAAGGAGTTCAAGGAAATGGGAATAGAAACTTACGTTTGTGAAAGGAAAATGTAAGAGTATGAAAATGTTTGAAATTCATGCCCAGGCAGAGAATCTTTAAAAAAAAAAACCATAGAAGTTGTGGATTGTGAAAAACAACTATGG